>NW_023416346.1:13041560-13373776 GCF_014108235.1 Myotis myotis
GGGTCAAACACAGGATCCTATGAGGGAACACATCTACCAAGGAAGTAAATGCACCTTTCTGTGCAGGAATCCTTCTTTCTCTTGGGAAAACCCACACTTCTGTTTAGGAATCCTTGTCGCTGTAGGGTATACTCTATTTACTTTGGGGAAAACATACTTTCCTGTGGGGGAAAAGCACCTTCCTGTGGGGGAAATGCACCTTCCTGTCAGGGAAAGTGTCTTTCATACGGTGGAACGCATGTTCCTGTGGAAGTAATGCACCTTGTTGTGGGCGAAAGGCATGTTCCTGTAGGGCAACACATATTCCTGTGGGAGAAGTGCAGCTTCTTGTCAGGTACACACCTTCCTGTTAAGAAAATGCATCATTCTGTGTAGATCCCTTCTAATAGTGGGCAAACCCTTCCTTCTATGGCGGAAATCATCTTCCTGTAGCAGAAATGCACATGTTGGTGGGGGAAATGCACCTTTCTTTTGATGCATCCTCCCTTTGGGAAAACCCATTTCCATTCAGAGAACACATCTTGGGGTGGTGGGGAAAACACCTCCCTGTGGGTGAATGCATCTTCCTGAGGGAGAACCCTTCCTCCTATGAGAGAAATGCCTCTTCCTGTGGGGGAAATACACCTTCCCGTGTTGGAAATGCCTCTTCATGTGTGGAAAAGCAACTTCCTGTGGGATGCGCAACATCGCGTGGTGGAAACTCAGCTTCAGTGGGGAAATGCGTTTTCCAGGACGCAAACTCGTTTCTATGGGAGTGTGCACTTTCCTGTGGGGGATATACACCTTCCTGTGGTGGAAAGGCATCTTCCTGTGGGTATATACAACTTCCTATGGTGGAAATGCATCTTCCTGTGGGGGAACCCATCTTGCTGGGGGGAAACACAGCATCCTTTGGGGAAACTCATCTTCCTATAGGGCAAATACAGGATCCTATGAGGGAACACGTCTACCAAGGAAGTAAATGCACCTCTTGTGCAGGAATCCTTCCTCCTGTAGGGAAAACACACCCTTCTGTTTAGGAATCCTTGTCGCTGTAGGGGATACTCTGTTTACTTTGGGGAAAACATACTTTCCGGTGGGGGAAAAGCACCTTCCTGTAGGGGCAATGCACCTTCCTGTCAGGGAAAGTGTCTTTCATTTTGTGGAACACATGTTCCTGTGGAAGAAATGCAGCTTGTTGTGGGCGAAAGGCATGTTCCTGTAGGGGAACGCATACTCCTGTGGGAGAAGTGCAACTTCTCGTGGGGGAACACACCTTCCCGTTGAGGAAATGCATCATTCTGTGTAGATCCCTTTTTTGCGGGCGAATCCTTTTTCCTATGGCAGAAATCATCTTCCTGTAGCAGAAATGCACATGTTGGTGGGGGAAATGCACCTTTCTTTTGATGCATCCTCCCTTTGGGAAAACCCATTTCCATTCAGAGAACATATCTTGGCATGGGGTTGGAAAACACCACCCTGTGGGTGAATGCATCTTCCTCAGGAAGAACACTTCCGCAGCATAGTATTCCATTGTGTATATGTACTATGCTGCGGTAAAAAAAAAAAAGGAACTCTTGCCTTTTGCAACAGCATGGATGGAACTGGAGAGCATTATGCTAAGTGAAATAAGCCAGTCAGAGAAAGATAAATACCACATGATCTCACTCATTTGTGGATTATAGAGAACAACATAGACTGATGAAAAGGGACAGACTCAAAGACTGAGAAACAGCAATCAGGCTATCAATCCCCAGAGGGAAAGTAGGGGAGGGCGGGGGTAAGGGGAAGAGATCAACCGAAGGACTTGTATACATGTATATAAGCCATACCAATGGACATGGACAACAGGGGAATGGGAGCATGAGTGTGTGTGGGGGGGAGGTTGGGGGTTAATGGGGGGGATGAGGACACATTTGTAATACCTTAACTAATAATAAAAAAAAAGAAAAAAAAAAGAACACTTCCTCCTCTGAGGGAAATGCCCCTTCCTGATGGGAATAAACAAGTTCCTGTGGTGGAAATGCATCTTCATGTGTGGGAAAGCACCTTCCTGTGGGGTCCGAAACATCCTGTGGTGGAAACACAAATTCCGGTGGGAGAAATGCGTTTTCCTGTAAGGGAACACATGTTTCTTGGGGAGTGTGCACGTTCCTGTGGGGGATATATAACTTCCTGTGGTGAAAGGCATCTTCCTGTGTGGGATATGCACCTTCCTGTGGTGGAAATATGTCTTCCTGTGGGGGAACCCATTTCACTGTGGCGGAACACAGCATCCTTCGGGGAAACCCATCTTCTTATGGGGCCAACACAGTATCCTGTATGGGAACACGTCTACCAAAAAGGAAATGCACCTTTCTGTGCAGGAATCCTTCTTCCATTTGGCAAAACCCACCCTTCTGTATAGGAATCCTTGTTGCTGTAGGGGATACACTATTTACTTTGGGGAAAACATACTTTCCTGTGGGGGAAAAGCACCTTCTGTGGGGGGAATACACCTTCCTGTCAGGGAAAGTGTCTTTCATTTTGTGGAACACATGTTCCTGTGGAAGAAATGCAGCTTGTTGTGGGCGAAAGGCATGTTCCTGTAGGGGAACGCATACTCCTGTGGGAGAAGTGCAACTTCTCGTGGGGGAACACACCTTCCCGTTGAGGAAATGCATCATTCTGTGTAGATCCCTTTTTTGCGGGCGAATCCTTTTTCCTATGGCAGAAATCATCTTCCTGTAGCAGAAATGCACATGTTGGTGGGGGAAATGCACCTTTCTTTTGATGCATCCTCCCTTTGGGAAAACCCATTTCCATTCAGAGAACACATCTTGGGGTGGGGGTGGAAAACACCACCCTGTGGGTGAATGCATCTTCCTCAGGAAGAGCCCTTCCTCCTATGAGGGAAATGACCCTTCCTGATGGGGATAAACAACTTCCTGTGGTGGAAAAGCATCTTCCTGTGTGGGAAAGCACCTTCCTGTGGGGTGCGCAACATCCTGTGGTGGAAACACAAATTCCGATGGGGGAAATGCGTTTTCCTGTAAGGGAACACATGTTTCTTTGGGAGTGTGCACCTTCCTGTGGGGGATATATAACTTCCTGTGGTGGAAATGCATCTTCCTGTGTGGGATATGCACCTTCCTGTGGTGGAAATGGATCTTCCTGTGGGGGAACCCATCTTGTTGTGGGGGAAACACAGCATCCTTTGGGGAAACCCATCTTCCTATGGGTCAAACACAGGATCCTATGAGGGAACACATCTACCAAGGAAGTAAATGCACCTTTCTGTGCAGGAATCCTTCTTTCTCTTGGGAAAACCCACACTTCTGTTTAGGAATCCTTGTCGCTGTAGGGTATACTCTATTTACTTTGGGGAAAACATACTTTCCTGTGGGGGAAAAGCACCTTCCTGTGGGGGAAATGCACCTTCCTGTCAGGGAAAGTGTCTTTCATACGGTGGAACGCATGTTCCTGTGGAAGTAATGCACCTTGTTGTGGGCGAAAGGCATGTTCCTGTAGGGCAACACATATTCCTGTGGGAGAAGTGCAGCTTCTTGTCAGGTACACACCTTCCTGTTAAGAAAATGCATCATTCTGTGTAGATCCCTTCTAATAGTGGGCAAACCCTTCCTTCTATGGCGGAAATCATCTTCCTGTAGCAGAAATGCACATGTTGGTGGGGGAAATGCACCTTTCTTTTGATGCATCCTCCCTTTGGGAAAACCCATTTCCATTCAGAGAACACATCTTGGGGTGGTGGGGAAAACACCTCCCTGTGGGTGAATGCATCTTCCTGAGGGAGAACCCTTCCTCCTATGAGAGAAATGCCTCTTCCTGTGGGGGAAATACACCTTCCCGTGTTGGAAATGCCTCTTCATGTGTGGAAAAGCAACTTCCTGTGGGATGCGCAACATCGCGTGGTGGAAACTCAGCTTCAGTGGGGAAATGCGTTTTCCAGGACGCAAACTCGTTTCTATGGGAGTGTGCACTTTCCTGTGGGGGATATACACCTTCCTGTGGTGGAAAGGCATCTTCCTGTGGGGGATATACAACTTCCTATGGTGGAATTGCATCTTCCTGTGGTGGTTATACAACTTCCTATGGTGGAAAGGAACCTTCCTGTCGGGGAACCCAACTTGCTGGGGGGAAACACAGCATCCTTCGGGGAAACTCATCTTCCTATAGGGCAAACACAGGATCCTGTGAGGGAAAACATCTACCAAGGAAGTAAATGCACCTGTTTATGTGCAGGAATCCTTCCTCCTGTTGAGAAAACCCACCCTTCTGTTTAGGAATCCTTGTCACTGTAGGGAATACTCTGTTTACTTTGAGGAAAACATACTTTCCTGTGGGGGAAATGCACCTTCCTGTCAGGGAAAGTGTCTTTCATTTTGTGGAACACATGTTCCTGTGGAAGAAATGCACCTTGATGTGGGCGAAAGGCATGTTCCTGTAGGGGAACGCATACTCCTGTGGGAGAAGTGCAACTTCTCGTGGGGGAACACACCTTCCCGTTGAGGAAATGCATCATTCTGTGTAGATCCCTTCTAATTGCGGGCGAACCCTTTTTCCTATGGCAGAAATCATCTTCCTGTAGCAGAAATGCACATGTTGGTGGGGGAAATGCACCTTTCTTTTGATGCATCCTCCCTTTGGGAAAACCCATTTCCATTCAGAGAACATATCTTGGCATGGGGTTGGAAAACACCACCCTGTGGGTGAATGCATCTTCCTCAGGAAGAACACTTCCGCAGCATAGTATTCCATTGTGTATATGTACTATGCTGCGGTAAAAAAAAAAAAGGAACTCTTGCCTTTTGCAACAGCATGGATGGAACTGGAGAGCATTATGCTAAGTGAAATAAGCCAGTCAGAGAAAGATAAATACCACATGATCTCACTCATTTGTGGATTATAGAGAACAACATAGACTGATGAAAAGGGACAGACTCAAAGACTGAGAAACAGCAATCAGGCTATCAATCCCCAGAGGGAAAGTAGGGGAGGGCGGGGGTAAGGGGAAGAGATCAACCGAAGGACTTGTATACATGTATATAAGCCATACCAATGGACATGGACAACAGGGGGATGGGAGCATGAGTGTGTGTGGGGGGGAGGTTGGGGGTTAATGGGGGGGATGAGGACACATTTGTAATACCTTAACTAATAATAAAAAAAAAGAAAAAAAAAAGAACACTTCCTCCTCTGAGGGAAATGCCCCTTCCTGATGGGAATAAACAAGTTCCTGTGGTGGAAATGCATCTTCCTGTGTGGGAAAGCACCTTCCTGTGGGGTCCGAAACATCCTGTGGTGGAAACACAAATTCCGGTGGGAGAAATGCGTTTTCCTGTAAGGGAACACATGTTTCTTGGGGAGTGTGCACGTTCCTGTGGGGGATATATAACTTCCTGTGGTGAAAGGCATCTTCCTGTGTGGGATATGCACCTTCCTGTGGTGGAAATATGTCTTCCTGTGGGGGAACCCATTTCACTGTGGCGGAACACAGCATCCTTCGGGGAAACCCATCTTCTTATGGGGCCAACACAGTATCCTGTATGGGAACACGTCTACCAAAAAGGAAATGCACCTTTCTGTGCAGGAATCCTTCTTCCATTTGGCAAAACCCACCCTTCTGTATAGGAATCCTTGTTGCTGTAGGGGATACACTATTTACTTTGGGGAAAACATACTTTCCTGTGGGGGAAAAGCACCTTCTGTGGGGGGAATACACCTTCCTGTCAGGAAAAGTGTCTTTCATTCGTTGGAACACATGTTCCTGTGGAAGTAACGCACCTTGTTGTGGGGGAGGCATGTTCCTTTATGCAACGCATATTCCTGTGGGAGAAGTGCAACTTCTCGTGGGGGAACACACCTTCCCGTTGAGGAAATGCATCATTCTGTGTAGATCCCTTTTTTGCGGGCGAATCCTTTTTCCTATAGCAGAAATCATCTTCCTGTAGCAGAAATGCACATGTTGGTGGGGGAAATGCACCTTTCTTTTGATGCATCCTCCCTTTGGGAAAACTCATTTCCATTCAGAGAACATATCTTGGCATGGGGTTGGAAAACACCACCCTGTGGGTGAATGCATCTTCCTCAGGAAGAACACTTCCGCAGCATAGTATTCCATTGTGTATATGTACTATGCTGCGGTAAAAAAAAAAAGGAACTCTTGCCTTTTGCAACAGCATGGATGGAACTGGAGAGCATTATGCTAAGTGAAATAAGCCAGTCAGAGAAAGATAAATACCACATGATCTCACTCATTTGTGGATTATAGAGAACAACATAGACTGATGAAAAGGGACAGACTCAAAGACTGAGAAACAGCAATCAGGCTATCAATCCCCAGAGGGAAAGTAGGGGAGGGCGGGGGTAAGGGGAAGAGATCAACCGAAGGACTTGTATACATGTATATAAGCCATACCAATGGACATGGACAACAGGGGGATGGGAGCATGAGTGTGTGTGGGGGAGAGGTTGGGGGTTAATGGGGGGGATGAGGACACATTTGTAATACCTTAACTAATAATAAAAAAAAAGAAAAAAAAAAAGAACACTTCCTCCTCTGAGGGAAATGCCCCTTCCTGATGGGAATAAACAAGTTCCTGTGGTGGAAATGCATCTTCCTGTGTGGGAAAGCACCTTCCTGTGGGGTCCGAAACATCCTGTGGTGGAAACACAAATTCCGGTGGGAGAAATGCGTTTTCCTGTAAGGGAACACATGTTTCTTGGGGAGTGTGCACGTTCCTGTGGGGGATATATAACTTCCTGTGGTGAAAGGCATCTTCCTGTGTGGGATATGCACCTTCCTGTGGTGGAAATATGTCTTCCTGTGGGGGAACCCATTTCACTGTGGCGGAACACAGCATCCTTCGGGGAAACCCATCTTCTTATGGGGCCAACACAGTATCCTGTATGGGAACACGTCTACCAAAAAGGAAATGCACCTTTCTGTGCAGGAATCCTTCTTCCATTTGGCAAAACCCACCCTTCTGTATAGGAATCCTTGTTGCTGTAGGGGATACACTATTTACTTTGGGGAAAACATACTTTCCTGTGGGGGAAAAGCACCTTCTGTGGGGGAATACACCTTCCTGTCAGGAAAAGTGTCTTTCATTCGTTGGAACACATGTTCCTGTGGAAGTAACGCACCTTGTTGTGGGGGAGGCATGTTCCTTTATGCAACGCATATTCCTGTGGGAGAAGTGCAACTGCTTGTCGGGTACACACCTTCCTGTTAAGAAAATGCATCATTCTGTGTAGATCCCTTCTAAGAGTGGGCAAACCCTTCCTTCTATGGCGGAAATCATCTTCCTGTAGCAGAAATGCACATGTTGGTGGGGAAAATGCCCCTTTCTTTTGATGCATCCTCGCTTTAAGAAAACCCATTTCCATTCAGAGAACACATCTTGGGTGGGGGTGGAAAACACCACCCTGTGGGTGAATGCATCTTCCTCAGGATGAACCCTTTTTCCTATGAGGAAATGCCCCTTCTTTTTTTTTTTAATTAAATCTTTATTGTTCAGATTATTACATTTGTTCCTCTTTTTTTCCCCCCCATAACTCCCCTCCTCCCAGTTCCCGCCCCACCCTCCGCCCTCACTCCCCACCCACTGTCCTCATCCATAGGTGCACGATTTTTGTCCAGTCTCTTCCCGCATCTCCCACACCCCTTTCCCCCACAAGAATAGTCAGTCCATTCCCTTTCTATGTCCCTGATTCTATTATAATCACCAGTTCATTCTGTTCATCAGATTATTTATTCACTTGATTCTTAGATTCACTTGTTGATAGATGCATATTTGTTGTTCATAATTTGTATCTTTACCTTTTTCTTCCTCTTCCTCTTCTTAAAGGATACCTTTTAGCATTTCATATAATCCTGGTTTGGTGGTGGTGAACTCCTTTAGCTTTTCCTTATCTGTGAAGCTCTTTATCTGACCTTCAATTCTGAATGATAGCTTTGCTGGGTAAAGTAATTTTGGTTGTAGGTTCTTGGTATTCATCACTTTGAATATTTCTTGCCACTCCCTTCTGGTCTGCAACGTTTCTGTTGAGAAATCAGCTGACAGTCGTATGGGTATTCCCTTGTAGGTAACTGAGTTTCTTTCTCTTGCTGCTTTTAAGATTTTCTCTTTGTCTTTTGCTCTTGGCATTTTAATGATGATGTGTCTTGGTGTGGTCCTCTTTGGATTCCTTTTGTTTGGGGTTCTCCGCGCTTCTTGGACCTGTAAGTCCATTTCTTTCACCAGGTGGGGGAAGTTTTCTGTCATTATTTCTTCAAATAGGTTTTCAATATCTTGCTCTCTCTCATCTTCTGGCACCCCTATAATTCTGATGTTGGTACGCTTGAAGCGGTCCCAGAGGCTCCTTACACTATCCTCGCATTTTTGGATTCTTTTTTCATTTTGCTTTTCCGGTTGGGTGTTTTTTGCTTCCTCGCATTTCAAATCATTGACTTGATTCTTGCGCTCCTCTGGTCTGCTATCGGGAGTCTGTATAATATTCGTTATTTCAGTCCGTGTATGCTTAATTTCTAGTTGGTTCCCCAATATAACATCGAGGGTCTCATTAGTTTTCTTGTAGATCTCATTAAGTTTATTGGCGACTTCTAAACAGTTCTTGAGAGACCTTAAAAGTGTGGTTCTGAACTCTATATCTTCCATTGACAATTTTGTCCTGTTTCTTTGTCTCCGCATTTTGTTATGCTTCCTTGGTGCACCCCCTAGTGGTCTTTGTGCGCAGTCTTATAGTAAAACCTTGATTGTTGTAGCTAATACCAGGGAGGGTTTGACCTCCAGGCCAAGTGGCTATGAGAATCAGCTGTGTCTGCAGTGAGAGAACTTCTGTCCTCTAGGCAGGTGCTAATCAAGCCTTTGCCTGAGGCTATCCGGCAAATGCCTGTGTGCAGGGCTTGGGCGGGGCGGGTCGCACAGGATCAACAGGGTAGGCCGGAGAGAGCAGTTATGGCAGCTCTCAGTCCCGTCCCCAGGGGCTCTGCCTCTCTGAGTCCCAGCACCTACTGCAAACCTCGGAGAGAAAGCTGCACTCGCTCTGACCGAATCCAGACAGTCCCGCTTCTCCCATTTGAGTCTGGGTCCCTAAAGACTCGCCTGTATCTGGAGCTCAGAGTCTGCGACTCCCTCCCGATTGAAAACGCCAACCGCGCCCTCCGCCACCAGCCCGCTCCGCGCACTCTACACCTCAGAATTTGACTTCAGCACTGGGCCTCCTCTGAGTGTCCGTATGCGTTTCTCTTTCCTCCTAGTTGTAGGACTTCCACTCAGCCAGCGTTCCTGTGGTTCTGGGTGATGTCCGTTCCGTTTTTTAGTTTCACTTTTGAAGTAGTTGTTCAAGGCAGCAAACTGCAGCGTTAACCTATGCCGCCATCTTGGTTCTCCGGAAATGCCCCTTCTTGATGGGGATAAACAACTTCCTGTGGTGGAAATGCATCTTCCTGTGTGGGAAAGAACCTTCCTGTGGGGTGCGCAACATCCCGGCGTGGAAACACAACTTCGGGTGGGGAAAATGCGTTTTCCTAAAGGGAACACATGTTTCTTTGGAAGTGTGCACATTTCTGTGGGGGATATACACCTTCCTGTGGTGGAAATGCATCTTCCTGTGGGGGATATAAAACTTCCTATGGTGGAAATGCAACTTCCTGGGGAAGTTATACAACTTTCTGTTGTGGAAAGGCACCTTCCTGTGGGGGAACCCATATTGTTGAGGGCATCCTTCTAAGAAACATATCTTCTTATGGGGCAAACACAGTATCCTGTGAAGGAACACATCTACCAAGAAACGAAATGCACCTTTCTGTGCAGCAATCCTTCTTCCAGTTGGCAAAAGCCACCCTTCTGTTCAGGAATCCTTGTTGCTGTAGGGGATACACTATTTACTTTGGGGAAAACATACTTTCCTGTGGGGGAAAAGCACCTTCCTGTGGGGGGAATGCACCTTCCTGTCAGGAAAAGGGTCTTTCATTTGGTGGAACACATGTTCCTGTGGAAGAAATGCACCTTGTTGTGGGGGAAGGCATGTTCCTGTAGGGCAATGCATATTCCTGTAGGAGAAGTGCAACTTCTTGTGGGGTACACAGCTTCCTGTTGAGGAAAGGCATCATTCTGTGCAGATCCCTTCTAATAGTGGGTGAACCCTTCTTCCTATGATGGAAATCATCTCCCTGTCGCAGAAATGCACAGGTTGGTGGGGGAAATGCACCTTTAGTTTGATGCATCCTCCCTTTGGGAAAACCCATTTCCATTTTGAGAACACATCTTGGGGTGGGGGGCGGAAAACCCAACCCTGTGGGTGAATGCATCTTCCTCAGGAAGAACCCTTCCTCCTCTGAGGGAAATGCCCATTCCTGATGGAGATAAACAACTTCCTGTGGTGGAAATGCATCTTCCTGTGTGGGAAAGCACCTTCCTGTGGGGTGCACAAAGTCCCGTGGTGGAAACACAACTTCTGCTGGGGGAAATGCGTTTTCCTGTAAGGGAACACATGTTTCTTTGGGAGTGTGCTCTTTTCTGTGGGGGATATACACCTTCCTGTGGTGGAAATGCATTTTCCTCTGGAGTTAAAAAACTTCCTATGGTGGAAAGGCATCTTCCTGTGTGGGAAAGCACCTTCCTGTGGGGTGCGCAACATCCCGTGGTGGAAACACAACTTCCGTTGTGGGAAATGTGGTTTCCTGTAAGGGAACACATGTTTCTGTGGGAGTGTGCACCGTCCTGTGGGGGATATACACCTTCCTGTGCTGGAAATGCATCTTTCTGTGTGGGATATGCACCTTCCTGTGGTGGAAATGTATCTTCCTGTGGGGGAACCCATCGTGCTGTGGGGGAAACACAGCATCCGTCGGGCAAACCCATCTTCTTATGGGGCAAACACAGTATCCTGTGAGGGAACACATCTACCAAGAAAGGAAATGCACCTTTCTGTGCAGCAATCCTTCTTCCTGGTGGCAAAGCACACCCTTCTGTTTAGGAATCCTAGTTGCTGTAGGGGATACACTATTTTCTTTAGGGAAAACATACTTTCCTGTGGGGGAAAAGCACCTTCCTGTGGGGGAAATGCACCTTCCTGTCAGGAAAAGTGTCTTTCATTTGGAGGAACACATGTTCCTGTGGAAGAAATGCACCTTGTTGTGGGGGAAGGCATATTCCAGTAGGGCAACGCATATTCCTGTGGGAGAAGTGCAACTTCTTGTGGGGTATTCACCTTCCTGTTGAGGAAATGCATCATTCTGTGTAGATCCCTCTAATAGTGGGCAAACCATTCTTTCCGTGGCGGAAATCATCTTCCTGTATCAGAAATGCACGTGTTGGTGGGGAAACGCACCTTTCTTTTGATGCATCCTCCCTTTGGGAAAACCTATTTCCATTCAGAAGACACATTTGGGTGGGGCGGGGGGGAAACACCTCCCTGTGGGTGAATGCATCTTCCTGAGGGAGAACCCTTCCTCCTATGAGGGAAATGCTTCTTCCTGTGGGGGATATACAACTTCCTGTTGTGGAAATGCATCTTCCTGTGTGGGAAAGCACCTTCCTGTGGGGTGCGCAACATCCCGTGGTGGAAACACAACTTCCGGTGGGGGAAATGCGTTTTCCCGTAAGGGAACACATGCTTCTGTGGGTGTGTGCACTTTCCTGTTGGGGATATACACTTTCTTGTGGTGGAAATCCATGTTTCTCTGGGGAACAGTTCTTCCTATGGGAGAAACACTCCCTCCTTTGGGGAATCCCATCTTCTTGTGGGGGAAAGCACCTTCCTGTGGGGTGGCAACATCCTTGGTGGAAACACAACTTCCGGTGAGGGAAACGATTTTTTTCTGTAGGGGAACACATGTTTCTGTGGGAGTGTGCACCTACTTGTGGTGGAAATGCATCATATTGTGGGGGAACAGTTCTTCCCGTGAGGAAAACACACCTTTTGTGTTGGCATCCTTCCCCCTGATGTGGGTACACCATCTCCTTTGGGGAAAACATAGGTTTATGTGAGGAACAGGTACCTTCCAGGAAGGGAATGCACCTTCCTGTAAGTGTGCCCACTTTACTGTTTTGGAAACACACCTTCCCGTGGGGGAAATGTATTTTCCTCTAGGGGACCACATGTTTCTGTGGAATTGTGCACCTTCCTGTGAGTGAATACACCTTCCTGTTGTGTAAATGCACATCTTTGTGGGAGAACCCTTCTAATTCTGGGGAACCCTTCTTCCTGTGGGGAAATCTACTTCCTGTAGTGGAAATGCACATTTTTCTGGTGGCAACGCACCTTCCTATAAGCGAACACATGTTGTGGGTGTTAGGGAATGGAAAAAAACCTCCCTACGAGTGAATGCACCTTCCTGAGGGAGAAGCCTTCTTTCTATGGGGGAAATGCATCTTCCTGTGGGATATATGCACCTTCCTGTGGTGGAAATGTACCTTCTTGTGGGGGAAATGCACTTTCCTGTGGGGAAAAGGGACCTTCTTTTAGGGCAGTGATGGCGAACTTATGACACGCGTGTCAGAGGTGACATGCTAACTCGTTTTTTTGGTTGATTTTTCTTTGTTAAATGGCATTTAAATATATAAAATAAATGCCAAAAATATGTCTTTTTTTACTATGTTTGCAAATATCAAAAAATTTCTATAGGTGACACGGCACTAGAGTTAAGTTACGGTTTTTCAAAATGCTGACACGCCGAGCTCAAAAGGTTCGCCATCACTGCTCTAGGGGAACAAATGTTCCTGTGGAAGAAATGCACCTTCCGGGAGGGGAAAGGCATGTTCCTGTAGTGGAGCGCATATTCAATGGTAGAAGTGCACCTTCCTGTGGGGTAACAAAGCTTCCTGTTGTGCAAATGCACCTTTTTGAAGATCCCTTCTAATTGTGCGGAAACTCTTCTTCCTATGGGGGAAATCATCTTTCTGTAGTAAAGGCACATTTTTGTGGGGGAAACAATTCTTCCTGTGGAGAAATCCTCCCTATGGGTGAAACACACCTTTGTTTGAGAAAACACATCTTGAGGCGGGGGAGGGAAAAGCACCTCCCTGTAGGTGAATGCATCATCCTGAGGGAGAAACCTTCCTCCTTTGAGGGAAATACATCTTCATGTGGGGGATGTACAACTTCCAGTGGTGGAAATGCACCTTCCTGTAGGGAAAGCAACTTCCTGTGGGGTGCAAACCTTCCCGTGATGGAAACACACCTTCTGGTGGGGGAAACGCATTTTCCTGTAGGGGAACTCATGTTTCTGTGGGAGTGTGCACCTTCCTGTGGGGGATATACACCTTCCTGTGGTGGAAATGCATCTTCCTGTCGGGGAACAGTTCCTCCTGTGGGGGAAACACACCATCCATTGGGGAAACCCATCTTCCTGGGTGCAAACACAAGATCCTATGAGGGAACACATCTGCCGAGGAAGGAAATGCACCTTTCTGTGCAGGAATCCTGCTTCCTGTGGGGAAAACCCATTCTTCTGTGTAGGAATCCTTGTCGCTGTAGGGCATATCCTATTTCCTTTGGGGAAAACATACCTTCCTGTGGAGGAAACACACCTTCCTGTCGGGAAAAGGGACTTTCAGTGGAACACATATTCCTGTGGAAGAAATGATAAACACCCATCATCCTGTGTAGGATTCCTTCTCCCTATGGAGGTACACTTTTTTCTTTTGGGGAAAGCAAACCTTACTCTGAGGGCAAGGCACCTTTCTGTGGGGAATAAACCTTCCTGTGAGGGAATGCATGATCTTATGGGAGAAACACACCTTCCTGTCAGGGAACACACCGTTCTATTGGGGAAATGCTCCTTTCTGTGGGAGAACACTTTTACTTTTGGGGGAAAGCTTCTTCCTATGAGGGAAACACACCTACCTGTGGGGAAACACTAGTTTCTGTGGGGAAAACCCACCTTCCTGTGCAGGAATCCTTCTTCCTGTGGGTGTACACATTTTCCTTTGGCAAAAACCCACCTCCTTATGAGGTAAAGGCACCTTTCTGTGGGGGAAACGCATCATTCTGTGCAGGAATCCTTCTCCTAGTGGGAGAAATGCACCTTCAAATAAGGGAAATTGTCTTGGTGGGTGGGTGGTAGGGAAAAGCACCTTTCTGTGGGTGAATGCATCTGCCTGTGAAAGAATCCTTCTACTTGTTGGGGATTGCTTCTTCCTATGGGGGAAACACACCTTCCTGTGGGGAAACACTAGTATCGGTGGGGAATACCCACTTTCCTGTGCAGGAATCCTTCTTCCTGTGGGTGTACACATTTTCCTTTGGGGAAAAAACAACTCTCTATTTGTTAAAGGCACCTTTCTGTGGGGAATAAACGTTCTTGTAGGGGAATGCATGTTCCTGTGGAAGTAACACACGTTCCTGTGGGGGAACACACCTTCCTATTGGGGAAAAGCTCCTTTGTGTGGGAGAACACTTCTACTGGTGGGGGAACCTTCTTCCTACTGGGGACATCAGCTACCTGTAAAAAAATACACATTTCTGTGGGGGAAACACACCTTCCAATAAGGGAACACATCTTGAGGTGGCGGGAGGGAAGCACCTTCCTGTGGGTGAATGCATGTTCCTGAGGGAGAACCCTTCTTCCTATGGGGAAACGCATCTTTCTGTGGGGGCTATGCAGTGACCTGTGGGAAAACCTACCTTCCTGTAGGGGAAATACACCTTCCTGTGGGGGAAACACACCTTCCTGTGGGGAAACACTCCTTCCTATGGGGAAAACCCACGTTCCTGTGCAGGAATCCTTGCTGAGGGTGTACACTTTTTCCTTTGGAGAAAACACACCTTCCTGTGAGGGAAAGGCACCTTTCTGTGTGGAAAATGAACCTTCCTGTGGGAAAAGGCACATGTCTTTGGGGAATAAACCTTCCCGTGGGGGAAAGGTACCTTTCTGTGTGGGAATGCATGTTCCTGCAGAAGAAAAGCACTTTCCTGTGGGTAAAAGCTCCTTCCTGTGGGGAGCGCACCTTCCTGTGGTGGAAATGCACCCTCCTGTGGGGGAAACGCATTTTCCTGTAGGGGAACGCATGTTCCCGGAGGGCGTAACTCACCCTCCTGTGGGGAACACACCTTCCTGTTGTGGAAATGCACCTTTTTGTGGGAGAACCATTCTACTTGTGGGGGTACCCTGCTTCTTATGGGGGAAATCATCTTCCGGTAGTGGAAATGCACATTTTGGTGGGGGAAACACACCTTCCTGTGCCGGGATCCTCCCTGTGGGTGAAAAACACCTTCCTATAAGAGAACACATCTTGGGGGTTAAGGGAAGGGAAATGCACCTTCCTGTGGGTGAATGCATCTTCCTGAGGGAGAACCCTTCTTCCTGTGGTAGAAATGCATCTTCCTCTTTGGAAACGCTTCCTCCTCTCGGGGAAATGCACCATCCTTTGGGGAAACCCACCTCCCTGTGGGGCAAACACAGGATACTCTTAGTGAACACATTTTCCAATACACCTTCCTATGCGGGAATCCTTGTTTGGAAAACCCCCATGTATGTGCAGGAATCCTTCTGCCTGTGGGGGTACACTTTTTTCCTTTGGGGAAAACACACCTTCCTGTGATGGAAAGGCACCTTTCTGATGGGAAATGAACCTTCCTGTGGGGAAAGGCAACTTCCTGGGGCGGAAACGCCCCTTTCTGTGGGGGAAAGGTATTTTCCTGTAGGGGAATGCATATTCCTATGGGAGAAGTGCACTTTCCTGTGGGGGAACACACCTTCCTGTTGTGGTAATGCACCTTTCTGTGGGAGATCCCTTCTAATTGTGGGAGAACCCTTCTTCCTATGGGGAAATCATCTTCCTTTAGCGGCAATGCACATTTTGGTGGAGGAAACGCATCTTCCTGTGCAGGAATCCTCCCTGTGGGGGAAATGCACCTTCCTATAAGGAAACACATCTTGGGTAGGGGGGAGGGAAGCACCTTTGGTGAATATATCTTCCTGAAGGAGAACCCTTCTTCCTATGGGGACGCGCATATTCTGTGGAGGATATGCACCTTCCTGTGGGGGAACCCTTCCTGTTGGAGAAATGCGCCTTCCTGTGGGGAAACCCACTTTCCCATGGGGGAAACCTTCCTGTAGGGTAAGGCATCTTCTCATATGGGAAGTACACTGTCCTGTGGGGGTACTGCACTTTCCTGTGGGGAAACACTTCTTACTGTGGGGAAAACCCACTTTCTTGTGCAGGAATTCTTCTTCCTGTGGGTGTACACTTTTATGCAGGCTCTCACACTCACATTTACATACCAGTCAATGAATAGTTATGCTGAGACAAATGAGCTCTCCCTCTACCTTTACACCCTTTCAGCAAATATTCACTCAGAGGTTAAACAGTTAACCAGATTCCTGCCCCACTGCCCTAACAAAAACAAATGTGGGAGCCTAACAAGAACAGATGTGGGGACCCTCCCTGAACCCACATCCTAAGAACAAGATTCACGTCTGAAAGATCGGAGAGAAACCAAGATGGTGGCATAGGTAAACATGCTGCCTCACACAACCACTTCAAAAATACAACTAAAAGACAAAAACGGACATCATCCAGAACCACAGGAAGGCTGGCTGAGTGGAAATTCTACAACTAGAAGGAAAGAGAAAAGCACACTGAGACTCAGAGGAGGTGCAGAAGTAAAGTGCAGAGGTACGGAGGTGCATGTGTAAAGGGCTGGCAACTGAGGACACGGTTGTCTTTTTCAATCGGGAGGGAGTCTCAAGCTCCTGACTGCTCTGAACTCCAGTTCCGGGTGAGTCTCTGGGGACCCAGACTCATACGGGGAGAAACTGGACTGTCTGGCATCAGTCGGGACTCGAGAGCGGCTTTCTCTCAGATGTGCTTGCAGCAATTACCAGGAAACTGAGATGCGGGGTCTCTTAGGGTAGGACTTAAGATCAGCCATAGCTGTTTGCTCAGCCCTGTTGATTCCCTGAGACCTTGCCCCACCCAAGCTGTGCACAGAGGCTTTTGGATATGAAAGGCCTGGATCTTTGCAATCTGAAAAGTACCTAACAAACTGAAGCTGGGTCAGAGAGACCCAGAACTTCCAAAAGAAGGTCCAAAGCCCCACAACAACTTGCATTGCTTCACAGCTGGGCCTCATCTGGGCACCTCCAAATTCCAAACAAAGAAGAGGAATCTGCAGATCTCTCCATAGCTCCTGCTGGGTAGCCTCAGGAAGAGGCTAAATTAGCACCTCCTTAGAGATCCAAGAGCCAGTGTACCCAGTGATCAGAGTGGGACCATCCTGGAGGAACCAAGATGGCGGCGTAAGGTACAGACCTGTGAGTGCTGCCTCCCACAACAACATCGAGACTACCAACTATAGGACAAACAGCTATCATTCAGAACCATGGGAAAGCTGGCCCCGTGGAAGCTCTACAACTGGAAGGAAAGAAAAAAGAGCATTGAGACTGAGTAGGTTGTGCAGAGGCTCCAAGAATGGAGGTACGGAGTCGCGCGCCAGGTGGGCTGCAACTGGATGTGCAGGTTTTTTTCAATCGGAAGGGGCTGCAGACTCTCAAGTCCACTGAGCTTGTTTGGGGCGGGATTCTGAGGTCCCAGACCCCTACAGGGAGAGGCGGGATGGCCTTGCAACGGGTCAGAGAGCAAGGGTAGCTTGCTCGCAGAGCTGCCTGCTGGTGCTCGGGGAGGCGGGGACATGGAGTCACGGAGAGGCCATTGCCCTTTGCCCCGACCTGGTGATTCGCCAAGAACAGAGGTGTGGAGTCGTGCACCAGGTGGGCTGCAACTGGATGTGCAGTTTTTTTTCAATCAGAAGGGGATGCAGACTCTCGAATCCACTGAGCTTGTTTGGGGCGGGATCCTGAGGTCCCAGACCCCTACGGGGAGAGGCGGGACGGCCTTGCAATGGGCCGGAGAGTGAGAGTGGCGGTGTCGCGGAGCTGCTCGCGGGCACTTGGGGATGCGAGATGCGGAGTCGAAGAGAGGCGAGGAGTCGCGGAGATGCCATTGCCCCTTGCTCCGCCCTGGTGATTCCCGGGGAACCCGCCCTACTCAATTTACATCCCCACCCAAGCTGTGCCAGTGGCACAAAGGGAACCACTGGTGCTTTTGCAGCCCAGCCCAGCAGACTGTAGATTTCAACTCCTCGCATACATAAGGGACACACTCAAGAAGCAGAATCAGGTTCAGAGGAAGCCAGAGCTGGACCTGGCTGGGCTGGTGACGTGGAACTGCTGTACCAGCAAATGCATAGGCAGGTCCACCAGATCCAGTCTCACATGGGATGCTAGGAGACGGCAGACAGGCAGCCTGTGCACTTGGTAGAAAACGAAATCCAAGCAAGCATACCAGATATTCAGCCACCAGGAACGCCTGGAGATTTTGTCCAGCAAGGAGCTGCCCAACAAAGGACAGAATGCCAAACCTCATGTTGCTAAGACAGCCCCCATGAGGCCGAGACAGCCCCTGTGAGGCCGAGACGGCCCCCGTGAGGCCGAGGCAGCCCCCATGAGGCTGAGGCAGCCCCCTTGAGGCCGGGACGGAACCCGTGAGGCCGAAACGGCCCCGGTGAGGCCGAAACAGCCCTTGTGAGGCTGAGACAGCCCCGGTGAGGTTGAAACGGCCCCGGTGAGGTTGATACGGTCCCTGTGAGGCTGGGACGGCCCCTGTGAGGCTGGGACGGCCCCTGTGAGGCTGAGATGGCCCCTGTGAGACTGAGACGGCCCCTGGGAAGCCGAGAAAAATACCACATGAACTCACTCATATATGGATAATAAGGACCATTATAGACTGATGAACAAAAATGGATACAGAGGCAGAGCAGCATTGAGCAGACTGGCAAACTACAGTGGGAAGCCTGGGGAGGGCTGAGGGTGGGGTAGGAGATCAACCGAAGGACTTGTATGCATGCATATAAGAATAACCAATGGACGCAAGACACTGGGGGGTGGGGGAGGCTGGAGAATGTCAAGGAGGGGAGAAAGGAGATATGTCTAATACTCTTTGTAATACTTTAAGAAATAAAAACAAAACAAAACAAAAAACAGAGTGGGACCATCCAGATTATAACTCCTCAGATCCATAAGGGACATACTCAGGGGGAAGACTCAGTGAGCACCAAAGTCCCACTGTAGCAAGTCTTGCCCCAGAAGGGTGTCTCCAGCACAGAAGTTCTCCCACTGTAGACACAGCTGATTCTCACAGCCAATTGGCCTGGAGGTCAATTCCTCCCTGTGACAACTACAACAATCAAGGTTTAACTAAAACAAGACTGTACACAAAGCCCACAACGGGGTGAACCAAGAGTGTCCACCTCAGGTAATTGGGGAGGCTAAGCCACTGGGCCCTATAAGACACCTAGCACAGAAAGCCACTCTATAAACACAGGGAAGCAGCCAAAATGTGGAGACAAAGAAACAGATCACAAATGACAGAAACAGAGGAAAGCAAACGACTGGATATAGAGTTCAAAACCACAATTATAAGGTTTTTCAAGAATTTTCTAGAAACCACCAATAAATTTAGTGAGATCCTCAAGAAATCTAGTGAGACCCTCGAGGATATGAACAAGGACCAACTAGAAATTAAGCATACACTGACTGAAATAAAGAATATTATACAGAGTTCCAACAGCAGACTAGAGGATAGCAAGAATCAAGTCAAAGATTTGAAATATGAAGAAGCAAAAATCACCCAACCAGAAAAACAAAAAGAAAAAAAAGAATCCAATAATATGAAGATAGTGTAATGGGCTTCTGGGACAACTTCAAGCGTACCAACATCCGAATTATGGGGGTGCCAGAAGAAGGGAGAGAGCAAGATATTGAAAACCTATTTGAAGAAATAATGACAGAAAACTTCCCCTACCTGGTGAAAGAAATAGACTTACAAGTCCAGGAAGCACAGAGAACCCTAAACAAAAGGAATTCAAAGAGGACCACACCAAGACACATCATAATTAAAATGCCAAGGGCAAAAGACAAAGAGAGAATCTTAAAAGCAGCAAGAGAAAAACAGTTAGTTACCTACAAGGGAGTACCCATACGGCTGTCAGCTGATTTCTCAACAGAAACTATGCAGGCCAGAAGGGAGTGGCAAGAAATATTCAAAGTAATGAATAACAAGAACCTACAACCAAGATTACTTTACCCAGCAAAGCTATCATTCAGAATTGAAGGTCACATAAAGAGCTTCACAGATAAGAAACAGCTAAAGGAGTTCATCACCACCAAACCAGGATTATATGAAATGCTCAAAGGTATTCTTCTTTAAGAAGCGGAAGAAGAAGAAAAAGGTAAAGATACAAATTATGAACAACAAATACATATCTATCAACAAGTGAATCTAAAAATCAAGTGAATATAAAAACCTGATGAACAGAATAAACTGGTGAATATAATAGAATCAGGGGCAAAGAAGGGGAGTGGACTGACAGTTCTGGGGGGGAAGGGTGTGGGGGGTGCGGGAAGAGACTGGACAAAAATCGTACACCTATGGATGAGGACAGTGTGGGGGCAGTAAGGGCAGACGGTGGGGTGGGAACCTTGTGGAGGGGAGCTATGGGGGGCAAAAAGAGGAACAACTGTAATAATCTGAGCAATAAAGATTTAATTTTTAAAAAAAAGATTCTCGCTTGATGTCTTGGTGAGAATCTACCAGAGTAGGTACACTGCATCCAGTCCTTCTTCCTCATAATAAAATGACCAGTCACACAAGCAAGCAAGGAAGTGAGCTCAAATTCACTTAATCGAATTCACTTACCCCCAGGGGTGTTTTTAATGACTCCAAAATGGTGGAGGGGCATGTCAGGTGTCTCCCATCCAGCTGTCGAAGCCTCTGGGAGACAACTCTGGGGCCCTGGGATTTCTTCAGGTGGCGCTGTCCCCTAGAGATTCTCTGGGACTGTCAGCCAGGCTGTGGGAGGCCATCCACCCTAGGCATCTGAGACCGAGTGCTGGTAAGCACTATCTTGCTGGGACCTCCAAATGTTATATTATAAATCAGTGAGCTGACATTAGACACCTTAATAAGCCAGATTAAGTAGTAATTAGGAGCCTTTATTACACTAGCGGTCTCAGCAGAGTAATCTCCCAAATCTGAGCAAAACAGCATGGAGGAACTTTTCCCTTTATATGCCCCAGTCCCTTTGTCTCCCAAATAAGGGTGTTTTTTTCCAGACCTTTTGCAGACTTTACAAAGAGCTCTATGTAGGTTATTTTTGCACGCAGCTTGTAACATTGAGCACAGTACATTTCAGATAACTAGCAAATAGCAGGCACAGGAGTAGCTAGAAATGGCAACAGAGCAGCTTGCAAGGTCAAATAGTTGAACTTATTTTCCCTATTATTCAAGCAAGCAAGTGTTTACAGAAGCCAAAATAGCAGGGTTAACATTTCAAACAGCAGTTATTTTTACAGAATACAGATTACGGCAGCAAGATGGTGTGCCTATGCATCACTAGCATACTTCACTGAGCATAATGTCTTCAGGATTCATCAATCTGGTAGCAAGTGTGAGAATTTTGTTCCATATTAAGGGCAAAAAACAATCCATCTGAATGACATATTATCATTTGTGACAACATGGATGGACCGTAAGGGTATTATGCTAAGTGACAAATGTCAGACAGAGAAAGGCAAAGGCCATAAGATTTCATTTACATGTGGAATCTAAAGAACAAATAAAATGAACAAACAAAACAGAAACAGACTCATATCTAACAGAGAGCAAACTGATGGTTTCCAGATGGGAGGGTGTTGGTAGCTGAGTGAAAAAGCTGAAGGGATTAAGCAGTACAAATCGGTGATTGCAATATAGTCAAGGGGATGTAAATCACAGCATAGAGAGCATAGTCCATAACATTTGTATTAGCTATGTACGGTGCCAGGTGGGTATTAGAATGATGGGGAGGGGGATGGCATGGTATGTCACATAAACGTCTAGTCACTATGCTGTACACATGAAACTAATATAATGTTGAATTTCAACTGTAATTGAAAAAAAATCATTGTAGGTATATACCAATTTTTTCCTCATTCCTTTGTTGATGGACACTTAAGCTGCTTCTAACTTTTATGTGTTTTGAATAACGCTGTATGTACACGGGTGTACAAGTATCTGACTCTCCTTTCACTTCTATGCATATGCCCCAAAGTGGAGTTGCTGGGTCGTAGGTTAACTATCTTTTCAACATTGGAGTAACTGCATGCTGTCTTCCATAACAACAGCACCACGTTACACATCCACTGGCAATGCACCAAAGTTCCACCTTCTCCACATGCATGCCAACTCCTTTTCACCTGGTTTTTAAATAATTACAGGTGCCTCATGAATGTGAAGCGGCATCTCACTGTGGTTTTGAAGTGCATTTCCCTGAGCATCTTCTCATGTGCTTATTGGTCTTCCATATACTATCTCACTGGAGAAATGGCCAAAATATTAAATCAGGTTTTCCTGCTGTTGTGGTTTTAGTGTTGTTGTTGCTGGTGGTAGGGGTTTTGGCAGTGGTAGGGGTTGAGTTGTGGGAGCTCTTTCTTTTCTTTTTTTTAAAAAAATATGCTTTATTTATTTTTTACAGAGAGGAAGGGAGAGGGATAGAGAGTTAGAAACATCGATGAGAGAGAAACATCGATCAGCTGCCTCCAGCATACCCCTTCCTGGGAATGTGCCTGCAACCAAGGTACATGCTCTTGACCGGAATCGAACCTGGGACCCTTCAGTCACAGGCCGATGCTCTATCCACTGAGCCAAACTGGTTAGGTGGTGGGAGCTCTTCTATGTGCAGGATTTCCATCTGTCATCAGATATATTATTTGTAATTATTTTCTTCCATTCCATGTGTTGCCTATTCAGTATGCTTATCATGGTCTTTGATGCCCAAAGTATTATATTTTGATGTAGTCCAACTTATCTATTTTTTATTTCTTGCCTCCTTGGCCCTTTAAAATAAAATCACCTTAACCCTCTGGCCATAAAAGTTTTCCCCTGTTTTAAGGTGTCATTTTGAATTTTTAAGTCTCGGTTCACATAGAGTGGATTTGCATGGTTGCTATCAGGTAGAGATGCCATTGCTTTTTTCTTTACGTGGAAAACTCATTGTACCACCGTCATTTATTGAATGGTGTACACCAAGCATGTCAAACTCAAAGGCTAACACGGGCC
This sequence comes from Myotis myotis, assembly GCF_014108235.1. Taxonomy (NCBI): domain Eukaryota; kingdom Metazoa; phylum Chordata; class Mammalia; order Chiroptera; family Vespertilionidae; genus Myotis; species Myotis myotis. The sequence continues at coordinate 13,064,648 of NW_023416346.1, forward strand.
AAATAAACAAGGTTTAAGTTTATGTGGGCTGCAAAAAAAGAAAAGCTTCAATTTTTGTAGAAATGCAGGTTTATTTCGATAGAGACATGCTGAATACAAAGGGCTGAATAAATAATTCATTGTTAGCATAAAATAATAGAACATTTTAATAAAAATTAATTTTTCTTGAACATTAACTTACCAGACACTGAATAACTGCACAAATTAAGCATAACACAAATAAATCTATTTTTTTTGTTCTCCAAAAGCAAAATATTATGGTTGCACACACCAAACAATCAGTACAAGACTAACGACATAGCAATTGGCTTCTAAAATATTCGCTGCTAGTACGAGTGGAAACATGGTGTGCCTGTGCATAAGGCACATAAGAGAAATGAATGCAACATGATTATAGTTATCAGTCATTAGCGAACACTATAGTTTGTTATTATTAATTATGTATAACAGGATATTGTAAAAATTAAGTTACAAAATATTTATTAAAACATTTCTTACATACCTTTATATTGGCTGGGCTGCAAAACTGTTCATTGTGGGCCACGGCCCATGGGCCTTGAGTTTGACATGCTTGGTGTACACTTTCCCCACTATCAGTTCTGCCAAGAGTCTCTCCCTGATTCTCTTTCTCTACCTTATCCCATCAGTCAGTTTCTTTATCCTGTGCCTAAATGACAGCTTGTAATAGAATGAAGATTCCAAGTCACATCTGACTACATTTGCATTCTCAGATATTAGCCTAAGGTCCTTCAGTGATTTCTCAGTTTCCACAAGGGGGTCTGCACTACCTACGAGGACCCTGAGCTTCTTACCTTGTTTCCCTCCCCTCTTGTCCTCCCCATCCTGAGCTTCTTACACAAGCAGAGCATTGCTGTTTTGTGCCCCTGGGGCTTTGGACAAGCTCAGCTGACTTCTTATTTAGTCCTGGTTGGCACTTCTTCCTTTGCCTCCCACTGTGACTTTTGTGGCCTTTCTCCTCTCACTACAATGTCATCCAATTGCTCTGCATGCTAATGAGACTAGTATTTTGCCTTCCTTCTACCATGCTGGAAATCTGAATAATTCTACCAAGCAGCTACAGAATGAATCATTCAATTTATCACCATTCACCCATAAATAAATAAAAAGCACACTTCTGTAAGCATTTTTGTCCCTTGAAAGTATACAAACCCATGATTCATTCACTTATCTTGATAACCCTCTGGGAGAGTAATTCATATAACCCCACTTTATAATTTAAGAGACTGGGCATCAAAGAGTACAACTGGTTACCCACACCCACAGAGTTTCACTGTAGTGCGAGGACTAGACCTTTGGTATTTTGATCCATTGCTCTCCACAGACCCTCACCTGTCACTGTTCTGTCTACCTTTGTTCCTCTGGAAATAAGCTGAGGCTTCAGCTGTGATACATGGTCCCTAGTAGTGTTTGCATCTGCAAATATACAGAAAATGCTTTGTGGAATGTGACTGTAGGCCTGGAAGTCCTTTACAAAGTTGTCATTTTCCATGTAAATTTCAAAATAAATTAATTGAAAGAGGTACTGTCTTTGACGTTTTGGGACGCACCTAATAGTTGTGAAACAATAAACCCATGGAAGCTTCATGCCGACCAGGCCAGATGAAAAGACAAAGAGGCCACCCTCCATAGAGAATAGATCAGCAGTTCACCAACAGTAAAGGCGCGTGCCTGCGAATTTTCAGGAGCAGTCTGCTTCTTTAAGTCTGGCAGGGGAGCAGGGTGACAAGCTCCCTCCCACAAGGGTTTGGAGACTTTATAAAGGTGATGTGTAAGGTAAAGGCTTTGGCAGGTCCTGATGCTACAGAACCCTTCTATCCTTCATCCTTTAGTACTGACTACCAGAACATTGACCCCATTGCATCTAGAGGTGGGAGCATGACCTGGTCCCCGCCACCCCCCCCCCTCGCTGGCCATGCCACATGTCCCAGGTGACTCTGGAAGCATTTCCAGGAGGCCTTCTTGAATTGTCCAGATGCAGCTGGCTTCTCCCTTTGCCCTTTCCCCTTATCCTGCCAGGAATACAGGTGCTTCTGACCTTGGAGACAGAAGCCACATTGTAGGATGGAGGGCAAGGAGAGAGAAGAACCTGGTTCTCCTTGAGCTGTAGTAACAGCCCTGAATTGTCTGTTCTTCCTGCATGGCACCTGGAATAAAGGAACCCCCATTTGTTTAAGCCACTATTCAAAGTGCAGTCACATGCAGTTCATGATGATAGAGCAGTGCATAACTTATTTTACCCAACTTGCCTTAGTTATGGTAAACAGTTACTCTTGTAACATTTGAACCCAAACTTGTCAATGACTGAAAAGCAGTTCATTTATTTCTCCTGGAACATTACTGGGAGAGCAAAAAGGTCCTCCTGTGGGCTTTTTCCATGCACTTGCACAAGGGCCTCAGGCTGTTGGGAACTCTGCCACCTTCACCGTGGGGCTCCTGCCCATTGCCCTGTAGGTGGCCTCCTTTGCAGTTAGCTCAAAGGGGACAAGCACAGGGATGTGCACCCACCACGAGGTTCTTATGAGCTCGGCTTAGCAGAGGCACACATCCTTTCCACTGACATCCCATTGCCCAGATCTCAGTCCCATGGTCACACCTAACAGCCAGCAAACCTGGGAATGGAACCTCAATAGGGATCCAGGAAGAAGAGCAGAACGAGAATTTTAGGTGGAGAGCTAGGAACCCCTGCATCTACACCTTTCCAAAATTAATAAAAACTTGACTATATTGGGTTGTTTTAAGGAGAAACAGAAATGCTCTAAGCATGGAATGAAAATCCAGCACGAAATGAGATGATGATTTGCCCCTTATGAACTCTGAGACATTAAGCTAAATTCTTTTTTAAAAAAGATATTTTTATTGATTTCTGAGTGGAAGAGTGAGATAGAAACACCAATGATGAGAATCACTGATTGGCTGACTCCTACATGCCCTCTACTGGGGAACGAACCCACAACCCTGGAATGTGCCCTAGACGGGAATCAAACCCGGGACCCTTCAGACTGCAGGCCGACACTGTATCCACTGAGCCAAACAGGCTAGGGCTGAGCTAAATTCTTGACTCTTCTAAACCTTAGTGACTTTGTTACTATCTTAAAGGAATGATAATAATAGCATTTGTCTCATAAAATTTGGATGAAATTAAGTGAAATAAAATTAAGTGAAATAATGCATAAGATCTCTTATAGGCGCTCAGTAGTATAAAGCAAGCACTCAAATACTAATTATAGTGCAATTGCATTATTGTTGATAACCATAATTATATTGTACTAATTTTGTCTTGCCTTTATTATGACTACTTTTTGAGCCATTGGTATATAATTTCCTGAATATCAAACATGGAATGTGAACTATTGCCTACATTATATTTCAAAGGAAAGAGAACTTATATTTTCATCATTAGGATTCAATAGAACATTTATTAATAAGTGTGGCTTTTGGATGGACAATATAACAATGATTGCAAAAGAATACTTATTTAGATTATGTCAAATGTCACAGGCCATTCTCATTATTTGAGGCAATATTCCTCCAGAAAATAATCAAAGACGATGACAGATATTTGAATAAAAGGGAACCACTGTGTGAAGCCTGTTTGAGCACTCTCTCTCCTTTGCTCTTTCACTCCCTCCACCTTCCTTGGGCTTTCATAACTGCGAGTTCTCTCCTGCTGTCCTCTTCCATTGTGACAACTTCTCATTGCTATTGCCAGCTCTTTCTCCTCAAATGAGCCCTCACGTGATGGTGTTCCTCAGGACTCGGTTTTACTCAGTTCTTGCCTCAATTTATACCCTGTCCCTAAATGTTCCCATATAGGCCTATGGTTTCAATTAACATTTATGTCAGTTTCTCAAAGTGTGGGGGACATGGGGCCCTCTACATCAGAATCACGGGAAGGGAGTGTTAAAATCCAGGTTCCTTGGCTCTATCCCAGGCCTACCCAAATGATTCTTGGGTGGACCCTGGAATTTGTATTGTCAATAAATCCTCCTGGTTGCTCACAACCCCACTGTCTCTGTCAAGAATGGCCTGGCTGACCTTAACAATGGCAGCTCAACATCGCCATCTGGTGGCTTCCTCACACCATTGCCTTTGTTTTGCAAAGGAGAATCATGCTGGTAGTGCCAAGAAAACTTTAATTAATTTTCAGGTTATCCTTCCTGAAGTTACTTAATAAAGAGCACTCCACTTTCCAAAAATAATTTTATATGTAGCACTCTTAGTTAACGTACATTTCACTTTCAATTTTTTATTCTACTTATAAAAATAATAAATATTCCCTGTAAATTTTTAGTAAAATATAAAATTTATGAAGGGAATGAAATTCATGCTTCATTCATTTAGGTAGACTTGCTATACAATTTTTCTGTGGGGAGATCTTATCAACTTTCACCCTCCCTCTCTCTCTCTTCCCCCTACATTGTTTTTTATAAAATAGTTCACTTTTTTTGTACCTGACTGAACTTTGGGCCAGCTCTGTAATCTTTTTTGGTTTACAGATTTTACTTCATTCATCTAAGATTTGGAAGCAAGCGTCATTATTTTTAAAAGTCTGATAACATTTTTATACTGCCTACATCCTCAAGTGACGTTATCCCTAAGCCAATGGCTTATATTTGACTTCTAATTCTCTTCTTTATACGTAATGCTCAGCATTTCACTGGCTCTTGGAAGCACAGCAGTGAATTGGGTGAGGGACAACTTATGATGACCATTCAATGGGGTTACAAATAGTCTCTTCAACAAATGGCCCTAGGGCAACTGTATCTGCATGCAAATAAGTTAGACACATAAGGTACACCATATACAAAAAGTCACTCACTCATAATAGACCCACCATCTCTCTATATCAGGGGTGGGCAAACTTTTTGACTCGAGGGCCACAATGGGTTCTTAAACTGGACCAGAGGGCTGGAACAAAAGCATGGATGGAGTGTTTGTGTGAACTAATATAAATTCAAAGTAAACATCATTACATAAAAGGGTACGGTCTTTTTTTTTTTTTTAGTGTTATTCAATTCAAACAGGCCGGATCCGGCCCGCGGGCCGTAGTTTGCCCACGGCTGCTCTATGTATAAAGGCCTAAATGACCGTTATGACAGGACAACTGGACAACCAACTGGTAGCTGTGTCATGCACTGACCACCAGGGAGCAGATGCTCAATGTGGTATCTGCCCCTTGGTGGTCAGTGCACTCCCACAGACAACCTCCCACAGCCCCTCCTTGATATCTGGCCAGACCAAAGGACCCCACCCATGCACGAATTCGTGCACTGGGCCTCTAGTGTAAATGTAAGAGCTAACATTATAAAGCTCTCAGATGAAAACATATGAGTAAACCTTCATTACCTTAGATTTGGCACTGATTTCTTAAATATTAGATCCAAAGCAAAAGCAACAAAGGAAAACAATAGATAAAAATAGATACATGGTCTTCATCAAAATGCACATCTTTTTGCATTACAAGACTATCAAGAGAGAAAAAAGATATCCTCCATCATGTGAGAGAACATTGGCAAATCATACTTCTAGTGAGAGGCTAGTCTCCAGAAGAGAGAGTTCAACTCCAAAAAAAAAAAAAAAGACAAAAGACCAACCATACAGATCAGTAGGTAACCTGAATGAGGATACACAAATGACCAACAATCACATGATGATATATCAGTATTCCTTAATAAAAGCAAATCAAAACTAGAGCAATAGCTGTAACATCCATCAGGATGTCTAAAACTTAGGAAAAGGAAAATAAAAGTATCGTGGGGAAAGCAGGGAAATAAAAAAAATATACATTGTTGGTGGGATTTTTAAAGGGTACAGTGACTGTTGAAAATGGTTTGGCGGTCCTCACAAGTTTAAATATATAATAAGTATAGGATGCAGTAATTCCACTCCTAGAGATACCCCCCAAATACAAACAAGCATTTAAAATATATGAACATGACCAGCAACTTATACCATACACAAAAATAAACTCAAAATGGATAAAGGACTTAAATATATGACAGGAAACCATAAAAATACTAGAAGAATACAAAGGCAACAAAATCTCAGACATATGCCGAAGCAATTTCTTCACCGATACAGCTCCTAGGGCATTGGAAACTAAAGAGAAAATAAACAAACGGGACTGCATCAAAGTAAAAAGCTTCTGCACAGCAAAAGAAACCATCAACAAAACAACAAGAAAGCCCACTGCGTGGGAAAACATATTTGCCAATGTCATATCTGATAAGGGCCTAATCTCCAAAATTTATAGGGAACTCATACAATTTAACAAAAGGTAGATAAACAATCCAATAAAAAAATGGGCAAAGGACCTAAATAGACACCTTTCAAAAGAGGACATTCAGAAAGCCAAGAGACATATGAAAACTTGCTCAAAGTCACTAATCATCAGAGAGATGCAAATCAAAACAACAATGAGGTACCATCTCACACCTGTCAGAATGGCTATCATCAACCAATCCACAAACGACAAGTGCTGGAGTGGATGTGGAGAAAAAGGAACACTCGTGCACTGCTGGTGGGAATGCAGACTGGTGCAGCCACTATGGAAGACAGTATGGAGTTTCCTCAAAAAACTAAAAATGGAACTCCCATTTGACCCTGTGATCCCACTTCTAGGAATATATCCCAAGAAACCAGAAACACCAATCAGAAAGGATATATGCACCCATATGTTCATAGCAGCACAATTCACCATAGCTAAGACCTGGAAACAGCCTAAGTGCCCATCAGTAGATGAATGGTTTGAAAACTGTGGTACATCTACACGATGGAATACTATGCTGCTGTAAAAAAGAAGGAACTCTTACCATTTGCAATGGTATGCATGGAACTGGAGAGCATTATGCTAAGTGAAATAAGCCAGTCAATGAAGGAAAAACACCACATGATCTCACTCATTCATGGGTAATAAAGACCATTATAAACTTATGAACAAAAATAGATACAGAGGCATAGCTGCATCAAATAGACTGTCAAACTACAGTGGGAAAGCCGGGGAGGGTTGAGGGGCGGGGGGGGGGGGGTGAGAGATCAACCGAAGGACTTGTATGCATGCATATAAGCATAACCAATGGACATAAGACACTGGGGGGTAGGGGAGGCCGGGGGATTGTTAAGGGCTGGAAAAAAGGGGACATATGTAATACTCTTTGTAACACTTTAAGCAATAAAACAATAAAAAATAGGCAAAAAAAAGATTCAATCATGAAATTCCAGCAAAGGTAAAAAAATAAATAAATAAAATAAAATAAAATACATGAACGTGTATGTTCATAGTAGCACAAGTCAAAACTGCCAAAGATGGAAGCAACCCAAATGCCCACGGACTGACAAATGTATAAACATAACATGGACTCTCCATGCAATAGAATATTATGCAGCCATAAGAAGGAGTGTTATAATGAGGATAAACTTTGAAGTCATTACTATAAGTAAAAGAAGCCAGACACTAAAGGTCACATAATGTATGATTCAATATATATAAAGTGTTAGAAATAAGCCAATCCATAAAGATAAAAAGTTGTTTAGTGGTTGCCAGGGCTGGGGGCAGGAGGAATGAGGAGTGACTGACTTCCTACTGGCTATGAGATTTCCTTCAGGACATGGCAAAGTGTTTTGTAAGACGATAGATGTGATGGTTTCACAATACTATGAATTTACTTAATGCCACTGAATGGAATACTTTACAATGGTTAATTTTACAATGTGTGCTTCAATTCAGAACAATTTCAACTCTATAAATAACACTTTTTAGTTCACTGTAATATAATAGTCAAGTCTTTGGAAAAAGCTAACCTTTTAATTTTAATGCATTCATTAAAAATAAAATTAAGCCCACTGTTCCTTACATATCAATAGGCTTCAGGAAAAAATCACTCTATTTTTGAAAACCAAAAATATATTGAAAGTGTGGTTTTGATTTCAAAAAATGGGCAAAGAACCTGAAGAGACACATCCCCAAAGAGGACATACAGATGCCCAATAAACATATGAAAAATCACCCTAATAAGTTTAGTAATCATTTTTTAATTGGCAAAAGTGTGGCTTGGTTTTACATTTGTGCAAATCTATTTACTGTCTGCCTGAATAGGGAAGGTCGGGACGTTCTTACCTGCTTCTTCCTCCCACCGCTTACAACCTGTTGTTTCCATGGGAGGGAACGGAGCAGTTCTGATTCTCTGATGCACAGCAGGGAAAGGAAGATCTCACTGGTCCCCCAACTTGTTCTTATGGACCACTCCCCAGACTCCCCAGAATGACCAATGGGCACTGCTGGGGTCTAATGTCCTTTGAGGACATTTAAGCAGCCCTTTGAGAGCAGAAAGGCTATTAAGTGATTTGCCCAAAACACAGACTACTGCAAAGGACTATGAGAGAGGAAGTGTGTGCCCTCTGCCCTGACATTAGGAGCCTGCCTTTCAGCATCCATCCATGGGCAGTGTGGTTACAGCAGTACACACAGCACAGATTGCAAAGGGCAGAGGTTCATCCCCAAGTCCCTATCGTCCTAGGTCAAAAGCTCCTCAGGAACCATGGTGTCCTGACACCGCTGACAATATCTGTCTGTCTGAGGGTCCACCCAGGGTACCTTGGTCCTGCCACAGCCCGAGTTCCTGGTTTGCCTCCCTCTGACTTCCAGGTGCTTCATCCTCTCACGTTTGGCTCCTCCCCGGGTCATTTTAAATTGACCAAGATTCCTTGGCGCTCACCTGCACAAACGCACAGAGCCGCCTGTGTCCTGACAGGTTGAAAGGAAGTCCACAGGACCTGGGACCTAATTGCGTGCACGCGGGCACGTGCATGCGTGCGTGTGCGTGCGTGCGTGCGTGCGTGCCAATGGGTGGGGTAGTGTATGTGTGATTTTGTGTGTGTGTGTGTGTGTCTCAAGGGAGGCCAGAAGCTGTTATCCTTTTACTTCATTTTTCTCCAAAACCCTATTGTGAAAACAGCCCTGCCTCCTAATGCTTATTCCATGAGAACACTGGGTATTGTGTCCATATTAATTTATTCATTCATTAATTTATTTATTCATTCATTCATTCACTGGATTGGTTGGGGTGTAATTGAGAGCAAGATTAACGCTCTACATCTGAGGATGTATTAGTAGTTCCTGGCTTCCATAGAAAGCCAATATCAAGGAGAACCATTGTGATGACATTCTGGTTTCCATGGCAACTGGGGTAAGCCATTGTTTTCTGGTGGCAGAAACATTTAACGAAGATATTTACAGACTGGAGAGATGGAATAACTGTAGAAACATCGAGATAAGTCGGTGTCTGCAATCAATGTGAGTTGTGTGTGTGTGTGTGTGTGTGTGTGTGTGTCTGTGTTGCCAGTGTATGGTCTTTAGTGGGACATTAAGTGCTCTAATCCCCCCTGTTTTGTACGGGAGAATGGCAGCTCCGCTTGTTGTGGGCTAAGGTGATTGAATAACCTGTCATACCTCATTCCCCTTCAGTGTCCTAGGTGACACCTGATGCCTGAGGGTACTGTCACCTGAGTTCTTGAAAGCAGAGATCCCCAAGTATTTCTCATTTTACCCCTCTGTGTGTAATGATTGTCACATGAACCCTTAAAGATGTAAGCTTATTCATTTACACCTACTTATAGTAAAAAACTATTATGTGAATGATATGAGAGAGGAGAGCTGAAGTCTGCAAATGAGACAAATGGGTAGGATTGGAAGATCTGAATAACTTTGTGTAACTGGGGGATGATCTTGTACTCACCCTCAGTCACTCACACACACAAACTGAGAGGCATGTTCTCTATAAGTTAAATTTCCTGTTATCACACCATTAATTGCAGTTAGGTAAATAGAATTCAAATCTGTAAATGGCTCCTTCTTTATTATATAAGCATAAATACAAGTTCCTTCTTGGAGGCTTTGGGTTTTTTGGCTGTGTGTTTCAAAGTGAATGATGCTGATATAACAGTTTGTATACGTTTATTTGCGTTTCTAAAGAAAAGCACAGCATTGGTAGGATGTGCCCTTGTATTCCTTGTCAGAGATGTGCCTTAAGAAGAAGCAGTGAGTCCTCTTGCTCTTCCCAAACCCATCATCTAGATTTCTTATCACTTACTCCCCAGCATAAACCAAAATGCCTGGACCCCCTCCCTCCACACACGCACACACGCACACACACACACACACACACACACACACACACACACACACACACACCTGTGCTCCAACTCTGCACATTGCATCTGCAAAATTTTGGTTATAAAATTAAAAAAAAGAAGAAGACGAAGGTTGTAAGTTAAGGATGTCTCTGTCTTCGGGCTCAGTCTTATACGCTGTAGTACGGTGCTGAAACCGAGCTGTGCCAATTCCATTTCCCCTCTGCCCTCTGACTGCCTGTGAGGTTTGGCCAGTGGGGTCTCCAGAGGGCCACAGAGGGTCTGGATGTGACCAACTGGCTGTACCTACCTGCTCCTCTCAAGGACGCCCAGTAATGACCCTTCATATTACAAGCCAGGGATATTTGATTTCAGTGGGGACCAGCACCAGCAGACTGGTGAACCCTCTCCTAAGACAGCGGAGTCCCAGGTTGAGGGCGAGGGTGGCCCCTCTCAGATCCTGGCGCTGTGGCTGGAGCTCATCGCTTTTCCCCATCATCACCAGGATGGGTCTGGTGTTTCCTGCATCCCTCCCGTGACCTCTTTGAGAAACCGCATAGAGCTGGGCAGCACCCCTTTCTTAGAGGTCCAAGCTCAAGCTCTGAGGTCTCTTCCTCTCAGGTCATGAGTTCTCCGAACCACCACCTCTTCCCCTGGCTTTTCCAGAGCTACATGTGCCCACTCCTCCTGCCATGGCACTCTTCTTAGTGTCTCATTGCCCCCTCTTTCTTTGGTTCTCCTGGGTTCCAACGTATTCTTTCAAGCTCTCCCTAATGAAAATAATAAGAAGACCCTGCCTAATATCATCTCTCTATATAAAATCCTAAGTGACCGGTCGACTGACCATTCAACCATTCGACTGGTCACTATAGCGAGCACTGACCACCAGGGGGCAGATGCTCAACACAGGAGCTGCCACCTGTTGGTCAATGCATTCCCACAGTAGGAGCGCAGCTCAGCTGATGGTCTGGTGACAGACACCAGGCTCACAGCTGATGCCACTAGTGGCACCAGCCTCTCCCTATCAGGACTGACTGGGAGCGAGCCTGTGGCAGTAGAAGTGAGGCAAAGATGGGCGGGAGGGAGCAGTGCAGCGCCAGGCCCGAGCTTGGGCTCCTCCCTGCTGCTGGCCATGGCCTGATCCCCGCAGGACATACTGAGGGACCCCACCAGTGCAGGAATCCATGCACCAGGCCTCTAGTGTAATATAATCTTGATTTTTCTCTCTTTGCTTTTAAGGTCTTGCATTTCACTTTGGTTTCTGGAAGTTTTACTATGAAGAGCCTATTAATGTTTGCATAGCTGTGTGCAAGTATTTCTGTGTGGACGTGTGTGTGTGTGTGTGTGTGTGTGTGAGAGAGAGAGAGAGAGAGAGAGAGAGAGAGAGAGAGAGAGAGAGAGAGAGAATGAGTTAAGCTCGTGATTGGGAACATGAAATTTACCATTTGAAGTATTTCTTTACCTTGGGAAATTGTTGGCTATTATTCCTTGGCACATTCTGCAACCCTCCCCTCTCTGATTGGACTGCTATAGTTGAATATCTCCCGTGTGGAGAGGTACATACATTTTAATGATGAATATTTCTTTTGATCATATAAAATATACCTCAAGACATTTCAAATATATTCTGGTTGCATTTTATACAATAGTATATATGTTGCCATTTTGCTACACTTGCTTTCTTTTGGTTCACTTGCATCCAATATTTCATTTCCTATCCCCTTAGACTCTCTGTAAGGTACAATTTTGGGGCATATGTACTTGTAAACTGTCCTTCCTGAAATATTCTGCAACACAATTTGAAAAATAACATCTACCTTCAGCACCCACTTCCATCCTCATTCCTCTTCTCTTTGGGATGGAACCGCATCGTGACATTTCTATTGACCATTGGAGACTTTTTTTTTTTGTATTTGCCTGTCTATCATTCTCTAAGATAAAGGGGACAGCATCTCTCCCCATGTGAGTTGCAATTGATGTAAAGCATATAACTTGTACTGAATTGGTCTGTAGTCAGAGTTTGGTCTTAACTTTTTCAATGTCAATACATGAAGGTCTGCCTCAGTCTTTGTGCTGAATACATAGCATACCCTTGTTGACTAGACTCGACTCGGTAGTCTTTCTCCGTGGGGAGCAAGCTCCTGGCCTATGTTCAATGTTGTTGTGATGAGTACAATGCAATGACTTACCCTGTGAACAAGGGCTCCTCTTTCTCCTTATGCACAACACAGGGAAATCATTAGGTTCTGACATACACACCTCATTCACTCTCCGGCTGTTTGTAATTATGGAGGTCTCACTTGTGGTAAAGGCTGCCCTGACTTCTTTACCCTAACGCTGTGTGCGAGTTCACTAGTTATAGAGGACACGGGAGGTCTCACCGTAGCAGGTAATAGGGACGGGAGGGATAACAGCATCTTTGAAAGTAAGCTGGTCCACTGGATGGGAGGAGCCACCAGAGTTTGCCAAAGGAATGGGAGAGAATTCACTCCAGTCTTACAATGAGGCGCTGATGGGAAACTTTGTGTAGTCCTTTGCTCAAATGCTCATGCTCCTCTTTCTCTGAGTAGATGGCTCTAGAGGTGAGTTCCTGCTTGTTTGTTAAGGAAAAATTGGGAGGCAGAGCTTGGAAATTGGGAGGAGTATGTGTATTTAGAGTCAGAGCTGATCATTTGCAGGTGAGAAAGAAGTCTAATTTTTGTTATTCCTTTGAGAAAACTGAGGACAGTTCATGATTTTTCAGTTTGTAATATTTGCTATTTAAATATGCAGAAGACCAGCCCAGATCTCCAGGTAGGAGTGCCTCCTAGGCATTTATGAAACTAGTGAACCACATATGAAAAACAGTTCAAATGTATCAATTTTCACCAACCAGTCTACAACTGGAATTCAAGCCCCAATGAAATCTTTATTATTACTATTACTGTTATAATGATTTCTTACAGCCAACTGTGAATCTTTATTTATCTCAAAATAAAATTTTAATTAAAAGTATATATAAACAATGGTTAAAGAAGTGAAACAATGCAGCTTAATGAGTCCTTGGAAATTTAAATATGATTTGAAACTCAACCCCTTTTTTCTGCTTGGTCATACCTCAGTTTCCCATGACAATATCTGTATGATGACTGCAAGTCCCATGAAATCTTAAAAGCTTAAAGGAAATGTGTATGAAAGTTTATGCCAATTCATCTGGCAATGGAGAGGTGCAAAAAAGGCAAGAATATGTTTTCTTCATAACATATTTTATAAAGTGTGCTTTGTAATAAGTAAGGGAACTGCCAGCTCATCCTTTTATGGAAATACATGTTTTGGGGACAATTAGAATCACAAACCCTACAGCTTCAAAGCAGCTCCACTAAACAGCTAATAACGGGGGGGGGGGGCGGCATTGAGGTGAAGATGAGAGAATTTCTGCCTGAGGAGAGGTGCTGGGCTCTTCTCAAAAAAAGTGCCCTCATTTGGACACAACATCTTCAAAGCACTGTTTTCTTTCCTTTTTCCCTCACAAGTGGTTGCAGCCCTCACTGGGGAAGGGAGTGAATGACTAGACCTTCCAAGTAATTCTCCCGAAAATCATGGCTGCTGATTGGAGAGATGAAAGCTCTATGACATCCGCTTCTTTGATTGCTCAGTCAAAGAGCAGATAACATGGAACAAAAGTTATACCAGGACCTGAAAAATGGAAGCTAGTCCATTTCATAACTTTATTTCCTGATGGTCTGAAATTCACTATGAAGTTAGAGATTGTGGAGTTGCTATTTATCCTGCCCCCCTTCTGTTTTCTTCTGTGTATTCTCTCTCTGAAGGCAAGTTTGATTTCATTATAAATTAACACTTTGGAAGTATTTTCGCATCCAAGCCCTCTGAGGCTTTGGAGTTATTTGAAATGTTAGTTTGGTGTTGTTCAATGTTCTGGGTTTAACACACTGTGCCTGGTGTGCAAAAGAGGATATTTACATAGTATTCTCTCTATCATCTATCTGCTTATCATCTATCTGTCTATCTATCCAACTATTCATCATGTATCTATCCACCTACCTGTACACATCTGTAAAGGGAGAGGAGACATTTGTGCTCCTCTTCGTATAAAATATGAAATAAATCATCTGCAAGAGTATGCACCAACACTTAAGGGAAGATGTTTGGATCATGGGCCAAAGTATAAGACAGGAAGATTATTTACTGTTTTCATTCAGCACCCTTCCCTTCGTTTGTCTCATAAGGATATATTGCTTTAGTAACTGGAAACATAACTGTAGTTGATATTTTCCTTGTCTCTTGAAAGTGGTCCAAGCGATAGTTGAAAAGATGTACAAAAATGTGAATGCAAGAAACTATTCAAAGTGTTTGTATGATTTAGAAGCTTTCATATGTTATAGAATATGTGTATAAACAGAATAAATATTCTACATTCTGTGCAGTATATATTTCAGTAAGCATTCCTAGCTATTTGATTACTGATGCTTAGTATTTTTCATAGGGGAAAATCTATAACAGTGTCAACAATGAAAAATTAACATCATTTTAGGATTTCCACGTTTGTTTTTAGAACCAGGAACTAAGAGGAGCTGAAAATAGCATCCAGAACTGCAAGCAAAACCATTTGCATATGCATGTGTAGAGGCAGAGAGTGTGGATTACATGCATCACTATCAGGCATCTGTGTCTTTCATGTCACATGTCACTCTGAGTGTGTGTGTGTGTGTGTGTGTGTGTGTGTGTGTGTGTGTACATGCTTCTTGGGACGTCGGTTGCTCTGTGGTGGAGACTGAGGTGACGCAGGCACTCCTGTGTTGTGTGATGGGCTGGCAGGTCTTGCTGCAGGGACACTGCAGTGACTGAGTCACCTGTTTATCCTTCCTTGTTCTGTTCTGTCTCCACGTGACACCTATGCTCTGAGAGCAGGTGCACCAAATCCTCTAAGAAAGGAGCCTGACGCCTGTAGGATTGCTCACCCTGGTCCAAGACAAAGGCTGAGCAGGTTATTCCAAATTATGTACATTTAGTCCTGGTGTAGTTCGTGTTCTCTCTATGAGTGTGTGTGAACAAAGCTGAATACACAGCTAGGTATTGTAGAAATAACATTTCCTCTTACGAAGCACATTATTTGAGGCCAATAATGGATGAGCTGAAATCTGTAAGTGAATTATAATGCAAATCTGTATCATGTATACAGAAAAGTAGAACCTATGAACAGGGTATTTCTGCATGCAAAGAAGGGGATTGAGAGAATGATTGCATCTGTATTCCACACAACTATATGTCTGAAATGGATTTACATCTTTAAATTTTGGAAGACCTACATTGTCAAGAGATTGACAAAAATGCTCTTGAGTGAAGAAATGCAGTCCTGGGTCATGTGTGCAGATGTGTGCACAAGCATGCCTAGGAAGTGTGTCGGATGCTTATTCCCCATCATATTGAGTGGGAGCATCTGTAATGACATCCTGCACTGGCCGGTGTGTGGCTTGGTTGGAGTGTAATCCTATACACCAAAAGGTTGCGGGTTTGATTTCTGGTCAGGGCACATACCTGAGTTAATTGCGGGTTCGATCTTCAGTCAAGGCATGTGAGGCAGGCAACTGATCAATGTTTCTCTCTTCTCTCTCTCTCTCTCTCTCTCTCTCTCTCTCTCTCTTCTGTCCTATGTCTCTCAAAATCAATAAAAACATGTCCTTGGGTGAAGAATAAAATATATGTACAAATAATATGTTGTCTCATGCATATATCACTCACACATTTTATATTCTCCAAAAGCCCATTTAATGTTTCTTTAGATGCACAAAACAACACACACACTAACATTACAGCACCCATGTTTGTGTCACACACACACACACACACACACACACACACACACACACTGCTACTCTGTGATAATTCATGTGTCCAAGACAGGCGAGGACTATCATGAAAGCAGTAATTCCCTTTGTTGTGGAATAGCAGGGACTAGAATAAACTAAGCAGCTCAAGGTGGATATATTTTGAAATGGAAAGGAAGGATGAAAAGAAGCATGACATCCACATTATAAATGAGATGTAACTAACATTTCTCAATACTTTAAACAATAAAAAATAATTATGTATAACAGGACATTGTAAAAATTAAGTTACAAAATTTTTATTAAAACATTTCCTACATACAAAAAAGTAAAAAGTGTGACATGCATTCCAGAGTTGGGGAAGGGAAAGTGGTGAATCAATCCCCATTCCATTGGCTTAACTTTATATCTCTTTTGCATTTTCTAGATTGACATAGAGGCATACAGGTCTTGGATATTGGCATTTGGTGCCATTTGATACCTGGAAGGGCAGTGCCCTTCAGAAGTCCAGAAGGGTAAAGGGTCTGTCCGACAAGTAGTTGGAATTTGTGGCTCAGCGAATCCTGCTCACAGAACCACACCTACCACGGAGATTGGTAAGACTTTCTCATTTTACTACACATTTCATTGCAATCATTGATTTCATGTTGACATTGGAGGTGTGGTTTATGTTGCTCCTCCCTCTACAGTCACTACTTCACATTGATTTGGTGCTGGGGTGGTGAGGGTGGCAGCACCATAGAGAAATGGAGAGGTGCAGGTCCCAGCCAACGGCTTGAGACTGCAGCAACCCTTAAGAAGGGGAACACCTCTAACCACCATATGAGCTTCCTGAACTTCTGGATTCTAAGCTCACGCTCTTGAACATGATATTGTGCTGACACCCAGTATCTGTGGTCAGAGATCATTCTGGCTTCCTTGGGGCACATGGTGGCACTAGCACACCAGAAAAGAAACACTGAAGCATTCCCCTAGCATGAGGCCCAGCAGGAGCACAAAAGGCCCAGGAGGAGCAATAACACAAATTAAATCCAGGACATGACACCCACCTCCTCACACAGGTGCCCTTTAATATGCAGTAGCAACAAACAGAGCACAGAGTTGGGTTCAGAAGGCTATAATACTCTCCTGGTATCTTCTGTATATTTTCCCTAAGATATTGGACTTGTATCCTGCCCTCCTCCCCAATTCAGTCTATTACACCTTCTTTATATTTATCTCTTATCAGTTCTCAATGACCAATTTCTATTTCCACAAAAGAGGTTTCTGATACTCCTTTTCTTTTTCCATATTCCAGTATTCTCCGGTGTAGTCTGTCAAAACACGAGTTCCAGCATTTCTGGAAGATTCAGGTGGAGCACAGGCCACACAAGCGGTAAACCCTCTGTAGTCATAGGCAGAAAGCTGTGGCGAAGAACACTGTCTTAGGGGACACCTGCTGTAGTTGTATATATGACAGCCGGGCCCATCTACCTCTGTTAGTTACCTCTTAGTTACCTATGTCCCATCATAATGGGCTCTGAGTATGTCTTATGCAATTGGAAAGGCCACTTTTGGCCAGCAAGGGTTTTGTCCAGATCTGAAACCTTACCAAAAAATAAGGGGAAAAAGATATGTTCTCTAGAAGTTCAAATACTCGCAGTGGGTAAAAAAATGAAAGTGAAAAACAGAGACATAAAGATCCTTGATGAGTCTCAAATTGAGTCTATTACCTCCTTGCTAGGGGCCCAGACCACAGCCAGAGTCCCACCAGGAGAGGGAGAGGCCTACAAAAGTGCTCTTAGAATGGCACTGGAGATTCTGAAAGAGAGAGCAAACTTGGGTGCAGCAAGGGCATCTGATGATCCAGAGACCCCTACGATGTCTCAAAAGGGACCCCAGAAGCGATCTCATAAAAAGTTTCCGAAGCCCAAAGGGAACTCACAGAGAAGTCTCAGGAAAAGTAAAAACCCCAAGTCATTGTTGGTAGGTTCAGAGGGTGAGGATGCCCCCGAAGGTGACAAATCCCAGGTGCACACCCCCCTCGCTCCTGCTCCAAAGAGAAGGAGAAGAAGGCCCCCACAGAGCTGCAGCATGTGCTCCAACTTCCCACCACTTTCAGAAGATGAGTGTGAGACAGAGGGCCAGGCAAAGACAGGCACCTCAAGAGCTCGTTCCCGGCATGTCACAGCCAAGGAGGAAGTTGCAGGTGCTCAAGAGGGAGGCATCCTTTCTTCTCAGCCTCCTGGTTTGAGCGTCACTGTGCCCAAGGCCCGGAAAAGAAAGGCACCACGCGGCACCTGCCCGAAGACCCTGGCTGTCTCCTCTGAAGGCTCTCCCTCCTCTGGGAACATTGAAGACCCTGAAGAAGGTGTCCAAGCGTCAGGCTCAGAAGGGGCAGCGGCATCCTCCAGCGCCCTTAAGCCCAGTCCGCGTTTTTCATCCCGTTTAGCAGGCAAACCAAGGAAGCAGTGGGGACCCGTGTTTAAGAAAGAACGGAAAAAACGGCAGCCTTCAGTTGACTCAAAGGCTGTTCACCCAACCACCACTGTTAAGAAGAAGGTAACCAAGGGAGTAGAACAACCGACAAGCATGGCCTTCCCACAGGAGCCGTGTCCCATTGAAACAGGAATGATGGTCTGGTTTAAATTTCAAAATCACCCGTTTTGGCCAGCAGTAGTCAAGAGTGTGAACCACACGGAGCGGACGGCCAGGGTGCTTCCACTTGAGGCAGACATGCACCATGACCAGAGTGGCCTTCGAGTGCCTCTTCGGAGATTAAAGCACCTGGAATGCAAAGCGAAGGAGAAGCTGCTGAAGAGAGCCAGGAAGGTGTTCGAGCAGAGCGTGGACTGGTGCTTCTCCCTGATTTCCCACTACAGAGAAGGGCTCGCTCAGGGGTCTTTCGCAGGCTCTTTCCTCGACTACTATGCTGCCGACATCAGCTACCCACTGAGGAGAGCCGTCCAAGAGGGGGAGCTGTACATTGCCTTCCCAAAGGTGAATTACGCAGACCTGGAAGATTCTGAGGAGGAGAGCTCCCCGGATGGGAGGAGGCCCCGCAAGAAGATCCTCCCTGACCGCATGAAGGCCGCTTGGGACCGAGACAACCAGAAGCTCGTGGACTTCATCGTGAAAAGGAAGGGGGCCGACCACCACCTTCTGGACATCCTCAAAGGCAGGAAGCAGTCCAGATGGCTGACGTCCTTTCTGAATTCAAGCAGGTATGTGATCTGCGTTGAAACCTACCTGGAGGATGAAGACCAGTTGGATGTTGTGATGCAGCATCTACAGGAGATCTACAAGCACATAGACAAGAACAAGTTGAGTCTGACCAGAGATGACAAAGTGAGTTTTGTCCTGGAAGTCCTTCTGCCAGAAGCCATCATCTGTTCCATCGCTGCCCTGGATGGGGTAGATTACAAGAAGGCAGAAGAAAAGTACCTTCAAGGGCCCCCTGTGCATTACCGGGAAAAAGAACTCTTTGATAAAAATATCTTGAAGAAAATAAGCAAGAGACCAGCAATCAGGGGCAGGGCTAGATAACTCTCCCCCTCCACAGAGAGACTCTTATTTGTATCATTAGTTAGAAACCCTGGCTGCACAAAACATGTGATCCCTCCATTCTCTATAGCATGTAAAGTCATTCTGGAAACTTGGAAATATGCTGAATTTGTTAAATATTGCCAATACTGTACTTCTCTCTGCTTGCTCAGATGTGTAACTGTCTGCACTTTTTAATAAAATCACTTTTGTATATAGTTTATTTCTATATATATAAAAGCCTAAGCAATGGTCCAACCATTAGACTGTCAGACCGGTAGCTATGATGTGCACTGACCACTAAGGGGCAGACACTCAATGCTGGAGCTGCGGAGCTTTGGTGACTTGGCAGCTGTAGTTCTCAGGTGATGCACCCAGAACCAGAGAGGAGGGAGCCTGATTCCAGAGTGCAGCACCTGAGAACTGCCCTCTGCAATCTGGGACCCCTCGAGGGATGTCAGAGAACCAGTTTCAGCCTGATCCCCACAGGCCAGGCCGAGGGACCCCACTGGCGCATGGATCTATGCACTGGGCCTCTAGTTTTCATATAAGACACAGGCTCTTGCATTACATGAAAGAGCTCTGGTAGCAGGTATTAAGCCACACTTTTTAAAATCTGAGATGTATTTTACAGAAACATCACAGGGCTTGCTCATCCTTTTGTGATTCTTTCCTAAGATAATTCCTGAGAGATAACTAGAATGTGTATATACAAGGAGAGGAAACAGAAAACACATTATTCTGAAATAAAAATCTTGATTTCTAGTTTGAATCTTGAGTTAATTATCTAAATATCTTGTGAGGCCTAGAGAAAACTGGAGATGGTTAGAATATGTAGATGAAGTCCAAAGGCTGAAATATTATATTTTCCTAAAATATAATTATTTTTTAGTTTTGAATGTGTTAGTTGATATACCTAACGGAACCTAGGAAATTATTTAACTAGAAATGACTAAAAATAACTAGAGTAACTAGTTGAAAGTAAGATTCCACAAATCACTTTTCAACACTAAATGCTTATTTATTGTTGGAATAATGAATTAGTATTATAGGTAAGTTATGGTATCTAGATGAGTAGTTGGAAGCCAGGAATTAGAAACATACTCCTCTCAAATGTATTTTTTCTCTTTAAATTAATTTGTTAGTTTTGTATTTCAGCTATGTATTTCTAGATAACTAGCTAAATAGAAATTACTAAATGTAATTAGAATAAAGACTTAGGGCTGAAAATCATGCTTTTCTCAACTCTAAATTTGTATTTCTTATTGAAATAACAGAGTAATATTATAGGTGATTAATGTTACCTAGGTAAATTGTTAATGGGATAACTAGAATAGCCACTTGATGTCAGGAAATGTCAGAATAAGAGTTTCTTTCATAATCCACACCCCCACACAGAACATTGATTTTGACGATCGTCCACACATGAGACTCTGTGAGAGTTCAGGAGTCCAGCAGAGAAGTTCCTGCACACTGTTGGAGCAAAAAATCTGAGAATAAACAGATTGAAAGGGGTAATAAGGATGGTTTCACTTTACCTGTGTCACTCCTTTCCCAAGGTGGAACAGCTCAGTACCAAGACAGTCTCTCTCAGCCCATGATTTCTTCCACAGGGAAAAGTGAGAACATTGAGTAATCAGACCCAACTTCCATAGCTGTGTAAGATGCTGTCCAAGATGCTCACTTCTTTTTTAAATTTATTTTTAACTGCAGTTGACATTCAATATTATTTTATATTACTTTCAGGTGTACAGCATAGTCATACAATGTTATAATTTATAAAATGATCTCTCCAATTATTCTAGTACCCACCTGGAACCATACATAGTTATTACAATATTATTGACTATATTCCCTATGCTGTACTTTATATCCCTGTGACTGTTTTGTAACTACCAATTTGTACTTCTTTCTTATCCCACACAGAATAGTGAGGTGATCTGCATGGGTGAGGAATTGGGAAGAGGGTGTGAGAACATCAGGGCTTGAAATCCAACAAAGGAGCCCTACTAACCACTTCATGTTTCATTCTACTGACCAGTTAATGGAATCTATAAGGAAACTCATCCATGAAATGATGAGGACACCTCACCTGCAGACCCCCCAATTGGTCAACAGGCACCCTCAATGCCCCACATACCTCATTGTCCCCAGGGGCCAGCTTCTGGAGTGCACATCTATGGACAACAAGTGAAAGCCTTTGCAAATGGCTACTTAGCACATGCAGAAAGGAGCACAACAATTTTACCAAGCCCCCCAAAATGAAGGTCTATGAATTCCTGATAAAGAATTCCAAACAATTGTGGTTATTTTACATTTTATTTTTTAGTTAAATTTATTGGGGTGACATTGGTTAATAAGATTATATAGGTTTCAAGTAAACATTTCTATGATATATGATCTGCATATTGCATTGTGTGCCCACCACCCAAGGTCAAATTATCACCATATATTTGGCTCCCTTTACCCTTTAGTACCCCCCACACCTTTCCCTCTGGTAACCACCATACTATTGTCTATGTCTATGAGTTTCAGTTTTATATCCCACATATGAGTGAAATCATATGGTTCTTAGTTTTTAATGACTGACTTATTTCACTTAGCATGATATTCTCAAGGTCCATATTTTAAAGAAATGAATGAATGAGATGGTAAGAGTAAAACTAGAGAAATAGCAGGGGTACTTAAGTTACAAATGAGCTATGACCAGCATAAAAAACAACCAGAAACAAAACCAAAACAGCCATAAATTTTCCAAAAACAACAACTCCCAAGGTCTTTTTAAGTTATGTGTAAAACAAGTTGTCCAAGCCCCTCTAGTAAAAGATCCTTGTGGTTCACACAGCAGTGCTCTCCAAATATCTTATTTGCTCCTCTATGTTTCCCAGTCCCTCTCTCTCCCACCCAAACTCCATGCAGTTAGGAAGAGTCATGTGATTAGTGCTGATCCATGGGCTATAAACTGGAATGCTGTGTGTTGCTCTGAAATCAAAGCATTTGAGAGCTGGTGTGGCCCTTGCCGGTTTGGCTCAGTGGATGGAGCATTGGCCTGCGAACTGAAGGGTCCTGGGTTTGATTCCAGCCAAGGGCTCATGCCCGGGTTGCGAGCTCAATCCCCAGGGTGGGGTGTGCAGGATGCAGCCAATCAATGATTCTCTCTTATCATTGATGTTTCTATCTCTCTTTCCCTCTCCCTTCCTCTCTGAAATCAATAAAATAAAATAAGAGCTGGTGTGCTTTGTTCTTTGAATATGAGGAAGTCATATGTTCCAGAGGAGAAAGCTACAAGGTAGTACAGCCTCCATTAACCTGGGTCCCTAAATGACTCTGTGGAGCCAAGACCCTTTGTTGATTTGTGATGAACATGCAGCATGGGCAAAAAGAGTAAGATTTTGTGATAAGACACTGGGATTAGAGGCTGTCAGTTCTTAATCATAGCCTGTTCTACCCTGACCAATCCCCATAGTCTGTATTGTTGTGATCTGGTCACATGGGGCTAGTGAGCCCTAGTTCATTATAGTTTTAAATAACTATAGATGACATCATTTCTATGGTTAATAGACAACACAAGTTATTTTTTAGTTCAGGATGACTTTTTTTCTTCTCTCAAGAGGCAATATGCATAGTCCAAACTCTGGCACCCAACTGCCTGGGCTTCTGTTCTAGCTTCTCCATTTAGAGTTTCACTCACCCGCCTCCTAACCTTACCTGAATAATGGATATGATACTGGAATCTGGGTTCATGAAGTTTAAGAGTTAAAACATGTACCTTGTACACTTGAACAGGATGTGAGGTAAATGTCCTTCTGGACATGATACTCATTGTCATGTGCAGAGCATTCTCTTTTCCTCCTCCCTAAAAACACCAAATTTTGACTAACCTGTCATCATACTCTGCTAGCCTCTACCCTTACTTACTGCAGTCACTGACTGACTCCAGGTCAGTCCCCCTCTTTCCTAGCAGACTGTTGCTCTTGGATGAATGTTCGTACTCTCCTTCAATCCATGATGAGGGTTGGCTCTCTCCTCCCTCTACCTGATGTTTATCTTTCCTCTCAGTACCTCTTCCTCCCCTGGACCTGAAGTTTTACAGTTCCCAGGATTCTCTTCTCTGTCCTGTGTTCACTCTATACTCTCCCGGAATAATCTCATCCTGGATTCAACTATGACCTCTAATAATGTCTTCCAAGTCTCTACCTCTAGCCTCTACCTTTCTCTCAAGCTTTACATTCAAATTTCTACGACTACTGGAAATTCCATAGTCATCTCATTTTCAGTGTGTCCAAAACCAAACATTAAACATTTCCTTCACTGCCCTTGAAATTCCTTCCAGAAAGTAAAACTCCAATTCCACCTACTCTCTGCATGCCTTGCAATTGTGCATCTCCACTGCTGACATTATTTCAAATGTAATTTACTGGTAATCCACAAATATGTAACAAGCATCCAATACAGTGTCATACTCCATTCAGTTGAATCCCAAAACTGTATGGCTGCCTCGTGTATACCTGACCCAGGAGAAGCAAAAATGAGAAATAGTCCTGCTCCATCGTGTGTGTGTGTGTGTGTGTGTGTGTGTGTGTGTGTGTGAGAGAGAGAGAGAGAGAGAGAGAGAGAGAGAGAGAGAGAGAGAGAATATACATAGCCAAGTGATTATAGTATGGGGCTGAGGTAAGTCTAAAAACCTGAGAGGGTGAATCTACTAAGGGAAAGATTAGTGGATCAGAGAAAGTTTCACAGAGAAAGTGACATTTGAATTGGGCTTAGATGAATGGATGGGGTATGTGTAAGTGTATGTGTGAAAATATATATGTGTGTGTGTGAGAAAATATGCATGTGAAATAATGAGTATGAGTGTATGTGAAAAAAGTGTTTGTGATTATGAGAACCTTGTGAGAGAATATGTGTGAGGATATGTGTGTTTGCGTATGTACGTATGTGTGAGAACATGTGTGTGAATGCATGCATAAATCTGCAAATAAAAATGTGTGTGTGGCAGAATGTGTATGAGTGTGTGTGTAAGTGTCTATATGTGAGGGCATATGTTCATGAGAGAAAATGAGTATGTGGGGAGCATATATGTGTGTCAGTAAGAGTGTGAGTGTGCAAGAGAACATGTACATGGTGTGATGTATGAGTCTGTAAGTGTGTATGTGTGTGAGAGTGGGTGAGTGCATATGGGTGTGTATATGGGCAGGCATATATATATATACACATAAGTATGTGTGATTTTGTAAGCGTGTATGTGAAAATATGAGAGAATGTGTATGTGAACATGTGTGAGAGAGAATGTGTGTGAGAATGCATGTGGAGTGTGAGAGAATGTAACTTGTGCTTGAGTGTGTATGTGTATGCTTACGTGTGTGCATGTGTTGGGGGTTTGGGGAAGAGCATAAGAGGAATTTCAAACAGACAGCCTGAAAGAGGACAGAGCCAGGCATGGGGTGATTTCTAAGGGTCATCTTTAATTCGTTCTTCTCTTTATTTGTCATCACCAACTGAGCACCAGTCTCACCCCATCCTCTGCTCTGAAGTCCCATGACCACAGGTCAGGCATTGCTCATTTTTCACTACTGGAAAATGGCTTACTTAATTGGCTTCCCTGTTTCCACTCTCTCCTCTAGACATTAAGCCTCTGAGGCTTTTGATTTCCAGTCTGGGGAACTTTTCTAAAATACAATACAGACATACCTTGTTTCATTGTGCTTCACTTTGTTACACTTTACAGATACTCCGTTTTCACCAACATTGAGGCAATACTCTCCACCAGCAAAAAGATTAGGGTTCAGTGAAGGCTCAGATAATGTTTAGCATTTTTTTTTAGCAATAAAGCATGTTTTAACTAAGGTACATATAGTTTTTTAGACATACTATTATTGCACATTTAATATATTTTTATTGATTTCAGAGATGTGTGTGTGTGTGTGTGTGTGTGTGTGTGAGAGAGAGAGAGAGAGAGAGAGAGAGAGAGAGAGAGAGAGAGAGACATCAATGATGAGAGAGATTCACTTGATTGGCTGCCTCCTGCATGCTCCCTGCTGGGGATCGAGCTCACAACCTAGGCATGTGCTCTTGACCAGAATCAAACCTGGTACTCTTCAGTCTACAGGCCAACATTCTATCCACTGAGCAAAACTGGCTAGGGCCTACTATTGCACACTTAATAGACTATAGTATAGTGTAAACATAACTTCTACATGTATGTCCTGTGGTCCCAGCCTTCCAGCACTCTCCAAAATATCCTGGTTTGGACAATAAAGTGTATAGTTGCTCTTGATAGAGCTATCACATAGAAGGTGGTCAATAAGTGTTTGGAAAAATACAGGTGGGGCAAAAGTAGGTTTACAGTTGTTCAGGTGGAAAATAATACATTTAATAAATAATAATACAAGAATAAACTCTGTTTTGCGTAATCACAACTGTAAACCTACTTTTGCCACACCTTGCATAAGATTCCTCAGGACACATCTCAATGAGTTCAGCAAGTTAGACTGAGGAGGGGGACCCTTAACAGACAAAGTATTATTATTTTATTTAATCTTCACCCTAGAATATTTTCCCATTGATTTTTAGAGAGAGTGGAAGAGAGAGGGAAAGACAGAGAGAAACATCGATGTGAGAGAAACACATTGATTGGTTACCTTCTGCATGGGCCCCCGACCAGGGCCCAGGCCAGGAGAAGCCTGCAACTGAGGTATGTGCCTTTGACCGGAATCGAACCGGGACCTTTGGTCTGCAGGCCGGTGCTCTATCCACTGAACCAAACTGGGCAGGGCAGTAGACAAAGTATTCTCATCCCCAGAGCCTACTCTTTCACACCTCCTCTCTGCAAACTTCCAACCTTCCAGCTGATGACTTTGTCCCATACTTCACTGAGAAGACAGGTGCAATGAGCTAAGAATCATGTCATCCACTACCATTAACCCTACCCACTGCCTGTGTCTGTGTCCCTATTCTTGCCTTGGCTTGGTGACTGTGGATGAAGGGCCTCAGACCCTATCTAAGACCAGCTTCCATCCCTTCCCACTTCCCATAGACATATGCTCATACCCTGCCCCCTTCCTTTCTCTGTACCATCACCTCTCTTTGTATTAAATCTCTCTCATCAGCAAACACGCACGCCCTATATCTCACAGCACTAGAAGGCTCTTTTGTCTCCACATTTCCCGCTAGTGACAGCCTTGCTCTCTGTGCCTGTTCTCACCAAAACTCTTCAGTAAAGTCACTTGCACAATTGTGCTCTTCCTCCTCCCCTCACTACACATTGGAACACTAGAGAGTGGTGGAGAGGATGAAGACACACTAAGAAATAAGGAGGCCATGGTGAAGATAGCCTTAGGTTCACCAAGTCCCAGGCCTTTGGGGTGGCCAGGACGCAGTGACAATCCCTCATTGTTCAGATGGGGGAACTGAGACTGAAGAGAAAATGGACTTGCCAAATGTGATGGCATCATATGCAGTGATGGCATCGCATATGCAGAACTGAATCATGTTCATTTTCCTAGTTCTCAAATATCCCAGCTGCCTTCAATTATTAAACTTTCTTTTGTGGGTTCTTATGGTTTTAGTTCCATAAGTAGTAACATGAAATATTATATGCCAAAGAATTTTAGCCAGACTTATAGGGAGTAAAAATCTAAAAGTACACCACGGCCCTCTTGCAGACCCACACACTGTATTCCTCTCCCCAGTGGTACACACTGTCAATATTGATAATGACAAAAATTGTCACACTTTACTGAACTGCCTCTGGAGAGCGTGCTGCACTTCCTCAAACTCTCATCTGCCCTGGAGGTGAACTTGCCTTAGGCCAGTCAATAATGAACTTAAAAGAGCTTAATATTCACTTGGGGAATGTACTAAAAACCACTAAACTGAACACTTTAAAAGCATGGATCTTATGGTATGTGATATTTTAAACTTTTTATTGATTTCAGAGGGGAAGGGAGAGGGAGAGAGAGATAGAAACATCAATGATGAGAGGGAATCATTGATCAGCTGCCTCCTGCACGTCCCCCACTGGGGATTGAGTCTGCAACCCAGGCATGTGCCCTGACTGGGAATCTCACCATCATTTCTTGGTTCATACATAGGTCGATGTTCAAACACCATGCCACACTGGTCAGGCTGGAATGTGATTTTTAATCTCAATTTAAACAAGATAACTCATAAATATTCTATATAATAAAAGCTTAATATGCAAATTGTCCCCTTAGGCGGTTGTTTGATGGGGAGTTCTACCACTCGTTATGATGTGCGCTGACCACCAGGGGGTGGCACAGAACATGGCGGGCATCGGCAACATGGTGCTGGCAGCAGGTGGCAGTGGAGGCACTGCTGGCCCTGATGGGCTCTGATGAGAGTAGGACCACAGCGGGATGGTGGAGCAGGTTAGCGGGTGGTGCCAGGCCAAGGCAGTGCGAGTGGGGGCCTGATTGCCCCGCTGATCACCCCACAGACAGCAACCAGCGGCTGCAGCACTGCCACCCAGCTCCCAGGCGCTGAGGGAGCCAGGCGGGGGGGCAGGCAGCCCCAACTGATGGCCCCCCATGGGGGGATGGTGGAGCAGGTGAGGGGGCAGTGCCAGGCTAAAGCAGGGTGCCAGGCGGGGCTGTGGGGCTGCAGGGCTGTGGAGAGGCTGGGAGCGCGAACTGGGGCCCGATCTCCACAGGTCACCGCGAGGGACCCGACCCATGCAGGAATCCATGGACTGGGCCTCTAGTCTCCAATAACTCAATACAAAGTAAAAAACAAACACCAAATCATTTTGCTGTAATGTGGTGTGATTAAGGGTGATTTTCAATTCATTGAACGTGATCTTTAATATTATTTCATCCTTAAAGTGAGAAAACGTTCACTACATCCCTCTTCTAATGTGAAAAGAGATTCCCTAAGGGTGCCATAGGCTTGCCCCCCTGAAGACTTTGTCTCAATAGGGGAAGAGAACCTACTGGTGCAGTGGTTGGCAAACTCATTAGTCAACAGAGCCAAATATCAATAGTACTTCTTCAAAATAGACTCGCCCAGGCCAAAAACTGACTTCTGCGCATGGGCCACGAAGTTTCAATCACACTGTACGCACGCCCGCACGTGGTACTCAAGGGGCCAAAGAACCGCATGTGGCTCGCGAGCTGCAGTTTGCCGACCACGGTACTGGTGTAATGGGATAGTAAGAAGCTAGGAAAATTCCTGGGCAACTAGAATGGGGAAACTGAGACAAGAAAATTAATCAAGGCCAAACAGTTTGGGCAGCTTGAAGTCAGCTTGCGAATTGCAAGACCTTATCTTCCCTCACCAAGGACACTTGAGAGCAAATGGTTTATACCTCTCCTCCCTAACCAGAGAATACATAGCTTAATTCACCCTGGCCTGGGAAAATAGAGAACAAAGACCCAATTAATGCCATCTGTGCTGGCTAAACCCAAGGACAGATGAAGTCGGGGAACAAATAACAAAAACCCCACTGATGCCAGGCAGACCTAAGATAAAAGTAAAACAATGAAACAGACCAAAGAATAATCCAAAACTCCCCTATACGCTCATTTTGATGCATCAGCATATTAACAGTGGACCTGGCGGCCGGCCGGTATAGCTCAGTGGTTGAGTGTCAACCTATGAACCAGGAGGTCATGGTTGATTCCTGGTCAGGGCACATGCCAAGGTTGCAGGCTCGATCCTCAGTATGGGGCGTACAAGAGGCAGCCGGTCATTGATTCTCTTTCATCATTGATGTTTCTATCTCTCTCTCTCCCTTCCTCTCTGAAATCATTAACAATATATTTTTAAAATGCACCTGGAAAGCTGATGAATATTCTTCTGAAACCCTCCCCTAAGTTTCTCCCCTGAAGGAAAAAAAGATAATGAAAAGCCCTCAGGACAAAGGCTCAATGTGGACTCACTCTAGAGCAGCGGTTGCCAATCTTTTGGACCTCACGGACCACTGGTTGGCAACCACTGCTCTAGAGCACACCCATGGCTAGTCCTCCTAGTACAGCTCCCACTTGTCTCCCTTTCACTGGCAAGGTACATGGGCCTTTCTGTTTCTTGAAAAGGTCTCTCTCTCAGAGGTTGCACCCTTTTGCTCCTTTCACTTGCCCAAACTCAATTTTTCCTAGTCTTCCGAAAACTAGGGCTCCTCATCCTTCCCTCATTTTTTAAAAGTGGCTTTTTAAAAATATAAATTTTTATTGATTTCAGAGAGGAAGGGAGACTAGAGATAGAAACATCAATGATGAGAATCATTGATCAACTACCTCCTGCATGCTCCCCACTAGGGATTGAGCCCACAACCAGGCATGTGCCCTGACTAGGTATTAAACTGTGACCTCCTGGTTTATAGGTCGATGCTCAACTACTGAGCTACACCAGCCTAACTAAAAGCAGCTTTTTAAACCACCATGTCTACAGTAAGCATCCTCCCTCGAAGCTTACTTTTCATCTTTTTGTCTTAACATTGACTATGATTTATACTTGTATCGATTTTTTCCTTCCTTGAGTTATTGTCTGCTCCACATGTACACTGTAAGGCCCACTGGAGCAGGCCTCTCTATGGCATTTGCTGCAGAATCCCAAGCATCATTGTGCAAGGCCTGGTCCAGATGAGGCCTTCCAGAAATGGCTCAGAATGAAGGGGGAGGTGATATCAGTAACAGGGTGGAAAGTGCTTGATGTCAGTACTCATCAGGGGCAGATCACCTTGCCTCCATGAGTATGGTGGCATTATGTAGAAATGAAATGATCATTTATTTGCCCCACTGCCAAGTCATCTGCCTTCCCTCTTCAATGGCCCCCTCACCTGGCCTCACTGCTAGTGCCCCACACTGGAGTACCATACTGGAGAGAATGGAGAGGACTGGGTCCTGCATGCAGAGCAAGAGTCCTAGGGGAAGCAGTGAGCACAAAGGGGCTGGAGAGGAAGAAGTGAAGGAAGAGAAAGCCAAGTTCACAGAGCGAATGTGGGGGACCCTTCCTATGAGTGGCAGGGACTGCCTGGTGGAAGCCCCTGGGCCCAGTTCACTTCTTTGTGGCCTTAGGGCCATGCCTGAGAGCAGGTGGGAGCCAAAGACCAGGCCCACCACGGGGCCTTTCTGCCACCACCTCTAGAAGTTCTGGCTCCACAGATGATTCAAGACTGCAGAAGAGGAAAGAGAAGCTGAGGACTCATGGCCATTGTGTTGCTGAGCACTGGCAGTTACTATGATCCTGTGGCACATGTCTGTCCAGTCTCTTTCTTGGAGATTTTAAAAAGACATGCACTGGGTGAGTTTCTTGTCCCATTGGCAGAAGCAACACATGTTCACCACTGGGAGAGTGCCAATCTCCGTGGCCCACGTGCTGTGGGTCCTTCCATCAGCCATGTTTCCTGGGGCTCTCATGGTTAAAAATCTGCCCGTGTCCCTCAGCTGTGTTTCCAGGACTGTCACTGCTAGCCACACACCTCAAGTGTCCTTCAGCCATGTTTCCAGGGCCAAGGTTGTGAGGTCTGCTGGCCTGGCCTGGAACCCCAGCACCTCCACTAAGGTGCTGTGGGGCTTCGGGAAAGTCCCTGAGCCTTCCTGTGCCCG
Organism: Myotis myotis; assembly: GCF_014108235.1. Classification (NCBI taxonomy): domain Eukaryota; kingdom Metazoa; phylum Chordata; class Mammalia; order Chiroptera; family Vespertilionidae; genus Myotis; species Myotis myotis. Next base: position 13,095,708 of record NW_023416346.1, read on the forward strand.
GGGTCCTCATCTGCAGCAGATGGGTCATAGCAGCATTCACACCCCCACAGGGCTCCTCTAAGGACTCTTTAAAAAAAAAATTCTTCACCTTTAAAAAATATATATAAATATATATATATAATAAATATATATATAAAATATACATAAATATATATATTTAAAATATATATATAATATATATAAATATATATATACTTATATATTTATATATAATTGATTTCAAAGAGGAAGGGAGAGATAGAAACATCAATGATGAGAGAGAATCATTGATCAGCTGCCTCCTGCACACCCCCTACTGGGGATGGATCTGAAACCCGGGCATGTGTCCTGACTTGGGAATTGAACCTGGGACCCTTCAGTCCACAGGCTGATGCTCTATCCACTGAGCCAAACCAGCTAGGGCTCCTCTGAGGACTCTTGGGGAAAGATGCAGGCCCAGTTGCTCAGCCCACTGCCTGGCACATAATAACATTCATGTTACTTTTAGCTGTTTTTTCATAATTAAGGTCATGTGTTGTTGTTTTCTTTAATGTAATATTAACTATGTACACCTGTTCCTTAACTATTTTTGCATGATTGGCATATTCTGTCATATGCTATAATCTAGCTCAATTTAATGCCTTTGTAATGTTCTGATTTAGTATCTTTTTGCATGAATATTTATTTGCATTTCACATTATCTCTTAGAAACATCACTGGAGGATTGAAGAATATGAACATCTTTTTGACTGTTGACACATCTTTCCTAGCAGGCCTTTTGGCAAGAAACGCCAATTTGCTTTCTTAACGCCAGCAAATGAAAATACCCATTTGTTTTCACTCAAATGATCATTTTTAATTACTCTCTTACAAATGGCAAACTTACCCTCTCCTTATTTGCATTTCTCTGACAAATAATTACGGTATTACTTAATACTTAATGGCTGTTTGTATTTTTTCTTTAGTGAATTGCCTGTATTTATCAATTACCCACTTAGCTGCTGGAGACTCAGTATATTTATTCTCAAATTTTAAGACCAATTCATATATCAACCTTCTGTCCATTAAATTTGTTGTAGATTTTTACTCTATGCATCACATTTTTAAAAATATATATTTTATTGATTTTTTACAGAGAAGAAGGGAGAGGGACAGAGAGTTAGAAACATTGATGAGAGAGAAACATCGATCAGCTGCTTCCTGCATACCCCCTATTGGGAATATGCCACAACCAAGGTACATGCCCTTGACCAGAATCTAACCTGGGACCCTTCAGTCCGTAGGCCAACGCTCTATCCACTGAGCCAAACCAGTCAGGGCTGCATCACTTACATTTTAGTTGTGTTTATGGTGCTTGATGAAATATTTAAAATTTTTTATATTAAGATTTTTCTCTGTAATTTATTTTATTAATTTCAAGCTCAGAATGTCCTTTTGTTATTTTTATTGATTTCAGAGAGGAAGAGAGAGGGAGAGAGAGAAACATCAATGATGAGAGAAAATCACTGATTGGTTGCCTCCTGCACGTTCCCCACTGGGTTTTGAGCCCACAACCCGGGTATGTGTCCTGACCAGGACTCCAACCATGACCTCCTGGTTCACAGGTCAATGCTCAACCACTGACCCACCCAGGCTGGGCCAGAATGTTCTTTTCTATCCACAGAGGATATAAGTATTCCCTGATATTTTAGTCTAATATTTATTTACTTTCACCTTTAATCCTTTTGATATGTATTTCAGATTATGGTGTGTGTTCAGGTTTTACAGTGATTTTTTCCCTTTCAATAGCTAAATGTTCTGGTACCATATTTTAATCATCCTTGCATTGTGATGACTGCTGTTTCCTTTATTTATATGGTAGATATGTGTGTGTCACATATTAGTCTCTTTTTTAAAATTTTATTTTAATTGATTTCAGAGAGAGGAAGAGAGAGGGAGAGAGAAATAGATACATCAATGATGAGAGAGAATCATTGATTGGCTGCCTCCTGCATGCCCCACGCTGGGGATGGAGCCCATAACCAGGGCATGTGTCCTAACTGGGAATTGAACCTTGACCTCCTGGTTTATGGGTTGACACTCAACCACGGAGTCACACCAGCCGGGCCTACATTAGTCTTTTTTTTTCCTTTAATTAAATCTTTATTGTTCAGATTATTACAGTTGTTCCTCTTTTTTCCCCTATAGCTCCCTTCCACCCGGTTCCCAGCCCACCCTCCACCCTCACCCCCCACCACTGTCCTCATTCATAGGTGCACAATTTTTGTCCAGTCTCTTCCCGCATTCCCCACACCCCTTTCCCCCCCAAGAATAGTCAGTCCACTCCCTTTCTATGCCCCTGATTCCATGATAATTACCAGTTTATTCTGTTCATCAGATTATTTATTCACTTGATTTTTAGATTCACTTGTTGATAGATGTGTATTTGTTGTTCATAATTTGTATCTTTACCTTTTTCTTCTTCTTCCTCTTCTTAAAGAATACCTTTCAGCATTTCATTTAATACTGGTTTGGTGGTGATGAACTCCTTTAGCTTTTTCTTGTCTGTGAAGCTCTTTATCTGACCTTCAATTCTGAATGATAGCTTTGCTGGATAAAGTAATCTTGGTTGTAGGTTCTTGGTATTCATCACTTTGAATATTTCTTGCCACTCCCTTCTGGCCTGCAAAGTTTCTGCTGAGAAATCAGCTGACAGTCGCATGGGTACTCCCTTGTAGGTAACTGAGTTTTTTTCTCTTGCTGCTTTTAAGATTCTCTCTGTCTTTTGCTCTTGGCATTTTAATTATGATGTGTCTTGGTGTGGTCCTCTTTGGGTTCCTTTTGTTTGGGGTTCTCTGTGCTTCCTGGACTTGTAAGTCTATTTCTTTCACCAGGTAGGGGAAGTTTTCTGTCATTATTTCTTCAAATAGGTTTTCAATATCTTGCTCTCTCTCTTCTTCTGGCACCCCTATAATTCGGATGTTGGTACGCTTGAAGCTGTCCCAGAGGTTCCTTACACTATCTTCGTATTTTTGGATTCTTTTTTCATTTTGCTTTTCAGGTTGGGTGTTTTTGCTTCTTCGTATTTCAAATCTTTGACTTGATTCTTGTGATCCTCTAGTCTGCTGTTGGAACTCTGTATAATATCCTTTATTTCAGTCAGTGTATGCTTAATTTCTAGTTAGTCCTTTTTCATAACCTCGAGGGTCACACTACATTTATCGGCAGTCTCACCAGACTTTTGAGGGTCTTACTAAATTTATCGGCAGTTTCTAGGAAGTTCTTGAAAAACCTTAAAAGTGTGGTTTTGAACTCTATATCCAGTTGTTTGCTTTCCTCCATTGCTGTCATTTTTGATCTGTTTCTTTGTCTCTGCATTTTTTATGCTTCCCTGTGTTGGTAGAGTGGCTTTGTGTGCTAGGTGTCCTATAGGGCCCAGTGACTCAGCCTCCCTAATTACCTGAGGTGGACACTCTTGGTGCACCCCTTTGTGGGCTTTGTGCACAGTCTTGTTTTAGTTAAGCCTTGATTGTTGTAGCTGTCACTGGGAGGAATTGACCTCCAGGCCAATTGGCTGTTAGAGTCAGCTGCGTCTATGGTGGGAGAACTTCTGTGCTAAAGACACCCTTCTGAGCCAAGACTTGCTTCAGTGGGGCTTTGGTGCTCACTGAGTCTGCCCCCTGAGTGTGTCCCTTATGGATCTGAGGAGTTGTAATTGGATGGTCCCATCAGACCACTGGGTACACTGGTTCTTGGATCTAAGGAGGAGCTAATTTAGCCTCTTCCTGAGGCTACCCAGCAGGAGCTATGAAGAGATCTGCAGATTCCCCTTCCTTGTTTGGTGTTTGGAGGTGCCCAAATGAGGCCCAAATGTGAAGCAATACAAGCTGCTGTGGGGCCTTGGGCCTTCTCTTGGAAGTTCTGGGTCTGTCTGGCCCAGCTGCAGTTTGTTAGGTAATTTTCAGATTGCAAAGGGCCAGGGCATTCATATGCAAAAGCCTCTGCCACAGCTTGGGTGGGGCAGAGTCTCAGGGAATAAACAGGGCTGAGCAAGCAGCTATGGCTGATCCTCAGCCCTGCCCTAAGGAGCCCTGCGACTCAGTGTCCCAGTAATTGCTGCAAGCACCTTTGAGAGAAAGCTGCCCTCGAGATCCGAATTCTGCCCGCTGCCAGACAGTCCAGTTTCTCCCTGTATAAGTCTGGGTCCCCAGAGACTCACCTGAAACTGGAGTTCAGAGCAGTAGGGGGCTTGTGACTCCCTCCAGATTCAAAAAGACAGCCGCGTCCTCAGTTGCCAGCTTTTGCTGGAGTGCGCCTCTGTATCCCTGCTTTTCCGCACCTCCTCTGAGTCTCAGTGTGCTTTTCTCTTTCCTTCTAGTTGTAGAATTTCCACTTATCCAGCCTTCCTGTGGTTCTGGATGATGTCCATTTTGTCTTTTAGTTGTATTTTTGAATTTGTTGTCCATTAGTCTCTTTTTGATCCACTCATTTCTTTGATACCAAAATGACTTGGTTACTCTACAGTCTATGTCAGTGATTTTCAACCTTTCTCATCTCATGGTACACATAAACTAATTATTAAAATTCTGCCACACACCAAAAAATACATTATATTTTTTTGCCAACTTGACAAAAAAAGGTATAATTTTGGTTTATTCACATCGGACAGCTATTGTTGTGTTGGCTGTTGTCATTTTTTCATTTTACAATCTAAGGGAAAGAGGTCAGTGCCCCTAACTAAATAGTCAGGTACTGCATGTTTTAAAAATTCTTGTGACACCCTGGTTGAAAATCTCTGGTCTAGAGTTCTATCTTGTAGCACTGATAGAAATGTGAACCATAGGCAGAAATATATTTTAAAAAACAATTTTTAAATATCAAGTTTGTTGTGAAGATAATCTGCATCATGTTACTGCTTAAGTTCCAACTTGCTTCAATGAACAGAGTTCATTTTGTAGAGTATTTTGTAGAGGAAGCTTAACTTCAGCAAGAAGTAGGAACTCCCTCCACCTGCTGTACAAGTATGAGGGCCACAGCTCCAGGTATTTGCTGTGTAAGCTGTCCCACTAATGATCGCCTTCGATTGTTACAAGGCAATCACTAAGAGGCCTGTGTGTCTTCTAAAGTAAACCAAATGAGCCCTGACAGGTTTGGCTCAGTGGGTGGAGCATTGGCCTGCGGACTGGGGGGGTCCTGGGTTCGATTCCACTCAAGGGCATGTACCTTGGTTGTGGTCACATAACCAGTGGGGGTTGTGCAGGAGGCAGCTGATTGATGTTTCTCTCTCATCGATGTTTCTGTCTCTCTGTCCCTCTCTCTTCTTCTCTGTAAAAAATCAATAAAATAAAATAAAAATAAAAATAAAAATAAAAATAAAAATAAAGTAAACCAAATGAGTAGCAGCTGTGTGGCAGCCAATGAAGGGAAAGGAACACTTGGAAGAGGCCCAGAAGTAGGCAAAGTTACAGAAGTACAGTGCGATCTGACAAAATGAGGGTTTTCAAGAAAATCTGCTCTGTCCCACATGGCAGAGAGGCATCAGAGAACAAGGGTGAGGGTCCTCCTTCAGGGGTGGCAGGTTACATGCTGCATTCATACTGGAGGAATCTCTCAAATTCAGGAGACACACTTCACATTAGGTGGAAGAAGAAACAGGAATGAGCATGAAGTTCTGATTCTGGTGGGAGACAGAGCAGGCATGACTTCAGGAGGAAGAGATGAAACTGAGGAAGGGAAAGAAGACAATAATTAAGAGGGCAAGAGTCCGAGGAGGGTTCAGCCGGAGTGACTCAGTGGTTGAGCGTTGATCCAGGAACCCAGAGGTCACTGGTCAGGGCACATGCCCGGGTTGTAGGTTCTTTCATCATTAATGTTTCTCTTTCTCTCTCTCTTTCTCTCTCAAAATCAATTAAAATATTTTTTAAAAGAGTCTGAGGAGGAATTAAGGATTGGCTCCAGAGTACAGGTTGAAGGGCATGCTTCAAAGAGGAACCTAGAAGGAGTAGGAGAGACTAGATGTTCAGCTTAATGGTCCATAGGTCCCCCAGGAACCCTTTTATTAAAAGGGGAACCTGTGTGGGGGAATAAAAACAGAATGGCTAATAAAGACTTGAAAAAAAGTTCAAAATTAAAATTGTTTTCTTTTCAAATTCGCAGGAATTTTTAAAAACAACAGTGCATGCTGGCAGAGTGTGACATGCATTCTCTCATGCACTGCTATAAGAATGCACAAGGGAAGCGTTTTGGTAAGCAATTCATAACATAAATCAAACTCCTTGATATCCAGGTACATGACCAGAGTCCGTTTATAGGTATAATGTGTAACTATATCCCTATATACTTATATGTGCAGAGAAAAAATAGGGAAAAGAAATACAGCAAAACGTTAACAATGCTTTTTTTCTAACAAGTGATTTGATTTGCTTCTTTGTACTTTCCTGCCTTTTAACATTTTTCCTACAACTGACACATTATACTTTTATGATGAAAACAAACCGGCCAACAAGAGACATTATTTACAGACTAGGAGGGAGGAAATCCCAGTTCCCTGCAACCTTGAAGCTTAGGATTGCACACACGCAAATCCAGCTCTTCTGTGAAATTTCCCTCTGCCTTGAATAGCGAGCCAGAGGAGACCTTTGTTCCCAGAATGTGTGGGCTGATGTTAGCCTTGAACAATGGGGAGGGGAAAGAGATGTGGAAACAGGAATCACGGGTCAGCCCTGGAATGTTCTTTCACACACAAGAAGAGGCGTATGTCCCACCAAATGAATGCAGTAACTGCCACAGCTTAATTCAACTGAGTTGGCCAGGGAAGAGGGGTACCACAGGTGGCTCGCAGAAGCTGACTAGCTAGAGCATGGCGCACCTGTGTCTCTCACCTGCATGAACTTGCAGGGGAGACACATTGGCTTAGATGCACCTGTGAGCCTCTGGAGCCAAACCTCGCAGGTCTAACTTCTGGCTGAACCACATACTTGTCCTGTGAACTGCACAAAATACTTTCTCAGGACCTCAGTTTCTTCACCAATAGAATGAAGATGATGGTATCTGCTACCTAAAACTTGTTGGAAGATGAACTGAGCTATATTTGCAAAGCACATATAGGTTTGCATGGCTGGCACACTGTAGAGTATACACAAGTGTCTGCTCTTGTTATTCTTTGTTCCCATTGCCTGATATTGATCTGGGATGACCTCAAATACAAATAGTGAATGTTAAGGGGTTCCTTTCTGAAGTGGAGGCAACCTTCAATCTGTCAGGGAAGCCCAGAAGAAGTAGGAACAATAAATTAGATCCTTGGGTGAAAATAAGTTAAAGGCAAACCCCACCCCAATGTCATCAATCTTCCTCACAGGCCTAGGAATTGTTCAGAAAATGTCAATTGATTTTTGTTATTGTTGTTAATCCTCACCCGAGGATATTTTTCCTTTGATTTTTAGAGAGAGTGGAAGGGAGGGGGAGAGACAGAGAAAGAGGGAGGGAGAGAGAGAGAGAGAGAGAGAGAGAGAGAGAGAGAGAGAGAGAAACATCGATGTGAGAGAGACACATCCATTGGTTGCTTCCCACACTCACCCAACCAGGGCCAGCAATCAAGCCTGAAACTGAGGTACATGCCCCTGACTGAAATCAAACTCAGGACCTTTCAGTCCGTGGGCTGACACTCTATCCACTGAGCCAAAGAGGCTAAGGCTCGATTTATTTTTTTAAAGGCCAATTCAACTTTATTTTGCATTTAGTTAAAAACAACCCAGAAAAGAAAAGAAAAACAAAAAAATGAACTAAAGTAAATAAAAAATGACCTAGGAGTGTTCTGAGTTTTTTTAAAAAAATGTATTTTAGAGGTGTTGTGCTTCACCACCTGATCCATGATCCCACTGTGAGGAATGTATCCATAGGAGTCAGGCTGATAAGTTTATAAAGACATAGTATAAGTATAAGGTTGTTTGAATTTTGTGTTTCTTTTTTTGTGTGTGTGTGTGTTTCTTAGAATAAGGAAAACCTGGACAACTCTCAATAGTGGGTTGAGCTGAACAGATTATGGTGTGTTGATAAAGTAGAATGCTATGCAGCCATGAAAGAGGGTGAATATTTGTCTACGCCTATATATTCACTGGCATGGAAAACTGTCCACAACACACTACTGTACTGAGAGAAAAGTGGCAGATAAAGTATCACAGCATGTACCTTAAAGCATCCATATGTCCACGCATAATGTGCAGAGGATGCTCAGAAGAATGCTCATATAAAGGTGGATAGTGGTTGTCTCTGGGAGGTAGTATTTCAAGACATTTGTGTTTTCTTCTTTATGTCTCTCTCTATTTTTTAATTCCTAGAATGAGCACATTTTACCTTTGCAATAAAGCAAATGTGATTGGGTAAAAACATTTAGAAACTCATAATTACATGCATAAGTAATAACGGAGATATGATGACAAAAATAGATATGCAAATGGAAAAGACTAGAAGGAAAAACACAAATTTGAAATTAGTCTTGTTGAGTAATAGAGTTATGAACAGTTTCTTTTTCTCCTACAAGAAGAAATATTTTAGTGTTAGTGTTCATGTTGCTATAACATCTTTTAAAATAATTAAAGAAGATAGCAAGCAATAATGTACCGAATGATAGCAAGGCTTCAAAAGGTAAAGAATCTGCTTTTGGAATAATTATTCAAGTGAAAGAGCAGAGTGGACTAGATTAACCTCAGAAATCCTTACAGCAGAGAAGAGCCTTGAGTAAACAGTATGGCACAACAGCTACAAAGACCACATGCTGTACAGATGACCAAGAGAGTCAGGAACCAGAACAGGCTGGCTCTGGGGGTACAGGCAAATGGAAGGAAGTCAGACAATTCCTAGACAACAGAAAGTCTTATCCTGTTTGGTGCCTAGAACTGCCACCTATGTGGCTGGGACTTGAGAACACATCAGTTCTGTTGCATAGTTACCAGGGCCATATTCTTGCAGGTGAGGAAGTAGTGAATTCCCGGAACCTGTTATTCCTTTGGGAATGGCAGAAGTTTCTGAGGATGAGGGGAGGCAGGAAGGAAAATAATATTTGTCGATTGCCTACCATGCTAGGCACTGTGGTCAGAAGTTTACATGAAACAAATCTTCACAAATACCCCTGTAAGGTTCATATCTCTTAGTATGCCCTTTCACAATGGAAATACATTCAGAGTGGTTCTTGAACTTGCCTAGCACCCAGCTTGTAAGTAGCAGAACGATTTAAGTATACTTATAAGCATCCCAAAAAAGAATATAGACAAATGAGAGATGATCACATTGGACAATGAGATCATGGGTCCTTTTGTGATGACCTGTTAGTTTTTTAAATGTTGTTATAATAGTATTAAAATAATTTCTTTTGACTATAAGTTAAAAAGGAATTGGTTTGATGAATTCCTAGCTGTCCCCCCTCCCCATATCCACTAATGTGATCTAAAATCCAGGTTAACAAAGTTAACAATGAAGATTAAAAGTCTCAAAGAATGATTGTTATGATTTTAAAGGAACTTTTAAAAAGGCAAAATAACAAAATCAAGATTTTAAAGTACAGTATAGGAAGATCTGGAAATGCCAAAAACCAATCATTAAACTCTGTAAGCATTTTGTGTTTTATTTTTTGTTTGTTTGTTTTTTTTACAAATAAGAGAATGAAAATATATGGACAGTTTCCTGAGGAGCAGTCAAAGGCCAGGGATCTTGGATTAGATGTCTCAGCCATGGCAGGGTCGATGCCCCTGCCAACAGAGCAGCAGATATCTGGATGTTGGTGTTTCCATGGGAAAGAGAGCCCTCAAAGCAGAGTTTCTAAAGGAGCTAATTTTGTCAGAGGCTGCACTGGTGAGTCCCAGGCATGTCTCCAGGGGCTGACAGGGCAGATGGACAAGCAGACCAGGGTTTGGCAAGCCCAGCCTCCCATAAGTAATCAAGCACCTCTCAGCCTCTGTGTCCCCAAAAGCAAAAAGAAAAACTGAACAATCCAGTCCCCAAGAGAAAAAACTAAGGCTGATGCTTCAAGGTTGATGCCAGCTAACATTTTACACTCCACAGGCAAATTTTGACATCAATTCCAAATGACAACACAATTTTATATTATGGTGACAATAAAGACTAAAGAGGTTTACTGGTATACTATAACTTGATCTCATATCTGTGAAAGAAAGAGCTGATCCCTTTAAGCTGCTTCTCTGCCTCAGGTGTATAAATCATGTTTAGTAAATAAGCCTGTGATCAATTAATCTATGGCAAAGGAGGTGACAACATACAATGAGGAAAAGACAGTCTCTTCAATAAATGCATTGGGAAACCCAGATATTCACATGCAAAAGAATGAAATTGGACCACTCTCTTACAATGTATAAATGCTTTGAGGCACAGAGCAGGTCTCAAAGGTGTGATGAATGATTAAATGGTGGGTGGAGAGGAGAAAGTTACAGAAGGGTGTTCTATGGGTTCTGTCTTCTTCCAAGCTGGTCAATTTGTGAGAAATTTGAGGCTAGGGGAACCAGTTCAGGGCAGGGAGGATGATGCCTTCCCTTTATATGAGTTGAGGGATGCCCAGCTGATATTGTTTAGTGGTTGAGCATCGACCTATGAACTAGATCAGCCGTGGGCAAACTACGGCCCGTGGGCCGGATCCGGCCCGTTTGAAATGAATAAAACTAAAAAAAAAAAAAAAAAAAAGGCCGTACCCTTTTATGTAATGATGTTTACTTTGAATTTATATTAGTTCACACAAACACTCCATCCATGCTTTTTTTCCGGCCCTCAGGTCCAGTTTAAGAACCCATTGTGGCCCTCGAGTCAAAAAGTTTGCCCACCCCTGAACTAGATCATGGTTCCATTCTCGGTCAGGGCACATGCCCAGGTCGTGGGCTTGATCCCCATTGTGGGGTATGCAGGAGGCAGCCAATCAATGATTCTCTCTCAACGTTGATGTTTCCATCACCTTCTCCCTCTCCCTTCCTCTCTGAAATATATATATATTTTAAATATATTTTATTGATTTTTTACAGAGAAGAAGGGAGAGGGAATAGAGAATTAGAAACATCGATGAGAGAGAAACATCGATCAGCTGCCTCCTGCACACCCCGCACTGGGGATGTGCCCGCAACCAAGGTACATGCCCTTGATCGGAATCGAACCCGGGACCCTTCAGTCCGCAGGCCGATGCTCCATCCACTAAGCCAAACCGGTTAGGGATATATATATACATATATATATATATATATATATATATATATATATATATATATATATATATAAAGTTGAGGGAGCCTTTTGATAATATTTTTGATGATACTTTTACATATGTTTCAGAGAGGAACAGGAATCCCAGCTCACCTCTGAACAGACAGAACAGACTTCCAGGAGCCCATCAACATTGCCCTCTTCTTCTGAGTCATTCTTTGAGGGGAAGAGCAGAGTCCTGGGAAGGTAGTGCTGGGGGAAGAAGAAGAAGCCATTAGAGCAGCGGTTCTCAACCTGTGGGTCGAGACCCCCTTGGGGGTCAAACGACCCTTTCACAGGGGTCGCTTAAGACCATCGGAAAACACATATATAATTACATATTGTTTTTGTGATTAATCACTATGCTTTAATTATGTTCAATTTGTAACAATGAAATTGGGGGTCACCACAACATGAGGAACTGTATTAAAGGGTCACGGCATTAGGAAGGTTGAGAACCACTGCATTAGAAACTCTGACTCTGCCTGAAGCAATCACACTCCTAAGCTAAAATTATCCACCCTGATGGGTACTCCTTACCTGTGAAATGGCACTATCAGATGTTGTACCTGCCTCACAGGCACTGTAGTCAAAATTAGATAAGAAATATAGCAGTGCTTTGCTAAGTGGAAGCCTGAATGAAAGGAATGATTGAAAGCCTGGGTGGCAGAAACCTTGGCAAGACAAGGTTTCCACCATGCAGCAGGTGACATCTGAGCTACTCCTCTATACCCAGCCCCATGAAGGGAGAACACTGTGGCTGGGCTGTCCAGTAAGGCAGCCATGGAGCCACTGTGGCAATGAGCACTTGAAATGTGAGTCTGAGTTGAGATGTATACAGGTCAAATACACACCAGATGTTTAAGAGTTAGTTTTAAAAAAAACACAACAGAATAAAATACTAGTATCTCATCGATAACCTTATATTGACCACACGTTGAAATGATAATACTTTTACATATGTTGGCTTAAATAAAACACATCGTTGAAGATAATTTCACCAGTTTCTTTTGAATTCTAAATATGGTTATTAGAAGATTTGAAAAGTATACGTGTAGTTCGCATTATGTTTCTATTGGACAGCGCTGCCTCTGGGGGAAATGCTGCCTGGTACTCCACCATGTGTCTTCTTGACATCTCCAAAGCAACAGGTGCCTTATTTCCCCCAACCTTGCAGCCTGGCAGCCCTCTGCCCCAGTGCAAAGGTTTCCTCCTCCCCCTGACTAGGAAAAGGCTGACCTGCTCCTACTTCCATCACTGCCTCAGGGACATCAGGGTACTTGCCATGCATGCCTGCAGAGAGTGCAGTTGCCCTCCCCCTCTCCCCCAACCCCCCGCGCAGCTTACCTCCAGCGCCCAGCCTCACCGCCTCACCGATCTCCTCCAGCAAGCTCTTCTCCAGCAGTCACAGGCACCAAAGCCAGGCCATCACCATGGCAACTCGGCCTGACCAGCAGCCTGTCACTGGATGGCAAGAAGAGGGCAAACCTCTGGCCTTCCTTAGACAGTGGCCCTGGAAGGACGCCAAGCCTGCCACCTGCCCACGTGGCACATGCGCCCTGTGCCACACCCACACCTCCACTCCACCCTTCCAAGCATCTCCCCAGCCCGGGTCACAGGGTCGCAGATTCCTGGTCTGGCACTTCTCAGAAGGGGGTGTTAGCCACCATTGCTCACCAAGGAGACATAGAGGCGCTACAGTCCTCCCAAAGGATCCTGGGAGTTGTAGTCCATAGCCCAGGTGCAGGCGTGGTCTAGATTGGCATAGCCCCTCCGTGGGTGGCAGGCAACAAGGCAGAAGGGGCAGAGTCAGCTGCAAGACCTTCAAGGACCGAAGACTTTGGTGATGAGCTGTTTGCAACCACGCAGCTAGGGGCTCCCGTTGGCCAAGCTGCCTGCTAACACACCTGCAGCCATGTGTGTCAAGGTGGGGATGAGGACAGTTTGGGTCCTGGACAGACATGTGGTGTTCCTGTGGACTTCAGGGGGCACAGTGAGAATTGTGAAGGTTAATTTCCGCTGTAACTCAAGGTGGCATGCTTTCCGTGGCTCAGGCACTGCACTAGGTACCGGAGAGCAGGGAACTCAAGCATAGTCCTTGCTGTCGGTGAGTTTAGCAATGACACTGCATTGGATCAAGTTGCAAGGATGCATGCAGGAAGCTACTGAGAACGGTAGCTAATCACTAGTCCACAGCAAAGAAAAAGGGTGGGGCCCAGCAGGGAACCTTCAACTAGGGCAATGCCTAAGATAGCCAGGCCTCAACCTCCGCAGAGCCTGATTCAGTTATGGGTCTATAGACCAAGTGCATGTACCAGACAGAGCCCTGCTATAAGGAACAATAACAATACCACTTAGCCAGGCAAAAGTGAATGGCTAATACTAGTTACACCAACCATCTCTCTTAACACCCCAATCCACACCAAAATTCTATTCATTCTACCTTAAAATATCTTTCAAATTCCTTTACTTCTTTACTTCTCTCCATTGCCAATATTACCAACACTAGAGGCCCGATGCACAAAATTTGTGCAAGAGTAGGCCTTCCTTGCGCGGGACCCAGGCTTCCCTCACAGCCTCAGCTTCCTCCAGAAGATCATCCAGGAGAACTTCCAGTCTAATTAGCATATTACACTTTTATTATTATAGATAGTCCAAGCCAGAAGCCTACAACAATGGAGTTTGTATGCCTCTGGGAATGTACAAGGATTAGGTGGACAAGACCACGTTTAATTTCTAGGTGTTTCATATCCAGGTGCTTGAGATCTGACAGCTTGTGTGTCTGGGCAGTGGCCTACCTACAGGAGGTGTGTATGTGGTTGGCAGACCACTGGAACCCCTGCCTGAACAGCAATCACTCCTTCCCTCCTTCCTGGGACCCAACTGAAACAGCAAAACCGACAACCCACTGCCCACAGGGAAAGGCAGGCCCAAGAGATTAGGCTCCAAGTGGAGAAAGCAGTTTCTCCAGACACAGGACTTGCAGCCCACAAAATGGGAAACGCCCCAGCCAAGCTGGATACTAGGTCACCCTTTTTGAGGCAGGTCCTTGTCACAAGGGCAATGAATCCCTTTGGCCCACCCTGCACCCTCCGTGGGAGACACCTGTAGCCCCCAGCCTCCAAGTGCGGTGTGGGCAGCGTCCTGCGTGGTGTGTGTGAGTGCACACGTGTGCTTGTGGCCTCCACTCCAAGAAATAACATCAGGTGCACCTCTAGAGGAGGTGCCCCATGCCTAGCCTTGAGGCAGGACTAGTCCATCCGGGGTGGGGAGAGGGATGGGGAGGGGAAGAGCAGGTGAAGAAGTCCCAGCTCCCCACCTCTGGCCTGAACACACCCGTGGGGGCGCACCTGGGCCCGTCCAGTATTCTCTGGCAGTCACCCCAGCGTGTGGACCCCACCCCACGCTAGAGCCCCAATGGCATGTTCCAGGAAGGGCGGGAGGCAGTGCTGGAACCCAGGGGCTACCACTTGTGCCCGCTCCCCCTCGGAGGCGGGGGAAGTAGCAGGTGACGTCAACCGAGGTCCCCGGGAGCCCGCAGTGGTGGCAACCGCCCTGCCGCGTGACCCGCGCGCGCCAATGGCCCTGCGGTCTCCGGGGCGACGCGGAGGGTCCATGCTCCGCCGCTACTGCGCCCCCGCCCCTAGTCCGCACTGCAGAGAGCGGTGGCGAGCAGGCGCCAGAGCGCTGTCCCACGTGCTGCGCTGAGACGGGAACAGGGAAAGGAAGAGGGAGAGACAGCCAGAGAGCCAGGGAAAGAGGGGCGTCCGACCCCCACCCCCGCTGCGCGTCGCCCCGCGCCCCTCTTTCTGGGACTGATACCAGGAAGGACCCCACCCCAGGAGAAGGTACCAGACTTGGGGAAGGCGCGCTTGGAACCTGGAGACCCCGCTGCCCTCCACCCGCTCAGCGGGACTGCGGCAGCCTGCCAGGGCTGGGAGCGGTGTGGGGAGGAGGCTGCGGCCCCCTTGGGCCTTCGGAGGGTGGGGGTCCAGCCTGGGCTGCAGAGGCGCTGCCAGAGGAGGAGGGGCGGCAGCAAGGGGGTTGGAGGGGGGGTTTCAGCATTAACCTGGCTCTCGCCCCGTTCGTATTCACAGGCGGTGGAGAACTGGGCTGTCTGCTGTCGCCCTGGGAGTTGGCGCAAATTTCTGTGCATCGCTCACTGATCATTCCCCCTAAGTTAGACGCCGCCGGCATAGAGAGTGGGGCCATGCCCTTGAGCCTGTTGCAGGACTGGTGCAGGGGGGAACATCTGGACACCCAGAGGTCCATGCTCATCCTGGGGGTTCCTGAGGACTGTGATGAGGATGAGTTTGAGGAGACTCTTCAGGAGGCTCTCAGTCACCTGGGCAGGTACAGGGTCATTGGCAGGATGTTCAGGAGGGAGGAGAATGCCCAAGCGTGTCTCCTGGAGCTTGCCCAAGATATCGACTATGCTTTGGTCCCCAAGGAAATCCCAGGAAAGGGGGGGCCTTGGGGAGTGGTGGTAAAACCTCGGAACTCGGACAGTGAATTTCTCAATAGACTGAACCGCTTCTTAGAGGAGGAGAGGCGGACAGTATCGGACATGAACAGAGTCCTTGGATCAGACATCAATTGCCTGGCTCCCAGAGTGGCCATATCCCCTGATTTCTGGATTTGGGCCCAGAGCCTGGGGGCAGTAGTGCAGCCTCTGCTAGAACAGATGTTATACCGGGAGCTCAGGGTGTTCTCTGGGAACACCATGTCTATCCCAGGGGCGCTGGCTTTTGAGGCCTGGCTGGAGCACACCACTGAGTTGCTCCAGATGTGGCAGGTGCCTGAGGGGGAGAAGAGGCGGAGGCTGATGGAATGCTTGCGGGGGCCTGCTCTCCAGGTGGTCAGCGGGCTCCGCGCCCACAACGCTGCCATAACTGTGAAGGAGTGCCTGGAAGCCCTGCAACAGGTGTTTGGGCCCGTGGAGAGCCGCAAAATTGCCCATGTGAAGTTTTGTAAGGCCTATCAGGAGGCAGGAGAGAAAGTGTCTAGTTTCGTGGTCCGGTTGGAACCCCTGCTCCAAAAAGCCATCGAAAAAAATGCCGTATCCCGGAGGAATGTGAATCAGACGCGTCTGAAACAAGTCTTAAGTGGGGCGAACCTTCCTGACAAACTTCGAGACAGGCTTAAGCTGATGAGACAGCGGAGGAAGCCTCCTGGTTTCTTGGCCCTGGTGAAGCTGCTGCGTGAGGAGGAGGAGTGGGAGGCCACTGTGGGCCCTCCGAGGGAGTGTCTGGATGAGTTGGAAACAGGCTTCAGGTCCCCTGCCAGGGCCTGTGATTTCCAAGCAGTGTCTTTCCCTGACCCTGGCAAAATTCTGCAGGCCGAGCCTTCCCAGAGTTCCCGGCGCAGGAGGGGCAGGGGCCGCAGGGGGGGTGTGCCAAGGGCTGGCTCTGGAAGTTTAGGAAAATGGAAACACCACACATTCTGCTATAGTTGTGGAGAAAACGGCCACATCAGGGCAGAGTGTAGCAACGCTCCCAACCGCCGCTTGGTGAGGCAGATGAGACAGGCTGCCATAGAGTCGGGAAACGGCGACCGGGCTTGGGACAAGAGCCATCCCAAGTCCAAGGCCAGATAGGCTCAGGAAGACAGGGCAGCTCTTCTTCCTACAGGCGGGGGAGACGAAAGAGATCTTGGAAGAAAAGGAAGGGGCATTCCACTCAAATAACAGAGGACTTCAGTGGGGCAGAGGGGCAGGGCAGTGAGGACCAGGCTAAGCCCCCTCATCCTCCAGCAGCTGAAAGGGACCCCACCCATGAGGCCAAACTCCCCTCGGGGAGAGACAAGCACAGGGCCCTGAAGAGGTACCGGCGATACAAGCAGGCGGCCACCACACCCAGCACGTGGGGTGCTCCAGCCACAAGTGAAGACCCCACCATGGCAGAGGCTGAAAGAGTTGCAGCTGAGGACTTTGGCGTGAGCCCCAATATCTAGCCACCCCAAACACCCACCCTGTAGACTCAAAGCCAAGAATGCCTACAGGCCCACCAGCCCCACCAAGCCCAGAACCTTCCCCTTGGCCACCCCTGCCAGAAGAAGCCAGCACCTGTGAGGAAGAGCTGCGCGGTGGAAATGGGGTGATCCCCCGGAAGGGAGGCCGCAGAGTCCAGCCCGTCTTCAGAATTATCTACACTGCTCTAGGGAAGCCCCACGAAGGCACCACCCTTGAGCCCCTGCGCCAGTGAGACCAGGACAGCCCGGCCCCAGCCTGCAGGCAGTTCCTCCCCCTGCAGCCTGGGAAGACTATAGGGGCAGGAGGGCAAAGGGAGGAGAGCCCCAGGGGAGAGCATGGGCTCAGCCTGCAGGGGGGTGGGGACTTGGGCTAGTACCACAGCTGGCTTGGGTGCGGGTGGGGGGGCGGAAATTTGTTCTAAAGCAGGAGAAGAAGGGGGGAGCAGGAGGACAGGAGAAGGAGGGGGAGGAGGAAAACTAGGAAGAGGAGGAGGAGGAAAAGGTCATTAAGAGAGGAGGAGGAAGAGGAGGATAGAAGGAGGTGAGCAGGAGAGGAGGAGGAGGAGGAGGAGAACAAGGTGAGCAGAGAAGGAGGAGGAGGAGAACAGGAGGTGAGCAGGAGAGGAAGAGGAGGTCAGGAGGAGGGGGAGTTATTGGGAGGGGCAGTGTTTTGTTCTGTTTGTTTATGCAGGGCCACTGGAGGTGTGGAGCCAGCAGGCAGGAGAATGGGAACTGGCCTGGCGAACCACCACTCAGCAGCCACCAATGCCAAGGCCAGCCCCAGCCCCAAACCCTGCCACCTTGGGCAGCCTGCCTGGGAGCACCCCTGAGCAGCATTCCCAGGCCTAAATGAGGGGCACCTGAAGACATCTTCCACCCGAACAGACCTGGGAGAGGTTAGGGGCCATCTCGAGGGTGCCAGTCGTGGGAACCTCCATTCTTCATCCCTTGGGACAGGGAGGCCCCCTCCCATTTCTCTGTAGGCCCCATGGTGACCCACATGTCAAATAATCACCCCTCCCCACACATACAGACATGGTAGTCATGGTTCCTATGCAGAGCCTCCAGGTGTGTGTGAACACAGGTGGGTGTCCTGCTCCCCCACCCCGGGGCAGCCGCCTATCAGCTCCGGCACGTGCTGGGAGCTCCACTGCCAGCCAAGGCTCTGCCAGCTCTCGTCCAGTGTCGTGAGCTCAGCCTCTGCTTTCTCGGTGTAGATTTAGGCCATCCGCTGCTTGTGCTTGTGGAGATGTGTGTGTGTTCTTCTCTGAGCAGTTCCCCACCACCACCCTACCCCAGAGACCCCAAGCCCAGCCCCAAGAGACTCCGGGAAAGATGGTCAAAGGCATGGTCGGCGCTCACCAGTGACCTTGGGAAGGAAGACTGGACCAGGACAGAAGGCAGCTGCCGGAGGCTCCACGGAGTCTGTGCTCTGATGTATCACCCTGTTGTTCCTTGTGACTCAGTTTCTTAAGCTTGATGGAGTGTCCCCTGCTGTGTTTTCCAGTGTCTCGTGTCTGTCCTGTGCAGGCCACAGGGCAGGGCCAGGCCGCAGCATATTGTTCAGAGGGGAAGGGAGCCCTGAAGTGAGTGGACATCACTAGCACTCACAGTCTACAAAGGTCAATCATGGGGCCCTCAGGAAGGTACACTATGGTGGGAGGGCCGTGGTGCGGTGGAAGCTGAGGTACCTAATTAGAGACCTCAGGAGGTGGACGTGACCTATGGGCTCTAGTGGCAGTTAGAAGCTCCTCTCTGTGTTGTTACTCCCTTTCTTCAATGGATTCAGTAAATGTTTCTCTTCAATAAAGTTCATTGAATGTTTCAGCTTAGTCTTGCCTCTGCTTTGGATAATTGAAGGAAGGGTCTGCTGGGGGTGGAGGGTTAATAGTGGCCTGGTTAACATTGGTGTATGTTCTGGGCAAGGCCCATGAGGACCGTTAAGTGTCCTAATTGCAAAAGGCAGTGGTCACCATCCAGGGAATAGTGGCTTATGGATCAGGGCAAAGGAACAGAGCTAGGTAGGCTGGGTGGTACCCATCAGTAGGATGCTGATGGGAGTGGACAGTGGCTGCTTGGATTCCTAGGGTACTCAGGGAACTCTCCAGGAATAAGGCAGGGCAAGGGACAGCTGGCAGTCCCAGGATTCCTCACTGTCTTGTTGGGGATCAGAGTATTCAGACCTGGAGTATCAAAACCAGGCCAGCCTGTGTGAAAGTGTGTAAATGTAAGTGTGTGAAAGTCTGTATGAATGAGTTTGTGAATGTGTGTGAATGTGTATATAAGGCTGTGTGAATGTGTTAGTGATGAGTATAAATGTGTTTATGAGTGTGTTGAATATGAGTATTTGTATGTATTAGTTTGTATGTTCATGTGTGAGTGACTGTGTGTGAGTGTGTGTGAATGTGTGTTTACATGTGTTAGTGTGTGTCAGTGGATATGTGTCAGTGAATGCATGTGAGCATGTATGAATGTGTACATGGATGAATACGTCTAGTGTGTGAGTATAAGTTTGTGTGTGCAAGGCAGTATGTGAGTGATTGTGTTGTAAGTGTATGTGTATTAGTATGTATAAATGTATATTTGTGCCAATGAGTGTGTGAATATGTGAGAGTGAAATGTGTGTGAATATGTGTGACTGTGTGTCAATAAATATGCATGTGTATGAGAGATATTTGGATCAATTACAGTGTTCCTATTCTCCTGTATTTTTCAGTTCTAGAATTTCTAGTTGGTTTTTAATTGTAGTTGTCATTTTTCTATTGAGATTCTTTCTCATTAGTTCTTTCATTATAATCATTTTTTCCTTTTAATACTGGAACACATTTATTTACAACTAGAGGCCCAGTGCACAAAATTCATGCATGGGAATGGTCCCTAGGCCTGGCCAGTGATCAGGGTCAGTTGGGGCCTTCCTTCCCCTGGATGCCAGCTTCCCGCTGGGGCCTTCCTTCATTTCATGCCACCCCCTGGTGGTCAGTGCATGTCATAGCAAGAGGTTGAACTCCCATTCGGTCAAACTCCCGAGGGGACAATTTGCATATTAGCTTCTTATTATATAGGATTGCTGTCTTTAAGTCCTCATGTGCTAATCCCATCATCCTTGCCATTTCTGGACAATGGGCACATTTTCCCCTTGGTTATGGATCATGTTTTTCTCCTTCCCATGTCTTGAAATTTTTGCATAGAGGCTGGATATTTTGACTGTTATGCTGTTAAGTGTCTTGGTTTTGTTGTTTCCTTTGTTTCTGTGTTGAGTTTTGTCCCAGGAGGCAATTAGTTTACTTACAGACCAGCATGAGCCTCTCAATACTTGTTTTTAAGTTTTGTTAATGTAGATCTTATAGAGCTATCTGAGTCTTCCTCCTAATATGTGTTCTTTCTGGATTCTGTAAGGAATATCCAGGGTCTCTCCACTTTGGCTGGTAAGAATACTTTGTAAGCTCTGGTATTTCTCCAGCTCACAGCTTCTGGAAGGTGTTCTGTGTCCAACCATGTGGTATCTCAATCTGAGCATGCGGAGCTAGTCTTGGCTTAGCAAGAACTTTGTGCAGTACTCCGGAGCTCTTTCTATGCCCAGGTACCTTCTATCCAGTATACTGCTTGCAAAATGGAGTAGCATCCAATTCCATAACTCAGCAAGACTGCCACATGCTGTTTGGATTCTCTGTCTCTTTTTCATAGACTGGAAAGTACCTCCATATCAATTGCTGGCCTGATCTTTGGCCCCACATTGTTTGTTTATCTTCTGTCAGAGCTCACAGTACAGTGGTTGGGTTCAAATTGTCAGAAGATATTTGGAGAGAAGGTTTGTATGGATGGGGCACAGGGTGATAGTTGGAAGGTCAAGGAGAGGGAACAGGTCCTCAGGGAGGTTGGTGGGGCCATGAAGGGCCTGTGGTGCCCATGCTAAGAACTTTGGACTGCTACCCAGATGTGCAGCAGGCCACCAGAATCTCTAGGGAAGTATCACTACCCCAGAGGTTTGTGAAGGAGAGGGATGACCTCTCCTTTCATGTCTGTGAAATAGAAAGGTCAGTGTTGGAGATGGACTAGAGGAAACATTTGTGTCACACCAGAAATGACCACAGAGGTCCAGGCGATGAGTCAATCCAGAGATCACAGAATGTTGTCGTCTGCTGAGTTTAGAGGAACACCAGAACTGGGAGTCAAGCAGATTCCTGTTAGACAGCATCTCTTTGCAGATCTGGGCCAAACTTCTCCAAAGGAAACCAGCATTTTGCCTGGCCATCTTTCAGTCCCTAGAGGTAGCTGTTTTTGTCAGCTAGTCCCCCTTCCTTCTTACCCAAAGTTACAGGCCATGGGGGCATTCCATGTCCCAAAAGGGAGGGTCTGAGTTTGCCCTGGAGGCCATGCGTCACTGGCAGCCTTCTCTCCTCCCAGATGACCTTAAAAAGACTCCATTCTGCCAGGGAGTGTGTGAGGACCACATACTCAGGCAGGTTTGATTTAACCCAACTCTGCCCCAGTAAGTCATCGCATTGAAGGCCAGACATATTGCTTATAGTCATCTGTCACTGCTAGTAACAAGTGAACTACTGGATTGCTCAGAACTTCTTTGCCTACAAGGAACATTGCTTGTGGCATCCCCTCCTAGGATGCTGATCACTGCTCCCTAACACACATTCATGATATGAAGAAATCAGACTGACTCGAGCACTGTGGAAATCACCTTCCATTAAACCACCAAGAATGACACAGAGGAGCAGCTAACTATGGAAGTCCAATTGGGAAGGAAGTGACAGAGCAACATAACACAGCCAATGTATATGGTCAACTCCAGCCAAAGCCTGCAGAACAAATCTTTGGCAACCAGGGTCCCAAACCTGCCAAAATATGTGGGCAAGCCCTGCAGTGGCTTTGGAACCAGTATTTAAGGAGAAAGCCAAGCTATTCCCTGGGGTAGGATATGAATTCTAGGAGAGTCCAAACTTTCCCAGGTGTATTAGGCTCCTGACTGCAGCAAAAGTTACCATAGCCCTAACCGGTTTGGCTCAGTGGATAGAGCACTGGCCTGCGAACTGAAGGGTCCCAGGTTTGATTCCGGTCAAGGGCATGTACCCTGGTTGCGGGCACATCCCCAGTAGGGAATGTGCAGGAGGCAGCTGATCGATGTTTCTCTCTCATCGATGTTTCTAACTCTCTATCCCTCTCCCCTCTTCTCTGTAAAAAAAATCAATAATATATATATATTTTAAAAAGTTACCGTAAACTGGGCAGGAATTTCTCAAAAAGAGAAATTTATTGTCACAGTTCTAGAGGCTAGAAGTTTGAAATTAACATGTCAACAGAATTGGTTTCTTCTGCATATTATGATGGAGAATGTGTTTCATTTCTTTTTCCTACTTTATGGTAGCTTTGGATTGTGGCAGCAGAAATCTAATATCTTAATGGCATTCTCTGTCTGTGTATGTCTTTGTGTCCAAATGTCCCTTTTTTATAGAGACAACAGTCATATTGGATAAGAGCCCCACTCTACTCTATCTAAATTATATTGAGTTTACATTTTGAGATACAAAGGATTGGACTTCATCATACAAATTTGGGGGGAGGGGACATGATTCGGTCCATAGCACTAGGTGCTCCATAACACAGCCTTAAAGATGATGGTTCATACAGCACTAAGCATTCCACTAGCTACTAGACCAGTTAGTTTTTAGCAGTGTATGAAATGAGGAAATGTTGACCCTAATGTTTAACAAAATTATAGGATTTGTTTCTGAAGTTTACCTGATTATGACTTTTTATTCCCCAAAGACCAGCACTAGAGTAGAATACATGCAATGATGAATATCATGCTTCCCATTATAATGCCTTATTTGATAACATAAAATTTTAGTTACAAATTTATAGGTTGATAATAAAGTAGTTTTAGAAAATGGACAAAGTTTATTGCCTTTATGGCATTTAAATCTTGATGTTGTCATTTCTAGTAATATCTATATGCAAAGAAATAACCTATCATGTATTCCTTAGTGGTACAAAAATACTCTTCTAACCCAGTTGCCATGTCTCATTGGTGAGCATCAACCAATGGACCAGGAGGTCACCAGTTCGATTCCCTGCCAGGGCACATGCCTGGGTTGTGGGCTTGATCCCCAGTATCTGTTGTGCAGGAGGCAGTCGATCAATGATTTTCTGTAATCATTGATGTTTCTATCTCTCTCTCTCTCTCTCCCTTCCTCTCTGAAATAAATAAAAATATATTAAAATATTCTTCCAACTGCATGTTGACACAATTATTTAATTTGAAAAATAAAGTCAGTTGTTCTGACAGAAATGAAGGCTGATTTCCCTCAGTAGTGTGACAAATGATCAGGGTTTTCCCCAGTAAGATTACACAACATGTATTTCTCATATATTGAATGAGCTAGATCTGCAACTTTAAGGTTTTTATAACAATGTTGAAGACATGTATAAGGTAAGAGCGTTTTTATCAAAAAGTAATTATTATAAAAAGTGTATTTAAATTAACATTCAGTGTGCCCAGATTTTCCCCAGTAAATCAGGTAAAACAGAGTACATAGTTCTAGGTGAAAGAGAAAGAGAGACTCCATAGCCAGGTCTTCACAGAGGCTTTTTGGTATATTTTTCAGAAATTGTGAAATGAAGACTAATTAGTGGGGGAACCAATCCTTTTGCAGGTCAGGTTGTTTACAGTGCTCAGCAAAGGACTTAATCGAGTTGTCATCTGACTGATAGGTCCTTAAGTACAAGTGTTTTCATTTGTTTGTTTTTTAGCTTTAAACAACAGAAATTCATTTCTCATGGTTCTGCAGGCTGGGAAGTCTAAGATGAAGGTGCCAGCATGGTTGCATTTTGGTGAGAACCCTCTTCCTGGGTCCTCACGTGGTGGACAGGGCTAAAATCAAGTTTTGATGGGAGACCATTGAGTGATAGTTGACAGACCTCATGGAAGGAATTCACAGAATGAGATTGTTACCAGTCAGGGACTGGCCTGGAGCGGGTCTGCCTCAGGCAGGCCTGTAGTGTGTGGGTTCTTGATTTTGTGCAGGAAATATTTCACAACATGAGTCCAAATGGGTTTGAAAGTATGTTTATTAGAGCTGGGGACAGTGAGGCAAAGGAAGGAATTAGGGGAGAAGAAACAAGGAGAGCGTAGGTGGTGATCTGCTTAGGCTGTCTAGAATTGTTATAGGAAAAAACTGAGCCTAAACAGGGCTGCTTTAGCTCACTGGGAAGTCAGAGACAGGATCAGGAGGTGAGTCCAAGTCAAGCTGCCGCTGCCCACTGCTCCCCTGGTTGCAAGTATCCTGGAGACCCTTAGAGTTTAGGGGGGAAAAAAAGTTCATGCCCCAGAAGGGGCATGGGTGTGTTCTAGAGTAAGCCTGAATTGAGTCTTTGTCCTGAGGGCTTTTGATCCTTTTTTGTTTCTTCTGCAGGCGAGAATCTTAGGGGAGGGTTTCAGTAGAATACACATTGGCTTTCCAGGTTCATTTTTGATATGCTGATGCATCAAAATGAATATAAAGGGGAGTTTGGGCTTATTCTGTGGTCTGTTTCATTGTTTTACTTTTATCTTAGGTCTGCCTGGCTTGAATGGGGTTTTTGTTATTTGTTCCCCGACTTCATCTGTCCTTGGGTTTAGCCAGCACAGATGGCATTAATTGGGTCTTTGTTCTCTATTTTCCCAGGCCAAGGTGAATTAAGCTATGTATTCTTTGGTTAGGGAGGTGAGATATAAGCCATTTGCTCTCAAGTATCCTTGGTGAGGGAAGAGAAGGTCTTGCAATTCACAAGCTGGTTTCAAGCTGCCCTAACTGTTTGGCCTTGTTTAATTTTTTTGACTCAGTTTCCCCATTCTAGTTGCCCAGGAATTTTCCTAGCTTCTTACTATCCTGCCACAAGATGACATGCTATATTAAATCTTCTTTTGCTCCTATCCACTTCCTTAGATGAAAAAGACAGGTAGGATTACAGTTAGAACAGGATCCTAACTCATATTTGTACACGTCATACTCGTCCATGAAAACATTAATCGAAAAAAAAGTCCCATCCATTTCTTCTAAAGATTCATTTCCAACCAAATTTTACTTTCCATGTTAATTAATTATAAAAATTGTACTATCTCTGTTATTCTGAACAACGGGGTGCTAGGATTAATAATTGTAATGATGAAAAATTTTTTAAAAATTAGTCTTAAGGTCACAATGAATAAAAAGGCATTTCAATTTGTTAGTATATATTTATTGCAAAGAAACACCATAGGTGTCCATAAAAGATGGTGAGAAAAACAATAGATCACACTCAAATAAAACTATGTGAGGGAAGAGGGATGCAAATATGAATTCAAAGTAATGAAATGTGGATGCCAATTTTCCATCTTAGAGAAGAACCTTTTCATGTATTTTTAAATGGATGATAATGGATATCAAATTGCCTGG
Source organism: Myotis myotis (assembly GCF_014108235.1). Lineage (NCBI taxonomy): Eukaryota > Metazoa > Chordata > Mammalia > Chiroptera > Vespertilionidae > Myotis > Myotis myotis. The sequence continues at coordinate 13,121,297 of NW_023416346.1, forward strand.
GTATTTAGATTTCATTGGATACCATCAAAATAATTAATGAAATTAAACTTGTACTCTAAAATGTCAACATTTACAACATAGCCAGAAAATTTGTGTTTACAACTATTTAAACTTAGGATCAAATATTTTAGATGTCAACTTCCATGTGTGAGGACGGTTGTGAGCAAACACTGACTATTTCCCATCTAAGCTGTTTTCCGCTGGCTAGGATTCTGAAGTAGCCCACTAACTGGTCTTCTTAAAGACTACCTTGTCATCTCCAAAATTTTGTCTACACTGCAACAAAGAGTGATCTCTTAGGATGCAAACCTGATCACATTAAATCTCTTGTTCAGAAATCTTACAATGACTTCCCATTGTGCTTTGAATTAGGGTTAAAATCCTTAACCTGGTTGAAACAGCCTGAAAGGTGTGGTATCTGTCTGCCAATCACAATGATCTTGAAACAGCCTTCCACCCTTACTCAATCTGCCATATTTCAGGCCCTCTTAGATAATATTGTCCCCACTGCTGGACCTTTGAACACTGCTATACCCTCAGCCTAGAATTCTCTTGCCTTCCTCCTTCCCTTAGGTCTCTCCTACATGTCCTTTAACCCCAATTACCAGCTCCATTTCCTTAGGAAGACTTCATTGACTTTCCAGATGAACTCATACTCCCATAGAGAGTTCCCATATAGCACTGAGCTTCCTTTGTAGCACTGATCATATTTGCCATATTACATGTATAAGCAGGTCCACAAAGACTCAGGAGTGATTTTTTAAAAATCAAGATTATATAGACCCTCCACATTCACCCCAACACAATCCACAAGTCAAAATCTCAGTTCTTTCTAAGAAAAAGAACAGCTCTTGGGCTTGCCTCTATTGCTCCTCACACTACAGTTTGCAGGGCATTGTCCATGCTCACTTCTCATACACTTGGTGACTCTTGACAGTAAAAGGGGACAGTTTTCTGTTTCAAGCACCTGGCTCTGACAATCAAGAGTAATGGTTGTTAAGGGGATTGACTTTGCTCCGTAGAAGTGAAAAGGTAAAAGGCCAAGATTTACACCCTTTGTTCTCTTTGGAATTTTTTAAAACTGTGCTCACTGCTCAGACCCCTGAATTCTAGGGCTGTACCTGATTTGGAATAAGCACTCAATGAATATTGGTTGATTCTTTGCATCTCTGCAGCACCCATTCCTGGAAGAAAATGCCCATACAGAGCTTTTGCTGCCACCTGAATGGATGCTAGAACACTGCAGTGGGGGTGCAACGGATCCCCTTGATGGATATGATAGAGTTTATTCCCCAGAATTTTTTTGAGGAATAATTTCCTAATGGTCTGTGGTCACCCCTTAGATAGTGCAATGAGTTAGGGTAGGATCTATTTCTTCTCTGGCCCACAGGCATAGACTCAGCACATACTGCAATGAGTGGAACATAGCAGGTACAGCTTAACTCCTTGTTGGGTGAATTAAAGAAGGTACTTGTTTTGTCTGGTGGGGGTCCTGGGAGCTCTCCAAGTGCACAGGGTGTATTTTTTTTTCTCCCCTGTGTGGAGTGGGGAGGGAAATGGCAAAGCATGTCTTCCTTACCAAGGGAGAGAGACAGAAAGTCCTCCTTACATCTGATTCCCTAGAGCAGCGATTTTCAACTTGTGTGCCGCAGCACACTGGTATGCGATAATAATTTTTAAAACATACAATAGCTGATTATTTAGTCAGGGACATTTACCTCTTTTCTCTTAGATTTGTGAAATTAAAAAATGACAACAGCCAACACAACAATAGCTGTCTGATGTGAATGAATCAAAGTTGTACCTATTTTTTTTTTTGTCAGATTGGCAAAACATATATCTTTTGGTGTGTGCAGAATCTTAGTAATTAGTTTTTGTGTGCCATGAGATGAGAAAGGTTGAAAATAGCTTCCCAAGGGGCTAAAAGTGTGCTTGCATTTGGAGAAGACTGGAGGCCAGTCAGGAGAGTGAGGGCCCAGGAAGGGGAGCCATATGCAAGTAGGCAGAGCCTTCAGAGCTCACGAAGGACCCACTGCACTGGGCTGGGTCAGTGTCCTGAGGTAGGAAGTGAACTCAGTCACTGGGGTCAAGGAATTATAGGGCAGAATACACCTTTATTACATGCACATAAGTGGTGGATCAGGAGAGGCAGACCTGCCCTTCTCCCTGAGGAGGCAGGGCTGGGAGAGTAGGATACAGCCTAAGGACAACACTGGGCCAGGCCTGCTTTGCAGTAAACCAACTCTGCAGCCAGGATGTCACTAGGCCTAGAGTTTTAGTGATTAAAGGCTCCTGAGTTTCTGCTATCCCTCCCTTCCCTATCCCTCTGACCCTGGCCATACCCTTCATGTCAAAGAAGGCAAAGCCTGGATAGGGGTACTGTACCCATCATGGCAGGGAACACAATATCTATGCTCTTAGCTAAGCTGGTCATCCCCTGGACTTTATTCTCAACAGCTAGTACTAAAGAAGGTGTGTTATGGAAGCATCCTGTCACCTTGTGGCCCTGGGCCTCTGTGAATCCTGATTGAAGCATCTCCACACCACCTCACCATGAAGTGCTTCTAGGTTTATTTCTTCCTGTGGTCTGGCCCAGTGTCGGCAGTCAGGGGCACTAAGCTGAAAGATAGAAGTTCTCCTGGTGCTGAGTTGAGCAGATAGCACAATCACAGTTCCTTTACCTTAACCAGGGAGCCAAGCTGCCCATAAGGCCAGGTGGGGGAATGGGTACAGGTAGAGTGATGAGGGTAGAAGGGAGGAAGGAGGAAGAAGGCAGAGTGTGTATCTATCTGGATGTGACACAGGATTCTGAAATAACCGTGTGATCACAGGAACTCATCCCCACCCATCACCCCATTTCTCTCTTCCTCTCAAAAAGGTGAAGGAAAGACAGCTGCTGCTGCAATCCCCACATCAGGGAAGGGCCTTTCCTTCCTCTGGGTTCACACGCCAGTGAGAAATCTGGGACCAGGCTTGAGCCCTTCCTGTGCTTTCTCCATTTCTGGAGTCTGTATCTTCCCTTTTCTCTTAAACTCTTCTGCCCAAGGAGGCCCAGACCATCACCCTCTGGCCTGGACTACTGCAGAAGACCTTCTCTGCTCCAGACTTGCCTACCTGCTACCCAGTTCACCACACAACAGGTCTTATTCATGTCATGGCCTCAGGTCGCAGGCCCCTGGCAAATGCTAGCAGGCTGACAGATTAAAGTGCTTGCTCAAAAGAAGGCACCAAGGGCCTCCTCTGGGCCAGACTTGGTTCTAGGACCCTTCTCTTGGGGAACTTGTCATCTGGGGAGGGAGCCCTTGGTGCCCCAAATCAAAGACCCAAACCATCATCTATCATGTGATTACATGGAGAGTATTCTGGGGTTCACGTTTGATGTGACTGGCAGGAAGAGGAAGCCTCTGGAAGGAGGGAACATTTCAGCTGAGACTTTAATGAAGGAAAGGAAGAGGAGGAGAAGGATGCCACCATGGGAAGTTCTTGCCGTGGATTGTCCCTTATAGCAGAAGAGGGAAGGCAAATACCACAGGTGGGGATGAGCTGGGTGTGCTCTGGGACCAGCTGAGAAGGTCAACGCAGCAGGACTCTAGTGACAGGGACTGGGGGTGGGTGGTGAGGAAAGAGAAGGCCATCTTCGGGGTGGGGGGACTGTTGACCACGGGAGGAGGACTTTGGAATTTACTCTAAGGAGATGGGGAAACACAGGGAGGATCTGTCACCAGGGAGGAGAGGAGGCTGGTCTGGTGGTGTTGCAGAGTTTGCTTTGGCTGCCATGTGAGTGGGAGTGAAGTAGAGAGAGGGCAGAGTAGAGGCAGAGAGAGAAGGAGGCAGGTTCAGGGACCACAGATACATGGAGAGGGGCAGCAATCACTGACTAATGTCAATAAAATCTTATGCTGGATTAGACTGAGGTCAGGAACAAATGAGAGGGAATAAAGAATCCTGGAATTTTTGCTTGAGCAACCAGGTGGTAGGTGGAGCCCTTGGGGAAGCCTGGGGAAGAAGTAAGTATGCTGAGGGGGATGAAGTGCTCTGGCTTGGACATATTCCTTCTAAAATTCCCATGGAGCATCCAAGTGGGCAGTTTGATGAGCACATGTGGAGCTCAAGGAAGAGGAACATTTGGAACCATCAGCAGGCAGACAAACCCTCCAATGAGAGGACCTTGGGGTTTCCAGGCCTGAGGCTGGGAGTCCGCCATCACACTGAACTGGGATGGGCAAATAATCAAAGCCAGACCAGATCAAAGGATGCTCAGGCTGTGGGGCACACAGAACAGCTCCCATGCTGCTGGTGGGAATTCCAAGGACAAGTAGGCAAAGAGGGAGGAGGCCAACCAGAAGGTGGGGTGTCACAGAAGCAGAGAAAGGAAAGTGTTTTGAGAAGGAAGGAGCATCAACTGTGTTGAGAGGTGGAGCAAAATGAGATGACAAAGGAGAGGCAGTAGATGCATCACAGCCTAGCCTTGGCAGAGTGGGTGCTCTGAGGCAGAGCTGGAGAGTCAACAGGAAGGGACAAAAGGAAGGTAGAAATAGGTGAGACTGAAAGCAGTGGAACTGAATCTACAGTTGGTGACATGGGACCCACATATGCTCCCATGGGAATACCCTAAGGAAGGATCCCAAGCAAATCATGGTGGAAACCAAGAAAGAGGACAGCATGAAGTGCAAGCCATGGCAGGTGGGCTAATGCTGAGGTTCAGTGGACAGAAATTTGCCAGGCGGGTGTTAAGAGCAGCAACGGTCCTGGCCCTCAATGGGGACAAGGGGAAGGAGTCTATGCACAAGGTCAACTGGGAAATGTAGTTTGTGATGGAACACTCATGTTTCTTCATTTACAAGCCAGGAGGCAGGAAAGTTGGGGGAGGGATTAAGACCATATAGGGAAGCCAAGGTGCAACTATGAGAAGAACTCCAATGTGGTCTACTTCACAGAGATAGGTGAGTGTAAAAATATGAGAGTGCCTTTGAACTTGACACTAGGACCTTCCTCCTAGAAACAGGTCAACAATGCTTCTCAGCCCTGGAGAGAAAACAAGGAAAGATTCACAAAAGTAAAACTAGGAATGGCCAAAAGACTTGTGCAAAGATGCCCAACCTCACTGAGACCAGGGACATGGAAGATACATGGTAGCAGGGTAGTGCCTTTCCCCATGAGATGGGCAAATGGTCAAAGCTAGACAAGACCAAAGGCTGCTCAGGCTGTGAGGTACACAGGACTATACCTGAGCTGCTAGGGGGGGTGAAAGGAGCCACATATGGGAGATAATGGAGTAGCAATGCCTAATCACGGCGGCAATGGGCACAGCCATAGTTCCAACAAAACCACTTCTTGGTATACATGCCAAAGCCTTAGTCCTGACAGTGGCTCAGACAGGTATGTGCAGGGTACTGCTGACAACAGTGTCTGTAACAGCTGAAGACTTGGAACAGCCTGAATGCCCATCCATAGGGTCATAGACAAATAAACCAGGGCTGTGATTTAAGAAGGAACATGAGCAAGCTGGACACTCGGGAAAACTTTGAGCAGTAAAGTTTGAGTGGGGAAAGCAAGTCTCAGAGAAGGATTCTGACCAGATGCCAAACAACAAAAGAGAAGGGGAGGGAGGTAGCGAAATACCTGGGGGTGTGACCCCGAGGAAACCTGTTTACCACCTCTCAGATGGAGAGTCTATTCACAGGGCCCCAGATCTCATAATGAGACAGGTGCAAGATGATGAGACCCTTGCGATTGGAGCTCTGTTTTGAGCTGAGGCAGCACTACCCTGGTGCAGTGTCTACCCCAGGTGGCAAAGAAAAGAGGAAGGACTCCGGGTCAGACAGACAGAGGTCTCTGGAGAGGCACAATACTCATGCTGCCCTAGGGGACTAGAGAGCACTGTCTCAGAGCCCACGAGGCTGGCCAGGGCACAGGGGATAAGAGACACATTGTGGGTACACACCAGCTCTCCTATACACACACTCAGGCAGAGATCCCAATTCTTCTGTTCCACCAAAGCAGGGCTATAAGAAGGAAGGAATTGCCAAAGATGCACAGTAAAATACAGTCCCAAGGAGTAGAACTTTAAGTAGCACAAGCCCATTTTTTAAATTGAGACTTGCAGCAAGCTAAATGGGAGAGGCCATGGCACCTTTCACTGGACTGGCCCCGTCACAGGGCAGTGAATCGCTTTGGCTCACCTTGCACCTTCAGTGGCAGACACCTGCAGCCCTCAGCCCCCAAGGAATGTGGAGGCACCGTCCTGCGTGGTGGGCCTGACCATGCCTGAGTGCCTGTGGCTTCTAGACCACAGAATCCCACCAGGTGCCCCTCTAAACCAGTTGCTCCTTGCCTAGACTTGGGACAGTACCAGCCCTGGGAGGAGAGAGGGAGGGGGAGGGGAAGAGCAGGTGAAGAAGCCCCAGAGGCTCCCCACCCCTGACCTGAAGGCAGCTCTGGCAGGCACACCATGGACCCCTCCAGCCACTCCAGGGCTGGCATCACAAGATGTGGGTATCTCCCAATGCTGGCGCCCCCAAGGGTCATTTCTGGGAGGGGCGGGAGCCAGGATGGAATCCCAGAGGGACACATCAACTCTCTGACCCTATCTCATCCCACTTGTGCCCTCACCTCCCCCCCCCCCCTGCTTGGGGAGGAACCAGTGACATCACCAGAGGTTCCAGGGCTCCAGCAGCTCTGGAAACAGCCTCATCACGTGACTTGCACGAACCAATGGCCCTGCCGTCTCCCAGGCGACCAGGAGGGTCCCAGTTCCTCCCCCACCGTGCCCCTGCTATTGGTCCACACTGCAGAGAGCCCTGGCAAGCTGACAGGCTCTGATGCGCAGGCCCACATGCAGCCCTGAGATTGGGACAGGGAAAAGGAGGGGAAGAGACTGCCTGAGAGCCTGGGAAAAAGGAGCGTCCCTCCTGCATGGGACCTGGATCAGAAACAACCACCTCCAGGACAAGGTAGGAGACTCAGGGAGGGTGAGCTTGTCCCCTGGAGACCCCAAGGCACTGCACCCACTCCAGCTGCAGCTTGCCTGCCTGGGAGCAGTATCAGAAGGAGGCTGCAGTCCCTGTGGGCCTTCCAAGGGTAGGGACCCAGCCTGGGCTGCAGAAGCACTGACAGGAGAGGAGAGGCAGCCGCGGGTGGGAGGAGGGGATCTGCATTAACCTCTCTCTCTCCCCTTTCCTATTCACAGGCAGTGCAGACCTGGGAAGTTCTCTGAGTCCTAGGCTCGCCCCCAATTCATTTCCCACCCTGTGCCGCCCTGGTCTGCGCCCAGAGCCAGTTCCCGCCCCTAGTAGCAGCCCCCACGCTGGCGCTGGCAGACACTGAGGCCATGGAGGTGAGGATGCTGCGGGACTGGTGCAGGTGGATGGGCATCAGCGCCCGCAGGGGCCTGCTCATCCTGGGCATCCCGGAGGACTGTGACGAAGACCAGCTGCACGAGTCCCTGGAGGCCTCCCTGTGGCAAATGGGCCACTTTGAGGTGCTGGGCAAAGTGTTTCGAGAGGAGGACAATGCCAGCGCGGCCCTGGTGGAGCTGGACCGGGAAGTCAACTATGCTTTGGTTCCCAGGGAGATCCCAGGCATCGGGCGTCCCTGGACCGTGGTCTTTGTGCCCAGATGCTCAGGGGAGGACTTTCTGGGTCGCGTGTTCCACTTCCTGGAGCAACAGGGGCAGACTGTGGAGAGTGTGGCCGGAGCCCTGGGGCTGGGGCTGCGCAAGGTGTGCTGGCTGAGGTCTGTCAGTCAGGCCATCCAGCCCTGGGTGGAGACAGTGCGGTACCAACCCCTGGGGGTGTTCTCAGGGAGGGACCAGCCAGCCCCGGGGGAGGAGTCCTTTGAGGCCTGGCTGGACCACACCACTGACATGCTGCTTGTGTGGCAAGGGGTCTCAGAAAGGGAGAGGAGGAGGCGGCTGATAGAAGGCCTCCGAGGGACGGCCCTGCAGGTGGTGCACGAGCTCCTGGCGGAGAACCCTGCCAGGACGGCCCAGGATTGCCTGGCCGCCCTGATCCAGGTGTTTGGAGACCACGAGTCCCAGGCCACCCTGCGGCTCAAGTGTCTGACAGCTCAGCGACGGTCAGGCGAGACTCTCTCCGCTTTCGTGTTGCGGCTGGAAGTCCTGCTACAGAAAGCCATGAAGGAGGGGGCCCTGGACAAGGCCTCAGCCGACCACTTGCGCGTGAGGCAGGTGCTCACCAGGGCCAACATCATTGAGCCACTGCAAGAGGCCCTGAGGAAGCTGGGCACGGTGGGTAGGCGTCCAACTTTCCTGGAGATGCTGGGGCTGGTTCATGAGACTGAGGCATGGGAAGCCAATATAGCCAGGAGCCTGAGAGCCCAGCCGGCACAAGGGGCTGCTGCCAGGGCCAGTGCCCAGGCTGATGCCAGAGCAAAAGCTCAGGCCGAGGGTGACAAGGTGGTGGAGAAGCAGCAACTGCAGGAGATTAGTGACAACCATGCCCCTGCCCTTGCAGGCCTGGGTCAGACAGGGCCCTCAGAGGCCCCTGGGGGACCCCTGCCTGCCCACATGGGCAGTGTTTCCGGGGCAGGTCCAGGAGGTCCTGGCACTGTGCCAGAGGGCCTGGCCCAGGTGGGAGACCGGGAGGCCGAGGAGCACCCACAGGAGGGGCTCAAGCCCATCCCGGAGGAGTCGGAAAGTGAGGACGGGGCTGGGGAGCTGAGCCCCGTCATGTCCTCCCCTGGCAAATAGCTAACAAGGCCTGGCACCCTCCTCTCCTTTCGGGCAGCAGAGCCCTGGAATCAGGGGAGGCGGGGAGCCAGGCCAGGGCAACCTCCTCACCCCACATGGGGAGCAGGGCTCAGGGAAGGGCCAGCCCAGCTCATACCATACCCCCTACTACCCCACCATGCTATGGGCGCCTGACCACCACCATCAGCCCTTCCAAGTCACCAAGCTGACAATGTTTGACACCCAATGGGATGAGGAGAGGTGCCCCCACATGGTAGCCTCAGCCCCAACCCCTACCAACTTGGCCAGCTGGCCTGGGAGCACCGCTGAGTACCCCATCTCAGCCTAGGAGAGGGGCACCTGAAGACATCTGCCACCTGTGTGGAGTGGGGGGCTTTAGAACCCATAACAGGGGTGCCACTTTTGGGGACCCCCATTCTCCATCCCCTGGGGAGACCCCAACTCATTTCTCTATAGTCCCATAGTGACCCATGTGTCAAGTAATCACCCCCCTCCACACACACACACACACACACACACACACACACACACAGACACACCATGGCGCCTGTGCAGAACCACCTGGTGTGTGTGAACCCAGGTGGGTGTCCTGCCCCCCCGACCCTGGGGCAGCCACCTCTCAGCCCTGGCACATGCTGGGAGCCCCACCGCCAGCCAAGGCTCTGCCAGCTCTTGTCCAGTGTCGTGAGCTCAGCCTCTGCTTTCTCAGTGTAGATTTATGTCAACCGCTGCTTGTGCTTGTGGAGATGTGTGTGTTCTTCTCTGAACAGTTCCCCACCACCACTCCCACCCTGGATGGAGACCCCGAGCCCAGGCCCAGAAGAACGGATGAGAAGAACGGACCAGGGCATGTCTGGCGCTCATCCAGTGACCCTGGGAAGAACTACAGTGGCAGAAGGCGGCTGCCAGAGGCTCCACGGACACCCTGATGCTCTGATGTCACCCTGTTGTTCCCTGTGACTCAGTTTCCTCAGCATGCTGGAGTGTTCCCTGCTGTGTTTTCCAGTGTCCTCTGTCTGTCCTGTGCAGGCCACAGGGCAGGGCCAGGCCCCAGCATGTCATCCATAGGGGGAGGGAGCCCTGCAATGAGTGGACATCACCAATGTCCATGGTCCTTTAAAGTCCAATCAAGGGGCCCTCAGGGAGGGAGACTACGGTGGGAGGGCTGTGGTGTGGGGGAAGCTGAGGCAGCTGGTCAGAGACCCCAGGAGGAGGTGGGGGTTGTGACCTATGGGGCCTATTGGCCGTTAGAAGTTCCTCTCTGTGTTGTCATTCCCTTTCTTCAATGAATTCAGTAAATGTTTCTTTTCAATAAACTTCATTGAATGATTCAGCTGAGTTTCGCTTCTGCTGTGGGCAATTGAGGGAAAGGTCTTCTTGGTGTTGAGGGCCCAGGAAAGGATTTATGCCCAGCACCCATTAGAGACTTTTTCAGGACATCCTAATGGCCATGTCTACAGCCTCCTAGGCCCTATGTAGCTTGGCTGCTCCCCTTTGTGGGTTTTCCTGTGCTGGCTGCTACAGTGGTTGCAAAGATTGCTGCTGCTCTTGGGTGCCTTCGTTCTCTGCACATGACCTGGACATTTCCAAACTCAGCCTTCACTAGACACTACTGTAGTTTGGTTTTGATTCTCGGGTATGCAACACTGTGGCAGGTTGGGGAGGGTAGAAATAGTTCCTCTGTTGAATGCCTGGGTTGGCTGTCCCAGCCTTTCCCCCCCACTGGCATTGCTAAGCACTGTGAATCCCCAGTTGGCCCACTTTCCATTCTTCACCCATCACACACTCTTGTCCCCCAAACATCCCTCATTGTGAACACCAAGGCTGGCCACTTGTCAGCTGGCAGGAGTAGGCTGATCAAGGATGGGTAGGCAGTCACCCCAGTATACCCCGGAGCCCTGCAGAAGTACTTGCAAGGGCATCTGACCTTATTTCTGGGCCCTTCTATGGCCCTCTGGTCTCTGAACTGCACACGTGATCTTCCTGAACTGATGACACTCTGGGCGCCCACACCCCTGTCAAGGGTCCTAGGACCTCTGGTCCTACCTGCTATTCCTCCCCTCCCTTCATCCTATAAACTGATTATTCCTGGATCTCTTGGGACCTAAATAGCCACTGCCATGCCTACAAATTCCTGCTATCAGTGCTTCCAGCCCAAGGGAACTGGCAGACCTTCTTGGACCCTGCCCCAAACATAGCCCAAAGATGATCCTAAGTACAAGATTACTATTGCCCCTCCAGCCTCATCCCCAGAAGACCCTTCCCTCAATTGCCCACAGCAGAAGCGAAACTCAGCTGAATCATTCAATGAAGTTTATTGAAGAGAAACATTTACTGAATTCATTGAAGAAAGGGAATGACAACACAGAGAGGAACTTCTAACGGCCAATAGGCCCCATAGGTCACAACCCCCACCTCCTCCTGGGGTCTCTGACCAGCTGCCTCAGCTTCCCCCACACCACAGCCCTCCCACCGTAGTCTCCCTCCCTGAGGGCCCCTTGATTGGACTTTAAAGGACCAAGGACATTGGTGATGTCCACTCATTGCAGGGCTCCCTCCCCCTATGGATGACATGCTGGGGCCTGGCCCTGCCCTGTGGCCTGCACAGGACAGACAGAGGACACTGGAAAACACAGCAGGGAACACTCCAGCATGCTGAGGAAACTGAGTCACAGGGAACAACAGGGTGACATCAGAGCATCAGGGTGTCCGTGGAGCCTCTGGCAGCCGCCTTCTGCCACTGTACAGTTCTTCCCAGGGTCACTGGATGAGCGCCAGACATGCCCTGGTCCGTTCTTCTCATCCGTTCTTCTGGGCCTGGGCTCAGGGTCTCCATCCGGGGTGGGAGTGGTGGTGGGGAACTGCTCAGAGAAGAACACACACATCTCCACAAGCACAAGCAGCAGTTGGCCTAAATCTACACTGAGAAAGCAGAGGCTGAGCTCACGACACTGGACGAGAGCTGGCAGAGCCTTGGCTGGCAGTGGGGTTCACAACACGTGCCGGGGCTGAGAGGTGGCTGCCCTGGGGGTGGGCAGGACACCCACCTGGGTTCACACACACCAGGTGGTTCTGCACAGGCGCCATGGTGTGTGTGTGTGTGTGTGTGTGTGTGTGTGTGTGTGTGTGTGTGTGTGGAGGGGGGTGATTACTTGACACATGGGTCACTATGGGACTATAGAGAAATGAGTTGGGGTCTCCCCAGGGGATAGAGAATGGGAGAATGGGGGTCCCCAAAAGTGGCACCCCTGTTATGGTTTCTAAAGTCTCCCAGTCCACACGGGTGGCAGATGTCTTCAGGTGCCCCTCTCCTAGGCTGAGATGGGCTGCTCAGCGGTGCTCCCAGGCCAGCTGCCCAAATTGGTAGGGGTTGGGGCTGAGGCCAGGTGTGGTGCTAACATGTGGGGGCACCTCTCCCCACGCCATTGGGTGTCAAATATGGTCATCTTGGTGACTTGGAAGGGCAGATGGTGGTGGTCAGGTCCCCATAGCATGGTGGGATAGTAGGGGCTATGGTATGAGTTGGGCGGGCACTTACCTGGGCCCTGCTCCCCATGTGGAGTGAGGAGGTTGCCCTGGCCTGGCTTCCCCACCCGCCCACCCCCCGCCACCAGGGCTCTGCTGCCCGAAAGGGGAGGAGGGCGGTGGGCCTTGTGAGCCTATTTGCCAGGGGAGGACATGACGGGGCTCAGCTCCCCAGCCCCGTCCTCACTTTCCGACTCCTCCGGGATGGGCTTGAGCCCCTCCTGGGGGTGTTCCTTGGCCTCCCAGTCTCCCACCTGGGCCAGGCCCTCTGGCACAGTGCCAGGACCTCCTGGACCTGCCCCGGAAACACTGCCCATGTGGGCAGGCAGGGGTCCCCCAGGGGCCTCTGAGGGCCCTGTCTGACCCAGGCCTGCAAGGGCAGGGGCATGGTTGTCACTAATCTCCTGCAGTTGCTGCTTCTCCACCACCTTGTCACCCTCAGCCTGAGGTCTGGCATCAGCCTGGGCAGCATCCCCTTCTGCCGGCTGGGCTCTCAGGCTCCTGGTTATATTGGCCTCCCATGCCTCAGCCTCATGAACCAGCCCCAGCATCCCCAGGAAAGTTGGACGCCTACCCACCATGCCCAGCTTCCTCAGGACCTCTCGCAGTGGCTCAATGATGTTGGCCCTGGTGAGCACCTGCCTCACGCGCAAGTGGTCGGCTGAGGCCTTGTCCAGGGCCCCCTCCTTCATGGCTTTCTGTAGCAGGACTTCCAGCCGCAACACGAAAGCGGAGAGAGTCTCGCCTGACCGTCGCTGAGCGGTCAGACACTTGAGCCGCAGGGTGGCCTGGGACTCGTGGTCTCCAAACACCTGGATCAGGGCGGCCAGGCAATCCTGGGCCGTCCTGGCAGGGTTCTCCGCCAGGAGCTCGTGCACCACCTGCAGGGCCGTCCCTCGGAGGCCTTCTATCAGCCGCCTCCTCCTCTCCCTTTCTGAGACCCCTTGCCACACAAGCAGCATGTCAGTGGTGTGGTCCAGCCAGGCCTCAAAGGACTCCTCCCCCGGGGCTGGCTGGTCCCTCCCTGAGAACACCCCCAGGGGTTGGTACCGCACTGTCTCCACCCAGGGCTGGATGGCCTGACTGACAGACCTCAGCCAGCACACCTTGCGCAGCCCCAGCCCCAGGGCTCCGGCCACACTCTCCACAGTCTGCCCCTGTTGCTCCAGGAAGTGGAACACGCGACCCAGAAAGTCCTCCCCTGAGCATCTGGGCACAAAGACCACGGTCCAGGGACGCCCGATGCCTGGGATCTCCCTGGGAACCAAAGCATAGTTGACTTCCCGGTCCAGCTCCACCAGGGCCGCGCTGGCATTGTCCTCCTCTCGAAACACTTTGCCCAGCACCTCAAAGTGGCCCATTTGCCACAGGGAGGCCTCCAGGGACTCGTGCAACTGGTCTTCGTCACAGTCCTCCGGGATGCCCAGGATGAGCAGGCCCCTGCGGGCGCTGATGCCCATCCACCTGCACCAGTCCCGCAGCATCCTCACCTCCATGGCCTCAGTGTCTGCCAGCGCCAGCGTGGGGGCTGCTACTAGGGGCGGGAACTGGCTCTGGGCGCAGACCAGGGCGGCACAGGGTGGGAAATGAATTGGGGGCGAGCCTAGGACTCAGAGAACTTCCCAGGTCTGCACTGCCTGTGAATAGGAAAGGGGAGAGAGAGAGGTTAATGCAGATCCCCTCCTCCCACCCGCGGCTGCCGCTCCTCCCCTTTAGAGCCTCTGCAGCCCAAGCTGGACCCCCATTCTCTTTCTCCACACACTGCTCCCAGGCAGGCAGGCTACAGTAGTCCTGCTGTGGGGGGGAGGGTGCAGGGCGGAGGGGTCTCCAGGGGCCAAACTCACCCTCCCTGAGTCTCCTTCCTTGTCCTTGGCATGGTCTGTCCTGATCCAGGTCCCATGCAGGAGGGACGCTCCTTTTTCTCAGGCTCTCAGTCAGTCTCTCCCTCTCCCCGTCTCAGGGCTGCATGTGGGCCTGTGTGTCAGCGCCTGTCAGCTTGCCAGGGCTCTCTGCAGTGTGGATCAGGAGCAGGGGCGCAGTGGGGGAGGAACTGGGAACCTCTGTGTTGCCTGGGAGACGGCAGGGCCATTGGCTTGCGCAGTTCACGTGGCCGGGCTGTCACACAGCTGCTGGTGCCCTGGAACCTCTGGTGATGTCACTGGCTCCTCCCCAAGTCCCCGAGGGGGTGAGGGCACAAGTGGGGGGTGGCCCAGGGTCAAAGAGTTTATGTGCCCCTCTGGGATCCCATCCTGGCCCCTGCCCCTCCCAGAGATGACCCTTGGACACGCCAGCATTGGGAGATGCCCACACCCTGGGATGCCAGCCCTGGAGTGTCTAGAGGGGTGCATGGTGTGCCTGCAAGGGCTACCTTCAGGTCAGGGGTGGGGAGCCTCTCGGGCTTCTTCACCTGCTCTTCCCCTCCCCCTCCCTTTCTCCTCCCAGGGCTTATCCTGTCCTAAGTCTAGGCAAGGAGCATCTGGTCTACAGGGACACCTAGTGGTATTCCATGGACTAGAGGTCGCATGCGCGTATGCGTGTTCATGCACACCATGCAAGGCACTGCCCACACCTCAGTTGGTGGCTGAGGGCTGCAGGTGTTTGCCACTGAGGGTGCAGGGTGGGCCAAAGTGATTAGCTGCCCTGTTACAAGGGCCTGCCTCAAAGTGGTTGACCCAGTGTCTAGGTTGCCTGGGTCTTTTCACAATCTGTGCACCACACATCCGGTGTCTGGAGAAACTGCTTTCCCCATTTGAAGCATATCCCTTGGACCTGCCTTTCCCTGTTAGTGATGGGCTATGGGTTTTGCAGCATCAGTTGGATCCCAGGAGGCATAGGAAAGAGGGAGGGAGTGACTGCTCTGCAGGCAGATGGCCCAGTGGTCTGTGTGCTCCTGGCCCCCTCTTGGCAGGCCTCTCTCCAGTCACACCAGGAGGGGCTTGTGGTTGTTGCCCATGTGGGGCTCATCTACCCAGCTAGGTCTGGGTGGCCCTGAGTAGTACTGGGTGTGACACAGAACTATCCATATGCCCTTGGACCCCACATGAGATGGTGTGTTCTGCTTGTTTGCCTACTAGTTGTCAGGGAGGGGCCTAGTAGCAATGTTGCTTAAGGGGTTTTCCCTGGTCAACCTTCCTGCAAATATTCATAGGAGTTATTTCATCACCTCCCACCAGAACCCTGGCAGGTAGGTACTAATATTATCCTTATTCTACTCATGAGGCTCAGATAGGTTAAGGCACAGGATAAATGTACCTTATTGCAGGTAGAGCTGAAATTGGATCCTAAATTGTTCCCCACAGCCCATTCAGTAGACATTTCTCCCCTGGGGGCTATATCCACATTAGAACTTCCTTCCATTATTTCTGTCTACTCACAATCCCTGTCACATTTACAAGAGAGGAAATTGGCTCAACTTCAGATTTGCAGGTTTCCTTCTGCTCAATCATGTATGAAGATGGCAAACTTTTCTAAAATTGTCTTCCTCCAAAAGTAATGATTTACTTTCTATGGCATATGGAATGGGACCTTGTCAGGATCTTTGAAAGTCTACCATGTGTGTCTTTTGTCCCTAAAGACATCTCAGAGGATACTCAGCATTCATCTCTCATAAAATGCTTGGTTTCCAGTTTCTAAATCAGCTTTTTGTGATCCTAGAAACGCAATGAAATAGGATGCTGATCTACTAGTAAAGGACCTCATCCTGATCTGAGTTTTGCCACTCTGAGGGCTCAACCTTCTACTCAACTTACAGAGGCAGAAAGTGCAGCCAAGAGAAGGGATGTGACCAGCCCAAAGTTGCACAGTGAGTGAATGGCAAAGATAAGAGGCCTCAAGGAGAGATGTTCAGTATAGCCAAGGCAAAGAAGCATCTGGAATTTTTCTGGAAAGAGCAATGTAGAGGTCCCAGCCAGGTGCAGTGAAGCAGATATGAAGATGTCCTGGATGTCTAGAAAGAAGGATTTGGGGACACCAGGGTCGAGGTGATAGTTTTAATATGTTCAGTTTTTGGACCCTTTTGTAATTGGAGTTAACCTTAATCCTGGTGTAGGGGCTTCTCCACTTTGTGCCCAAAGAACAGTGAAGAATAGTGTCTCCTCTGCTCAAATAGAAGACCCTTGAAGCCAGTACAAGTGTGTTATTTTTAATTAAGAAACTTGCAGTTTTTTTTAATTTTAGGTTCACAGCAAAATTGAGTGGAAAGTACAGAGTTTTCCAATATACCCCCTGTCCCTCACACATGCACAGCCTCCTGCACTATTGGCATCCTGCACTAGTGGTACATTAGTTACAATCAGTCAGTGAACCTACCCTCACACATCATCATCACCCAAAGTCCATAATTTACATTAGGGTTCACGCTTGGTATTGTATATTCTCTGAGTTTTGACAAATGTATAATGACATATATCCATCATTACAGTATCATACAGAATAATTTTACTGCCCTTAAAAAGCCCCTGTGCTCTGCCGATTCATCTCTTCTTCCCCACTAAATTCTGGAAACCACTGTTTTTTTTATTGTCTCCATAGTTTTGTTTTTCCCAGAATGTCATGTACTTGGAATCACAGTATGGAGCCTTGTCAGAGTGACTTCTTTCAGATATTAATATGCATTAAGGTTCCTCCATGTCTTTTCATGGCTTGATAGCTCATTCCTTTTTAACACTAAATAGTATTTCATTGCCTGGATGTACCACAGCTTATTCATCCATTCACCTACTGAAGGGCATCTTGGTTGCTTCCAAGTTTTTGCAATTATTAATAAAGCTGTAATAAAGATCCTTAAAATTATTTACTAATCTTTATTGTTGAAAATATTACATATGTTCCCATTTTTCCCCATTGACCCCCTCCATCCCGCCCCCGTACCCCACCCTAGACCTTCACCACCCTATTGTCTGTGTCCATGGGTTATGCATATATGCATACAAGGTCTTTGGTTGATTATTTCCCACCCATCCACCCTCCCCAGCCTTCCCTTCAAGATTCCACACTCTTCCATGCTTCCATGTCTCTGGATCCACTCCGTTTGTTATAAACATGTTTGTACAGGGTTTTGTATGGACATAAGTTTTAAGTTCCTTCAGTTGAATACCAAGGAGCACTATTGCTGAATTGTATAGTGAGACTATGATTAGCTTTGTTAGACCTGCTGAACTGTCTTCCAAAGTTGCTGTACTATTTTCCATTGCCACCAGCAATGAATGAGAGCTCCTATTGTTCAATATCCTCACCAGCATTTGGTGTTGTCAGGCTTTCAAATTTTGGCCATTCTAAGAGGTGGGTAGTGGTATCTCATTGTTTTAATTTGCATTACCTTGATGACATATGATGCATCGTGGCATATGTTTAGTTGCCATCTGTATATCTTCTTTGGTGATGTGCCTTTTCAGGTCTTTTGCTCATTTTTTAATCAAGTTGTTTATTTTCTTATTGTTGAGCTTTAAGTGCCCTTCGTATATTTTGCATACCAGTCTATCAGATGTGTCTTTTGCAAATACTTTCTTCCAGTCTGTGGCTTACTTTCTCATTCTCTTGATACTGTCTTTCATAGAAGTTTTCAATTTTAATGACATGTAGCTTATCAATTATTTCTTTCATGGATTGTGCCTTTGTTGTTGTATTTAAAAAGTCATCACTGTACCCAAGGTAATCTATATTTTCTCCTCTGTTTTCTTTTAGGAGCTTTATAGTTTTGTTTTACTTTTAAGCCTATAGTCATTGTAAGTTAATTTTTGTGAACGGTTAAGGTATTTGTCTAAATTCATTTTTTGCAGGTTGATGTCCAGTTATTCCAGCGCCATTTGTCTAAAATAGCAATTTTCAACCCTTTTCATCTCATGGCACACACAAACTAATTACTAAAATTCTGCAGCACTGCAAAATTTACATATATTTTTTGCGGATCTGTCAAAAATAGTTATAATTTTTATTCATTCACATCAATGGCTATTGTGTTGGCTGTTGTCATCTTTTATTTGACAATCTAAGGGAAAAGAGGTCAGTGCCCTGACTAGTCAGGTATTGCATGTTTTAAAAATTCTTGCAGCACACCAGTGTGCTGCAGCATACCAGTTAAAAATCACAGGTCTAGCCCTAACTGGTTTGGCTCAGTGGATAGAGTGTCGGCCTGAGGACTGAAGGGTCCCAGGTTCGATTCTGGTCAAGGGCATGTACCTTGGTTGCAGGCAAATTCCCAGTAGGGGGTGTGCAAGAGGCAGTTGATCAATGTTTCTCTCTCATCAATGTTTCTAACTCTCTATCCCTCTCTCTTCCTCTCTGTAAAAAATCAATTAAAAAAATCACAGGCCCAAAGCATCATCTTTGCTCCTTTGTATAAGATCAGTTGACTGTATTTATGCTGGTCTATTTATAGGCTCTCTATTCTGTTCTATTGATCTATTTGACTATTCTTTCATTAATACCACTGTCTTAATTACTGTGGCTTTATAGTAAGTCTTGAAGTAGGGTAGTGTCAGTCCTCCAACTTTGTTCTCCTTTAATATTGAGTTGGCTTTTCTGAATCTTTTGCCTCTCCATATAAATTTTATTATTTTTAAAAATATATAGTTGTATTGATTTCAGAGAGGAAGGGAGAGGGAGAGAGAGATAGAAACATCAACGATGAGAGAGAATCATTGGCCGACTGCCTCCTGCATGCCCCACACTGGGGATCAAGCCTACAACCCTGGCATGTGCCCTGACTAGGAATCGAACTGTGACCTTCTGGTTCATAGATCTATGCTCAACCACTGAGCCACACTGGCTGGGCAAATTTTTTAACATATGTTTTTATTTATTTTAGAGAAAGAGGAAGGCAGAATAGAGAAAGAGAGAGAGAGAGAGAGAGAGAGAGAGAGAGAGAGAGAGAGAGAGAGAGAGCCCATACACATGTGCCCTGACTTGAAATCAAAATAGCAACCTTTTGGTGCATGGGGTGGTGCTCGGCCAACTGAGCCACACCAGCCAGGGCTCCATATAAATTTTAGAATCAGTTTGTTAATAACCACAAAATAACTTGCTGGGATTTTCTGGGGGGACTGCTTTGAATCTATAGATCAAGTTGGGAAAAACTGGTATCTTGACAATATGGAGTCTTCCTATTTTTTTGGTATTATTTGTTTTGGATCATTTCCCCACTTAACTGGGAGAAGCACATAACCTATAATATTATAGTACTGGGAACTGGGGCCTGAATTGATGCTTTGAATGGAGATCCTGTTGAAAAAATATAATGATGTTACATAGAGAAATAGTGGAAAATAAGACTAAGCAAAGAACTACTTGTTTCTAGATAGGAGGAAGATGGGTAATAGTGTCATGGATGAAGAGCACATTGGTTCATTCAGATAATGAAAAACACAAATTAGAGATTTTGTATACTTCCTGTGTATCATTATTCTTCATATAATTTTTGCTTTGGACTTTGGGAACCCTTGGTGGTTGTCCTGGGAAAAGGTGTCTTTTTCCCCCCTTATTTCAGTCTGGCCTTTGCTTTCACATTTATTTGACTTGACCAGTTAAATCACCATGATTGCCACTCTAGAGTACATGATGACTGGAGGCTCTCATGAATGAGGTTGAACTTGACACTTCTGGCGAAGATACAGGAGGTTCAGTGATGCTTTAGGCTAGAGAGTGATGCTTAGCCTGCCTTTGGAGTGGCAAAGGAGGATTGGTCTGTGGTGACAAAATATTGATATTGCCCACTTGAAATCAATAGTGGTTAAGTCTGAATTTGGACCAGCTGGAGTGTCCTTATCTTGACCAATAATTCATGTAGTTAATCACTATACTGGAAACCTTGATCAACTCATAAAGAAATAAGGTTTTGTTCATGCCTACCTGGTGCTGTCTTAAGTCCTAGTCCTGGGCAATGATCTTATGTATGTGTGAGTGGTGACATGCCAGTAGCTGGTGCTAGACTTCACATTTCTAGTTCCAGAAATGGCAGGTTTTCTGTTGGTCCTTAGGGAAGGCCGTCAGTTTCTCATTTGATCTGTATGTGTGTGTGTGTGGGGAGGGGGCGGGGGGGGGGAGGATCAGGTCTCAAAGGGTGCTGAATTCATAGACCAGGATAGTTCCCTATCCAAATACTCCATTCAGGGGCTTACCATTTCTGCTATAAACTTTTTAGTCTTTCACTTCAAAACCTCACCAGTAGTTCTTAGCAACCAAGGGGATGGAGGTGGAAACACACAGTATGTTTAGCTATCCCTGCATGCATGCATGCTCTTGATTGCCGCAGCATAATTTTCAGTATACAAAAAGTTCCCCTTGCTCCCATAACCAAATGAGTCACAAAACCTAAACTCCATACTTCAGTGATAGCTTAAACTTAAATCAATATCTGTTAAAGAAAATGAAAATAGCTTTTGGAATCACCATTTTATAAAGGGAGTCTTAAGTGTCTTTCTCCTTAATAAGGAACATACATCATTTACATCTAAATCCTCAGCCCCAAGGGCATGAGTAGGAGAGGATTGGAAGCAAGGGAGTATTTTCTAGGTGACAGAATGATGGTTCAGGGATTCTCCAGGGTGTGGTTGGCTTTGCAAAAAGGAGTATTTCCTGAGCTGGGTCTGGAAATACCAAATCTAGTTGGCCTCTAAGAGACTTCACTTTGAGTATGTTAATTTTGCAAATTAAGCATTGAGCTTCTATGGCCACATGCACTTGGGTCTCTGAAGATAACAGGGAGCCAGCCCAGATAGCTTCTCTGTTCTGGACAGACTAGTCAAAGAGATAAAATCTTAAATGCACCAGCATCATTAGCTGCCAATCCTCTGCAGTGGCAACTTCAGTGCCCTTTCTCTGCATGGGATCCAATGTCGAATCAGGGAGATTCCCCTGGGTTGACAACAAGGGTTCAATGTGCACATCAGAAACTTTTTGATAGCAGTGTCTTTGTTACCACTAAGAACAAATAGGGACATATCTAGTCAATCTGAAGAATACTAGAGGCTAATTTGATTTTTTAAAAAGCAATGGGGATTCTTGAAAATTTTAAATTATGTTGCACAAAATAAGAAAAAACAACATCAGAAGGCTGATGAAACTGTAGATGACTAAATTAGAGAGCTGGAAGTTAATGTTGTGTAACTCTCCCAGGAAGACATAAAAGTGGAAGCCATGAAAGAAAGAGCATTATCTGGATTTCCCAAAAGTAAAACAAAGGAAAAAGGAAAACAACTTCTTCCATTTGGATGTGGAGCGCTTCATGTCCTGGGAGTCTCTGTCTCTCCCACGCACCTCCCCATCCACACAGCTTTATAGGATCTTGTCTTCCTCCCTGTGTGTTCTCCAGTGGGAAAGTTTGTTCCAGAGGATTCTAACCTGGCTGAATGCAAGCCTCCCAGAGCAATTGCTCAGAGCTGCCTGGGCAAATCAACTTGAACTCTAGTTGAGACATTCAGACAGGTTATGATCCACCTGCATTTGGATAGCATATGTACCGCATGCACATACTCCATGCATGAATCGTGAAGAAGTATCCCAGCATCCTGTGGGGAGACCATATCCCAGGCCATCCAGGCTTGTGAGAGGCTGCAAAAGGCACGGCGATATCTCCAACACCTCTCAGAGCCCTCCTCCCTTCCTGAGTCCAGAGACTGCTCTTTCTGGACCACTGCTGCTGCTAGTGGGAGGTCCCAGTACGGTCACAGCCCTGGAATCCAGCCTGGGCCACTGAGAGCCTAACAGTTAAAACCTCGTCCCAGTTCCCACCTGCTTTTAAAGGCATTTAAAACACTAAGGACAGTCTGATATAGCAGGAAGGTAATTTTCATTAAGTTTTTAGAAGTGTTTGATTAATTTTGTCCCCAATATTTAAAAGTTTGTGGAAAGTTACTTTGTTAAATTCATAAGTAACAAGGGACTATTCATTCAGAAGAATCCTGGTCATTTTCCTTTTAAAAATTAACTAGTTGCTTTCAACTTCATAAGACTGATAAAAAGACATTAAACAAAGTAGAAATATCAGTCAATATTTTTCTCTATGCCTTACCCCCTTCTCCTGAGCCTTACACACAGACATGGGTGGTCTCTAAGGTGGCCAAGGGCATCTTGACCTCCAACAGGTCTCTGTCTCCATTTATCCAACATCCTGCCATCCACAGCCATCCCATGTCCCCAATTTTCTTTTTTTAAATATATATTTTTATTGATTTCAGAGAGGAAGAAGAGGGAGAGAGATAGGAACATCAATGATAAGAGAGAATTATTGGTAGGTTCCCTCCTGCACACCCCCTACTGGGGATCAAGCCCACAATCTGGGTAGGTGCCCTGACCGGAAATCAAACCGTGGCCTCCTGGTTCATAGGTAGACACTCAACCACTGAGCAACACCAGCCAGGCTCCCCTGGATTTCTTGTGTACCACTGTGATGGCAAATGTATTCTAGCGACAAATTTCAGCTAGAGGGCCATTAGTTGAGAATTCATTAAGATGGTTCCTGGTATTACTGGCCTATGACCAAGCCTTTCCCCCAGAGTGCTCCTTAAACAGCTGAGGGCCCTGTAACTCTATTCACATTTTCCCTCCTTTACCTAGCTCAAAAACCACTCATGGGGGAGTAACATTGATCCAAGCTCTCAGCTTCCCTTTCTATTTCTCTTTCCACTTTGCAGTCACAGGAAGATCTCCAAGGTCCAAACTTTTATGCTAATTCCACTGCCTCCCCCACTGCAGCCTTTGTATGTAAGCATGTTGGCAGTTGCCCCTCCAAGACTCCTAGCTCCTCTGTGACCATCGGATCTTTAGCTTTGTCTCACTAGGCTTGCGTGGAAGTTGTGGCTGACACTTCAGTGAGTTAGATTTGGTCCTGTATGAGTTTTCTATGGCTGTTGTCACAAATTGCTACAAACTGGGTGGTATAAAACAATAGAAATTTATTCTATCACAGCTCTGGAGGCCAGAAGTCCAAAATTAGTATCACTAGTCAGAAACAACTTTGGCAGGACTAAGCTCCCTCTGGATACTCTAGAGGAGGAACCTTCCTTGCCTTTTCCAGCTTCTGTTGGCTGCCAGCATTCTTTGGTGGTGTCCACATCACTCCAATTTTCAAAGTCAGAATTTTCCAATGTCTCCCTGCTCCTTCATATTCCTTCTTCTCCTCTGCATGTGTGGGCATGCATGTATGAGCATGCGTGAGCGTGTGTGTGTGTGTGTGTGTGTGTGTGAGAGAGAGAGAGAGAGAGAGAGAGAGAGAGAGAGAGAGAGAGAGAAAGATAGAGAGATTTCCTTTGCCTCTCTTATAAGGATAGTTGTGATTAGATTCAAGGCCCATCTGGATAACCTAGAATGATCTCCCCATCTCAAATTCCTTAGCTTAATCATATCTACAAATTCATTTTTCCCAAATAAGGTGATATTTAGGTCAGGGATTAGAATCTATTATATTTGGGGACCTTTATCCTGCCTACTATAGGTCCCAATTTGTTCCCCTGCTTTAGCCCAACCTACTGGGCCTACCCCTCCTTTCCACTGATATATTCTATTGGAAAGTTCCTGCAGATAATTATTTAATAAACCAACACAGTAAAACAAAGTTTTGGCTTTCTGGTTTAAAAATTATTTTTGACCTTTATATACTTCCCCTACCTGGGAGCAAATAGTTCCTGGCTCTGGCTTGGGAGGTAAAGGGTGATTCTTAAAGCTCTTAGTCACTGACAGGCCCTCATAGTAATAGGCTTAGGTTTTTCACATGCTTCATAGTGGTATATGTGCAAGATAAACACACTACTCTCTTATATTAATATAGGTCATGCCACATGACATAATCTCAATGTCATAACATGCCATTCTTTTTTAATTCTTTAAAATTTATTTTAGAGAGAGGAAGGGATATATATATATATATATATATATATATATATATAGAGAGAGAGAGAGAGAGAGAGAGAGAGAGAGAGAGAGAGAGAGAGATTGGTTGTCTTCTGTATGCATCCCGACTGGGGATTGAACCTGTCACCTTTTAGTGTACTGGACAATGCTCAACCAACTGAGCTATACTGACAAGGGCTAGCATGTCATTCTTTTTTAAAAAATATATTTGTATTGATTTCCAAGAGGAATGAAGGGGGGGGGAGAGAGAGAGAGAGAGAGAGAGAGAGAGAGAGAGAGAGAGAGAGAAACATCAATGATGAGAGAGAATCATTGATCAGCTGTCTCCTTCACACCTCACATTGGGAATCGAGCTCACAATCTGGGCATGTGCCCTGACCTCCTGGTTCATAGGTCAATGCCACACTGGCCAGGGCTAACATGCCATTCTTGACATAATTTAGAGTGATGATGGAAAGGAAGACAGCTTATGAAAGGGACACTGAGTCACACTCCGCCATTTTCACCTCTTTATGTAATATTCTGTCTGAAGTTTATGTAGATACACGTCAAATGATAGCACTATTTACCTTTAAGGAAGAGAGAGTTTCAGGAAGCTTCAGAGGGACTTCTGGTTTTTACTCAATTGAATCATTTACTGTCAACATTAAATAAATATTTTATTTGTCTAAGTAAAAAAAGATAAAAAATATATCCTATATAATAATAATATGCAAATCAACTGAAAGGCAGAATGACCGGTGGAATGACCATCGCTATGACACGCACTGACCACCACGGGGCAGACACTCGATGCAGTAGCTGTCCACCCCCCTCCCCTCCCTGCTCAACGCAGGAGCTGCCCCTATTGGGGGTAGCTCCTGTATTGAACGTCTGCGACCAGCAGCAGTGATGGGGGGGGGGGGTGCGGCCAGCGTGCGCCACCAAGCCGCCAGCCAAGGTGGGTGCCAACGGGCCCCCCCTTATTATCCCATTCGCCGGTTGCCCCACAGATCAGCCCTGATCGCTGGCCAGGCTTAGGGACCCTACCCTATATATTGGGAACAGTCTCTTAGATTTAAAAATTAAAACCTGGCAAGGCTACTCTAACACTGAAAAAACAGGATGATGCGGCGATGACATGCATGGACTCTGGCTTGCACATTTTGTGGTCAGCCCTGATTCTGACACTTATAACTGTGTGACAAAGCCAATTACTTAACTTCTCTCTGCTTCAGTTTTCCCACCCATAAGATGGGGAAAATGGTAGTACTGCCTCAGAAAGATCACGTTATGTACTACTTTTTATAATCAGGGCAAAAAATGTAGCTGCCCATACAACAACAAGATGCCTTTCACCTGTATGAAAAGTATGGTCATTGGTGCATGCAGTGTCCTGGATTGTGAGAGAGATGTCCGACTGCCGGTTTAGGCCCACTCACGCAGGCCGGGCTGAGTCTCTAGTAATTATATAATTTAGAATTCAAGAGGGAAAACAATACACCAAGCAATACTTAGACAACGATCCCCATTAAGTAAAATAAAACCAAATTATACATGTTTACATATATGAATGTTAAAGGAATAGGCAAAATTCTGGAAATGTGCTCATTGAGAGGCTGACAGTGTTCATCTCTATGGAGGGAAGGGCACAAAGATATGAGTGTAATTTTCAATATTTCTTCTATATATCTCCTGTTGTTTGAATTTTTTACTATGAAAATATAATCATGGAGTATGGTGTTTAATTTTATGTGTCAACTTGGCTAAGCTACACTGCCCAGTTGCTTGGTAGTATCAACAGACCAGGAAGATACTGTGGAGACAAAGACAACAGCAGAGTCACAACCAAGATGTCATCCCAAGTGCAACAGCTGATCTTTACTTAAATGATACAGAGGGTCTGTCTGAATAGTAATATTAGGTTTCTAGATAATAGAAGTGTTGGAGCACTATCACAAACATCTGGGAGGCAAGAGAAGAGATTACAAATAGGACAGTTCAGGATACACTTCTAGAACCAGTCTTAGCCCACCCCTCCCTTATGTTTGGACAGACTGTAAGATCACCATGTCCACCAGGTTCACCAAAGACTTGGTAGCAGGAACTACCCATGCACTAGAAGCAGTATAGTATAACGAAAGGAGCACAGGTCCCAAATTTTAAAAAGCTTAGCTTTGCCCTTACTGTGTAGCTCAGTTGGTTTGAGCAGCGGTCGCCAACCGGTGGTCCGCTGACCAATGGTGGTACGTGAGGTCTGAAAGGTTGGTGATTGCTGAGTTAGAGCATCCTTCCAATACACCAACGTGGCAGGTACGGTTCCCAGTCAGGGCACATACAGGAAGCAAACAATGAATGCATAAATAAGTGGAACAACAAATCCATGTTCCCCTTTCTCTCCCCCCCCTCTCTAATCAATCCATCTTTTTTTAAAAAAATATATATATTATTGATTTTTTACAGAGAGGAAGGGGGAGAGATAGAGAGTTAGAAACATCGATGAGAGAAACATCGATCAGCTGCCTCCTGCACATCTCCCACTGGGGATGTGCCCGCAACCCAGGTACATGTCCTTGACTGGAATCGAACCCGGGACCCTTCAGTCCGCAAGCCAACGCTCTATCCACTGAGCCAAACCGGTTTCGGCAATCAATCTTTTTTTAAAATATATATAAGCTTAGCTTTACAACTCTGTAACCAGGGAAATCCCGTCATTTCTCTTGTACCCAGTTTTTACCATTGAACAAGGAAAGGCTCCATGATCTCTGGGGCTAGGAAGAGTAAGGTTTCACTGCCCTGCAGGATCTCCCTACCCACCCCATCAGCCTTCCTCTCCATACTCTTGGAAACTGAGTCCCCCCCATAGAAAGCCCCAGGGTCCAGAGCATGTAGGTCTACCAGGGAGGTCCCTTGTTGGAGGATGGTTCAGCTGCCCTACCCACATGTTCATAGCCCCTGACCCCAGACAGCTCTGAAGACCAAAATCTAGGGACAACCTACACCAGGGCACCCTGTCGAAAAGGATGGGGTCACAGCAGCCCCTTTTGGCTCCACAAGCGGGCACCCAGATCCCTTCCTCTCTCCTGCCTCCACATGGACTGCGGCAGTAGGAGGGGCTTCAACACCAAGGGCAGTGGGACACTTGGGCCCATCAGGCCAGCAGGAAAGGGACAGCAGGAGCCCAGGGTTGCTCCAGAGGTGCATACTGGCCCATCTGTGATCCTTGTGTGCCATCTGGTGACCAGTGTGGGCACTGCAGCAAGAGAAGCGCTGCAGAAGCCTCATTTGACCCAAGCACTTTGTGGACTGTCACATTTCTCTGTAGGCACTGCGACCCTAACTCTGGGCTGCAGGAAATGGCGGCATGTACAGGCACACACAAGAGCGCAGAAGCCCAGGGCACGCACACGCAGGCGCACACAGGAAGGTCTCACACTGGACTAAGTACTAATGTGCACATCTTATGCACTGGCTGCCCAGACCCCTGGAAGACCAGTAGGTTCTTTCTGCATCCACCTTATTTTCTTCCCAATCTAGAATTTCCTAGCTTCCAACAGAGATTGTGAAAGTGCTGGCACAGTAGCTCCAGACACTGAATAGACATGAGAATAAATTGGTGAACTAGTAAAAAGATACCTATGCTTTGCATCAACCCAGAACTCCATCCTGCCTAGTGTCACTTTCCCTCCTTTCAGCCCACTTATTTGCAGAGGTTTTGGTGTATGCCCTGAAGAAACAAGCCACTGAACTCACCCATCAAAGTCCTATTAAAGCACTATCCAGACACTCAACTCAGTTCCTTTACTTGGGTTCAAAGTCATTGCTCCCTGGCTGGTAACCACCTTTTGCAATTAAAGAACTAAACACCCCCAATGCCAACTGTGAGTCCCAGGTTGCTGTTGCCCCCCCCGCCCCCGACATCACCCCCAGCAGACCCTTCCTTCAATTGCCCACTACAGAGGAGACACACCTGAAACAGTCAATGACATTTATTGAAGAGAAATACTTACTGAAAACGTTGAAGAAAGAGAATGACAACATAGAGGAACTTCAAATTGTCCCTAGGGCCCATAGGTCTCAACACCTGCCTTAGCTGCCCCCCATTCGCCAGAGCACTCCCACCAGTCCCCCTTCCTGAGGGCCCCACATTCAGCCTTTACCAGTAAAATGGACACTAACAATGTCCACTCAATGCAGGTTCCCCTCCCCTTGTGGCCAAAATGCTGGGGCCTCGCTTATGGCCCACACAGGATGGTCAAGGACACTAGGAAATAGCAAGAGACACTCCACCATGCTAAGGAAACTGAGTCACAGGGTACTACAGGGTGGCACAGCAGAGAACAGTCCCCATGGAGCCTCTAGAAGTCGCCTTCTGTTCTAGTTCAGTTCTTCCCAGGGTCACTGGATGAGCACTGACCCGCAGAGTACATAGGGGGTCTCATCTACCCAATTTTGTCCCTGTTTCCCAACTCCTCTGGGATGGGCTTGAGTACCTCCTTAGGGTGCTCCTCAGCCTCTCCTCCCTGAGCCAGGCCCTCTGGCTCACCACCTGGACTTGCCCCAGAAGCATTGCCCATGTGGATAGGCAAGGGGCTCCCAGGGGTTTCTGAGGGTCCTACCTGACCTAAGCCTGTAAGGGTGGGAGGGTTTTCATCTTCCTGAGTGACTGGGAGTCCTTGGTGGGTCCATTTACTTGATGCACTCTCAACATCGTCTTCAATGGAGGTCTCAGTGGAAAGTTCTCTGGTTAGGCAGGCCTCAGCAAACTCTTCACTGATGGGGGAAGTATCTTCAATGGCAGGAGTGGTCTCAGGAGCGTCTTTAATGGGGTGGCTTCAGCAGCATCTTAATGGGCTTCAATGGCCTTGGTACCATCTTCATGGGCTGGGGTGGCCTAGGCCATCCTCCACCCACCAGAACCTGCCCTTCAGCAGCCAGGAGCTTTCTCCTTCCCAGACCTTTGAAGCCCAGTACCCCACCTCCCCTCCCTACCAGCACCCACTTGAGACCCCCGTCTGCCTCCACTGCCCTCCTGCCTAGGCAGAGATCCAGCCCCTACCCAGGGCACTGGCCTGTGGTAATTCTGGGATCTGGCCCTAGCGAAGACACTAGTCGCCTGCTGACTCTCTCCACAATGCTTCCTGCAGACTGTGGAGCCAATCCTTGGAGATCTTTGCAGAGCCCTTGAAGCCAAAGAGTCAGAAGATCGTGGCCTAGGGCTGCGCAGTCCAGGGGTCTCCTGGGTAGCTCCTTCAGAGTTAAGACCAGGTGGGCTTCCCAGGGCTCCTAGAAGCCCCGGGTAGATGAGGCAGATAGATATCTGCATCTGGGTGCAGGGCAAATGACTGGATCTGGAAAGCACGTGAGGAGGCGTTAGTGTTGCCCTGGCAATGGGGGTGCGCTTGGTGAGGCATTCATTAGGCAAGGCCTGGAGCCTACACCCATTGGCCCTCCAGCCACAAAATGACCTAGTGGGGGTGTGGGGAGGTGAGGAGGAAAAGATAGCAAAGAGAAAACTCATTATTTGGAGTGGGGGCTGGCAGGCTGGAGTCAATGGACAGCTGGGTGCTTCATCCCTAGTGCCTCTCTCCATGCACAGGTCAACGTCACCATGCCAGGAACCTCAACAACAGACACAGAATGGTTGTTCCCTACTCAAGAGCCTCATCACAGCTCCTTATGGTGCAAAGCCAGTGGGGGCAGGACCTGCAGAGGAACACATCTGGTGTTTCCTGTGACATGTGGGGCCTGCATTGACCAAGACAGCATTCCATGGGTCTCTAAGGCTCTGCTCATTTTTCTTCATTCTTTTTGTTTGTTTATCAAACTGGATAATCTCATCTGACCTATCTTCATTTGCTGACTTTGCTTCTGACTACTCAAATCTGTTTTTGAATCCCTTTAGTAAATTTTTTTTGTTCAGTTATTGTACTTTCTAACTGCAGAATTTCTATCTGATTCTTTTTCATAA
The DNA here is from genome assembly GCF_014108235.1 of Myotis myotis. Lineage (NCBI taxonomy): Eukaryota > Metazoa > Chordata > Mammalia > Chiroptera > Vespertilionidae > Myotis > Myotis myotis. The sequence continues at coordinate 13,151,326 of NW_023416346.1, forward strand.
CTTTGATTATTTATTATATTCTGTGTTTGTTGAGATATTATTCTTGTACTTCCTTTAGTTTTCTAGACATGGTTTCCTTTAGCTCTCCCCTCACGAAGGTTTATTGTTGCTGCTCTCATTATAGTAGTAACTGTTTAGTGAGTTTTCTGAACTAATTGTGTAAAGTCTGTATTCTTTGTCATATGTGCCATGAACTATCTGTTTGGTTAGCTTGGTGATTGGATAATGATTGGACATATATTTTCTTCAATGCCTGGAACCAATGAATCTCCCAGTTTTTTATGAAGATCCCTGTGTGAATGGTTTTCAACACTCAACCAGGCAGTTTACAATACTAACTTAACCTTCACTTCTTACTTGCTTAGAGCCTTAAAATCGGGCAGAGGTGAGAACTTGGGGCCTTCTAAGGTCTTCCTTGAGCATGCATATATCCCTGCAAATTCACATGGTTTCCTAGACTCCCAGGAATATGTCAGATCTTTCCACAGCCTCTATGGAAATCTGTGGTGTAATAAGAAATGTATGTTTAGTCTCTGTCACCAGTATCTAGCACAGCACTTCTAAAACCCTTGTAATTTCCTAAAAGATAGGAGTAATAGGAACATGTTTTGTTCTAATATATAGTCTTTGTCCTTGGTTCATATCATAGAGTTCCTAAATCTCTTGTAATTTCCTGAATGATAAGAGTGTTTTTTTTCTTCGAATAAGGTGATTCTTGGTGGACTCCTGGATAGTTTCAAGAGGAGGCTGGTCACCAGAGAGACTAAGCCTTAATTAGAAGCCTGGAAGTTTCAGTCCCACCTCCCAACCCCCAGGGTGGGGGAAGAGGGGCTGCATATTGAGTTAATCATTAATCATGCCTACGTGATAAGACCTTAATAAATAAATAAACCCAAATAATGGAGTTCAGAAATATTCTGGGCTGACAAACACATCTATATCCTTGGAGGGAGGCACTCCATGGATTAGAGGCTTCTGCACTCAGGACCCTTCTGAAACTTGCCCTGTGTATGTGGTCATCTAGCTATTCATTTGTATACTTACTAAACTGATAAATATAAGTTAACGGTTTCTCTGAGTTTTGTGAGCCATTCTAGCCAATCATTAAACCTGAAATGGAGGTTGTAGGAACTCCCAACTTTATAGTCAAGTGGTACAGAAATGTGGGTAACCCGAGGTCCCAATATTTGCTATTGGTGTCTGATCTGCAGACAATCTTGTGGGGTGGAGCCCTTAAACCTGTGGCGTCTGATGGTAGCTCCAGGAAGTGTCAGAATTGATTGAATTATAGGACACTTATTTGGAGTCCAAATTGGTTGGTGTCCAGAGGAGGTGGGGGAGAAACAACCTCTTAACATCTCATTCCTCAGATTTTTCTTTTAAGCTTTTGGGTGGATCTACTGTTTGCCCTGGTTATTATCTATTGCCTGAGTCAGCTATGCTAAAACACTTGCAAACAGATGTTTTCCAACAGATACTCCAGTTGAAAGATTTTTAGCACTGGTGACCTCTAAGGTCAAAAAACACAAACCTTTTGAGTGGGGTCTTCCAGGAAGCTACCCCAGACAGGTTAAATAATGACAGTTCTTTGGGGCTGAGACTTTTAAAAGCTCTACCTCCATTCTTTTCCCTCCAGCAATGTGGGTTGTTATTTTTCAAGGCATCTGCTTAGGTAGAGTGCGGGGGATGAGATTAAGGCAAGTTAAAACACCACAAAGCTCACTCTTGCTATTGAGATTAAACCATTTTTTAAAATAAATAAATATAACTTGGGTTGGTTCAAGCAAGACTGCTTAATTTCCAGAGTTCTGAAAAAGTTAATTCTGACATTTTTTCCTACTTTTCTCATCGCTTTCATGAATGGGCACTTTTGTAGGTCCTTACTTCACAACTTTAGCTAACATCTCCATGCCATTTATTTCTCTTTCTGATGACACTCAAGATCATGAAAACTGGAGGCTTTCCTGCACAGCTTTCCAGAGTCCATTCTCATTCTCTAGTTCTCCAAATGTTGAGTGATGACTGCTTGGTTTGGCTTTTCTTTTTATTTCAGAGAGTAAGGAAGAGGGGTAGATAGAAACATCAACGATGAGAGAGAATCATTGATCAGCTGCCTCCTGCATGCCCCAAGCTGGGGATTGAGCCCACAACCCGGGCATGTGCCCTGACCGGGAATTGAACCGTGACCTCTGGTTCATAAGTTGATGCACAACCACTGAGCCACACTGGCCGGACTGGTTTGGCTTTTTTTTTTTTTTTTTTTTTTTTTCTGGTTTGCAGCTAAGCGTCTCCATTCATGAGACTGGTACATAGTCAGGATCTCAACTTAAAAAAAAAAAAGACTTTTTCTTATAGGTAGAAATAAACAAGGCTGGAATGAAGTGGGGGAGGGAGAAGTGGGATGAAAGTATAGCATGATAGAATAGTAGACCAAAAAATATTTTACCCTGCGGCCAGCCTGTTTTAAGGAAGGGTTATTATATGTTAACTGGGGCTGAGAATAGACCAAAGTTCAGGAGCTTGGGAGAAGAAGAGAAGCTGACCTAAACTTTGCCTAATAAGCATTTTTGTTCCAGTTTATCATTGGGGACAAAACAATTTAGCAAATAATTTATGAGGCAAAGAATAGGAATTTGGAGAGTCTGTGTCTGGCCTTGTCATAGATAAACAAGAGCGGCATCTCCGAGTCTTATCTGAGTCCTTTGGGGAAGGGAGGTTATTTAAAATAAGTCCTTTCTCAGAACACAAAGAAGGAAGATTGCTTAGCATTTGTTGTTTACCAGAATCACAGGGCTCAGGTAAAATTAAAAATGTTCAGTCCCCACTTTTGTTCAAGATGAATATGTATCATCACTGAACAATTCAGATGATTATAGATCTTCTGAATGGGGCAATGCGGGGTTTAAAAAATAGTCTTCAGGCAAGTTGTAATGTTGCTCTTGCAAAATAATTTGAACCATCCTCTGAGAGATAGTGGTAAATGTCAGTGGTTTTAGGGTCCTAAAGATCAGGCTCCTTAAAAGAGGAATGCTAAAACGAAGAGAGAAATAGTAATGTAAAGGTTTGTATTCAAATATAAGAGGACAGTGGATGAAAATCTTTCAATTATGTAGCATTGTTTGTTGAATTACTTTATGCTCTTTGTGGCATTGTCCACAGTCTTGGTTACTTCTCATAAGAGACATGCATGATCTGAGCATTTTGCCAGATTTCCCTGGTGACCTAGACAGTGGCTTGGTCAGAGAGAAATCCAGCCCATGTAGGGTCCATTCTGGTGAGAAGTACTTAGATTTGTGTCACATCTTCAGATTTACCTTGCAAAGCTTCAGATTCTGGGCTAGGGAAGGAGGGAGAGCGGAAGGACAGCTTCAAGGCAACCTAGAGTCCAGATAAGGATCCGAGCAGTCAGGTTTTAGGTCCCAGTGATGCCAGGTGAGATAAGGTGGGGTGGTGGTGGTGGGAATTGGAAGCATTATTCTGGAGGGTTGAAACCAGATCTTGAAGGAAACTGGAAGAATTGAAAATTTTGTAAGGTTTGTGCAAAGTGACAGGATGTAGGCCAATTCATAGGTAGGTAAGAAAACCATCAGTTACTTAACAATTTACAAGGAGGTGCAAAATAGCTGGATGACTAAACAGGAACAGAATCTGACAAAGTACAATAGAGTGCTATAGCTTTCTATTGAACCATTAAATCTATCTGTAAAACTGCCCTTCTTTCAATTAAGGGTTATTCTTGATAACAAAATAAGTATGATCTCATTATATTTGGCCTGAATATTTACATAGGTGCAGCAAGAATGGTAATTTTCCTTTAAAGTGGTAATATATGCCTTTTAAAATAGCTTATTGAAATTTAAATTCCCATGTCATACAATTAACCCATTTAAAGTGTCCAATTAAATAGGTCTTGGCATATTATATTATTTTTTAAAATTATGGTAAAATGTATATAACATAACATTTGCCATTTTGACAATGGCATTTTGACATTTTTAAGTGTATGATCCAGTGGCATTAACTACACTCACAGTGTTGTGTCAGATACATGTTTTAAAGTTTACTTAGCTGGAATATTTTATAAGGATTCTCAGACTAGGCATTTAAAAGGTGAAAGATTTATACGGTCTGAAGAGAAACCAGAGCATCAGACTGGACATTTAAAAGCCTCTCAAGGTTAGGAAGCTAAGCCAAGAATCATCACCAGATTTCGCCTCCAATACCTAAAGATTTGAGCGAGTCCTCTCTTCTTTAGGTCCCCTAAATATTCTAAGGTTCCAGGGCCTTCTGAGAAGTGACATTTCTTACCACTTGGAAGCTTGGGAACCGTGTGAGTCAGTTATCAGGCTGTGTGTGTGTGTGTGTGTGTGTGTGTGTGTGTGTGTGTGTGTTTTTCCAAGAGGGCTTTGGAAGTAAGCATTGGCTTCATAAAGTCAATCTTAACTCCTTATTAAAAATATCTGGTCACATATGGTTCTATGAACGTCATTATCAAATATGACATTCCAGTGTATATTTGAGTATGTCAAATAAAAATAAATCTGGACTTAAGCAGAGACTTTAATGTGAAAGGGAGAATGCTTTGATCTCAGAAATCTACAAACATCTCAAAACCAAAGAGAAAAAGGCTTTTCTTTTATAGAGTAAGGAGGAGCAAGAAGAGATGAGCAGAAGCTTTCAAAGAAAGATTCTGGAAAAGCAATAAGATATGAACAACAGACCTGACAGGAAAAGTTTCTGTCTAGGGTCAGCTAATTCTCAAAACAAGTTGACTTGGCAGATGTTCATCTTTGGGATTGTTCAGGCTTGGGAACACGTAGAGTTCAAGGACTTGGAGGAAAGAGAGAAACTTTCCTCAAGTTTGGCCAAGACAAGGCAGAAAGTAAAAAAAAAAGGGGGGGGGGTAAATTGTGAACACTTGGTCAGTCCCTGCTGTTATGATGGACAAAATGTGTCCTTAAACAATATTAGGAATGAGCCCTAACTGGTTTGGCTCAGTGGATAGAGCTTTGGCCTGCGGACTCAAGGGTCCCAGGTTCGATTCCGGTCAAGGGCATGTACCTTGGTTGCAGGCACATACCCAGTAACGAGTGTGCAGGAGGCAGCTGATCGATGTTTCTCTCTCATCGATGTTTCTAACTCTCTATCCCTCTCCCGTCCTCTCTGTAAAAAATCAATAAAATATATTTAAAAAAGAAACAATATTAGGAATGAGATCAGAGTCCATGAGGTTGGTCCAGATAGTTTTCAGGGGTGGACTGACCTTCATGTTCTTGTTGGCTCTGAATGACTAGTTGTGTCATCAGTTGAGAGTGCTGTTGGAAGGACAGCTGTTGGGGGTCATTAGCATTTAATAAGATAGACTTAGGAAAACCATTAAAAATAGTTACTAAAGGTTGAATAGGGAGTAATACCAAGACTTGCATCCTAGAAGAAGTCAGTCAAGATGATTCCTAGACATTGGACCTGACACATTTTGATGGTACAGTGAGGATGGCAGGAGCAATCTGATAAATTTCTTGGATTTTCTGAATATTTCTGGTGATTGCATGGATGTCAGGGATGTTTTTAGGAACAAATATACAGCAGTCACTTCAGACTACTGTACAAATGCCCCATTGAGAAACCAGAATCATGTCCAATGTTGGACAATTTTAGAGGACCACTCACTGGAGTTCCTGGAGTCCTCTGCTTATGAAGTTGGTGGTTTCAGGAAGGTTGTCAACAGTCATGGTTATTTTCTGGAGCAGAGCCTATAAATTGGGGGAGTTCTGGCGAACCTTCTGAGTGGTTTACACAGCATCAGCTCCAGGTACAAAGGTTGCCATGCATGATTTACTACAGCAGTCAAGTCTTTTAGGTTTCCTCCAGTCTCTTAGCTTTTTATTCCAAGGCTAATTGAGAATATGGAGAGAAACAAAGGTCACAGACTTCTTCAGGGGCTGGGACTCTGTGCTTAGACTTATAGCTATAACACAATTATGTAATTTTGGAATCATATGGTGCCTGGAAAGAGGTAATAGTGTGGTAAGGTAAGAAAAGAAGGTAATTAAAGGACAAGATTAGCTAGATAACTGGTCCTAGTTCAAGGAATAGGTACTGTTTTTGTGTGTTTTTTTCTCAATTTGTATTTTTTATTCCCACAAGGTAGCCAGAGGTGGAGGTGCAGAGCTGTGAGCCAGACCGGGCCCAGGGGCCTTCCTCTGGCAGAGGTGCATGCCAGGTTCTTGGGTCTGCCCCACCAGCAGGCTGGCTTTTAGACAGACTGTCATGGGTGCCAGGTAGAAGCTCCCAGGGGCACAGGCGGTGGGCTCAGATGCGGGGGTGCACATTTGTACTCTTGCCACATATGGAACTCCGGTCCTAATTTGCATTGGTGGCAAGGCAAATATGATTGCAAATACTTAAGCCCATAAAAAAGCTCTTGGTTATGTATGTTACAGTGGAAGCATAGGTTGACCTTTAAACTATATGTATATTAGTAATATTTTACCCATACAAATTTAATCTAGGGAAGGCTAAGCATTTTTAAAGTTTTGACACTTCCATGCAGTTTTATGATATTAAATAAACCTAGTCCTTTTGAACCCTCTCAAAGAACAAATCCTTTGTGATTTTCCAGGAACCCTCTGGGAGATCCCCAAACTCTGAGATTAAGAAGACATCAGAATTTGATTTTAGGAAAGCAAAATGACAAAAGTTGTCAGGAAATTTGAGCACTTGGTTAAATGGAACCATTTGTCAGTGAGAAACACTCCTTGGCTAGCTATTAAACCAAAGTGAAAATAAAAGATTTTCAAAGTAAACATGAGAGAATATGGTTGTTAAAAAAAAAAAAAAAAAAAGCCCTGTGCTCTTTTAGAAGAAGACTTGATTCTCCTAAATCTTTAAGAACGTGATAAAGTAGACTTAAAACACAGGAAATTATTCTGATAAAACACACAATCTGTGCTTTTTAAGGCAGATTACGAAAAAGTAAGGGAAAAGCTTTTAAGATCTATGAAGAGCAAACCAATAAACTAATAATCCAAATTTTGACATTTTAACAGAGAGATAACCAAATTCTAGTTTTGTACCTGAATAATATTTGATGAAAAGGTGTTTTTTAAAAATATTATGAAAAAACTCATTGAATTTTGGCCATAAGTAATGAAATTCCTTTTTCATGAATACTCTGTAACTTCCTGTATCTATTCAGGTTTTGTCAGACAGTTTCCTCATTATCATTTTTGGACAAGCAGTCACTTTATTTTAGGACAAAATTACTCACTTTTTCCTTAACAAAAACATATTTTGCATACCTTGCATGCAAAGTTGTCCCACATTGCCATTATTGCTGCAAATAGTTTTGTTTACACATATCAATTATAATTTTTAACCTCCAGTAACTTTTAGTTTACAGGGAAAACCAGGGAGTATATCAGTGTGAACCATCTGTCATGTGACAGCATTTTGTGGCAAACTAGCAAATATTCTGAATATACATTTGATAATATTTATAGGTATATACATCTTTACAGTACACTTTCTCAGTGTGCAAAAAAAAAAGCATTTTTATTAACAGATCCTAATATACTTGGCATCTCTGTGCCATATAAAAATAAGAAGGAAAAGGTCTATAAATTTAAACTTATGCCTAGTAATAAATTTTTCAACATTTTTTCTTACTGAGAAACGATCTAGGCATTTAAAGAATATCTATTACTTGTCTTAGTTTACCATAAGTCTAAGCTTGTAAGTTACCAAAAAATATTGGAAACTATTTTTAACCAAACATATTATAACACACAATTATTGTTGAAATAATAATGAGTCAATTTGAATAAATTTATATTTATTTTTTTGTAATCTAAAACATCTAGTAAATGTAATATTAATTTATTTGACTAGTAAACCTGTATAAATTTAGGAAGACCATATCCAGGTAAAATAAAAAGGAATGCTTGTATATGCTTAATGCTGATAACTGAGAGATAAAGCTAGTTTTATTAAACCAACAATATTAAACTATTCTTTGCCAAAACGTTACCTTAATTATAAAACTTGAATTATTAAAACACTCGGGTTTCTACATTTCTAGGAGTTTTAAGTATATTTAATTTATATAAGCACCTAATTATCTCTAAGCCATTTAAGACAGAGCTCCTTTAAGATAAAAGCTAGTTTGGCAATACCATCTGGAGATAGGAAGCTATTACATAAATGCACATCAACACACAAACAGATTTAAAAAGAGATCTTGTGGCTTTAATTCTAACATTTTTAGCCATGAGTCAGGTTTAAACACAGAAACGCGAATCTTGCTGTTTAATTTTTTTTTTTAAAGTTGGCTTTTTGCCCCACCTTTACATTTTTACTAGAATTACGTCTGTGGCAGATGGAATAAGTTGTGGTTAGTTGCTCAATAGGAGGGCTAAAGCATACCACCCATGTTTGTAAAGGGGACATTTTAGTCCTGTGTAATCTTATGAACTAAATTTTGGGTGAGGGACAGAGAGACATCCAACAGCCTCCAAAACTGAGTAAATAAAATATCCAGAGTGTTTCTAATTAGAATGGTCACCCTCAGGCTTTTGTTTTGGGGTTCCTGAGTCCCTGGAGAGCACCCAAAGAGGGCAGGGGCAAAAATATCTAGTGACTATAGGCAGTTGAGAAGCTGAAGTTGGAAGGAAAAGGTCTGGAGGAGTGCATAGAACGATGAGGGGAGTAGGGGTGTGGAAGGGGGGCAGAGAAAAGGATTCAGGGGAGTTGAAGGGAAGGTCTAAGGTGGTAAAAAGGAGGAAGAAGGGCCAGGGATGAGAGGAAGGGAGAAATCTTAGATGAGCCAGTTTGGGAAGAGCCCAATTTTTCCAAAGAGGCCATTAAAGTTAAAATGTTGCCCATTTTTGAGATATTGAACTGAATTAGTTCTGTAATACTGAAGCATGTAGTGAGCAGGAAAGAGAAAAGGGGTATTAGCAGATAGTTAAACCAAAGAGAAAAAACTTTCACAGGGCCAGGAAATACTCTTACTTGTTTAAATTCCCACACTCCCTGGGTCTGAGGGCCAAGGAAACACCCCATTCAATTTCCAGGTTCAGAAGCCTAAGGACCTCCATCCTTGAGCCAATGCAACCCTTCCATGGGATCTCTGAGATCAAAGAGCAGAGAGAACTACCTAACCCCAACTCCCACCCTGAGAGCAATCTCTGGGAAAGAGAGTGAGGGAACCTCCCTCAGTCTCCCAGTTCATAGAGCCATAGAGCCTTTCCTGCAATTTCTGAGGCCAAAGAGCCAAGGGAACCTTCCCCAAATCTCCCAGATGGGAGAGCTGATATAACCTCCTATGCAGTTTCTGGATTCAAAACACCTCCCCCTTCTTAGGCCCTCTCCCAACTTCTGGGTTTGAAAACCAAAGAAAGTCCTGCTCAACCTCCTGGGAGGCAGCGCCAGGGAACCCTTCCCCCACCCATGCCATATCTGGAGTCAGAGGGGGAAAAACAGAGGCCTCACAGAAGGGTCAAAGCAAAGTCCCTTTGCCAGAAGAATCAAAGTAACCCCTTACTACCAGGTCACTGCTGGCTCAGGCTGATGTTGGGCCAAAGTTCAGGGGTCTTTGGGAAGCAGAGGAGCTAAACCAAATTTTGGTAATAAGCACTCTACTCTGTTCCTACTTATTGATTAGTGGAAATGAGACAAAGAAGGGAAATTTGGAAGGTCCTTGTTTAGTCTTGTCAGACAGAAAACAACAGGGGCATCCCTGAGTCATATGGGGAAAAGGGGTTGTGTGAGTTTTCAGTCTGCCATAACAAGGTACTACAGACTGGGTGGCTCAACACTGCAAATGTGTTGTCTCATAATTTTTGAGGCCAGAGGTTGGAGATTAAGATATGGTTGCTTCCTTCTGAGGGCCATGAGGGGGAGCTGTTTCAGGGTTTTCATTGGCTTGCTGATGGCCTCCTCTCCCTGTGTGTCTCTTCACATCATCTTTCCTTTATATGTGTCTATTTATCTTTGCACCCAAATGTCCCCTTTTGATAAAGATACCAGTTGTATTGAATTAGGGTCCCCTGATAACCTCACTTTAATTCCATCTCTAAAGACCCTGCCTCCAAATCAGGCACATTCTGAGGCACTGGGGGGTTAGGACTTCAACATACCAATTTTGGTAAGGATGTAATTCAGCCATAGCAGTTCCTCACAGTAAGTCATTTTTCAGGAAATAAAAGAATAGATTTTTTAAATGAATTAATTTATTTTTTTAAATATTTTTATTGATTTCAGAGAGGAAGGGAGGAGGAGGAGAGAGAGATAGAAACATTGATGAGAATCATTGATGGGCTGCTTCCTGCATGCTCCACACTGGGGATAGAGCCCACGATGCAGGCATGTGCCCTGACCAGGAATTGAACTGTAACCTTCTGTTTCATAGGTTGATGCTCCATCACTGAGCCATGCTGGTCAGGCTAGATTTCTTAACCATGGCTCTTTTCCAGGGTCACAGGATTCAAGTGAGTTCAACATTGTCAGCAGGCCACTGAGGAAGGAGCAGGGCAGCTGGAGGTGCTTGCTGCCAAAGTGCTCCAAGGAAGGACTTGCTTGGGGCTCCAGGAGCAGGAGGCGTCTAGAGGGGGATTGTGGCCTTGAGAGGCAGCCCCCAAATGACTGGGGCTTTGAGTAGAGAAAAGCTCATTGGGCAGAGGGGGCTCCCAGGCACTGGCAAATCCCAGCTATGGGGAATGTGGGGTACAGAGAAGCAGAGGACCTGGACCTGTCCCCCAGGTCTGGGGAACTGGATAGCAATCACCTGGGCTTCAAACCTTGCACTTTGAGCTCCAGGTAAAGGAGCCAGGGGTAACAGGGAGAAAAGACAACAAGGGAAAAAAAACTCACACTAATATCTTTGTAAATACTATCCCTTTGGGGGAAACGGGCAAAAGGCTGGAAGGGGTAGCCTCCAGGTGCCAGGTGGCAGGCAGGGAACTCTCTTTTCTGTGCCAGCCCAGAAGGAAGAGAGCTGATCCCCGGGGCCCAGGAGCTAGCCCTCCTCCTGTCAACTCTCCATGGGAGAGGTGGGAAAGTGGCTACCAACACATAGTCCACCTAGAAGGATTCCAAACACACCAATTGCCCAACACACACACACCCTCACACACATTCTTTTCTCTTCAGCTATCACGCACCTGCATGCCCACAAACATCCCTCCGTGGCTATACCAATGCTGGCCACTTGTTAGCTGGCAAGGGTAGGCTGATCACAGAAGGGTAGGCAGGCACCCAGCCCCACCCTGGAATCCAGAACCTGGCAGGGGCGTCCCAGGTGTCCGACCTCACTCCAGGGCCCTTCTGTGGCCAGCTGGTCTCTGGGACTGTACATCTGACCTCTCTGACCCATATGGGCACTCTGAGCCCCCACACCTCTGCCAGGGATCCTGTGGCCTCTGGCCTGCCTTCTGTCCTTTCCCTTCCCTTCAAAGTCTAACCCACTTATTCCTGGTGGATCCCAGAGCTTCCTGGGGATGCAAACAGATACTCTCCTGTGCTCACAAATTCCTGCTACCTACACCATCCAGCCCAGAGGACTTCACAGCCCTCAGGGACCCTGCTCCTACTATACCCCAATGCTGACTTGGAGTCCCAGGCCATCATTGCTCCCCAACCCCGCACCCAGCAGACCCTTTTCTCAATTGCACATAGCAGAGGCGAATTTCTGATGTAACAAGAAAATTTATTGAAGAAAAACATTTACTGAATCCATTGAAAAAAGGGAATAACAACAGTAAAGAATTTCTAATAGCCACTAGTGTACATAGTTCACACCCCCTCCTCCTGGGGTCCCTGACAAGGTGCCTCAGCTCCCCCCCCCCCCGCCCACCACGGCCCTCCCACCAGCCTCCCTCCCTGAGGGCCCCACGATTGGTCTTTGCAGGACTATGGATGCTGGTGATGTCCACTCACTGCAGGGCTCCCTCCCCCTCTGGATGACATGCTGGGGCCTGGCCCTGCCCTAGGTCTGTTCGGGTGGCAGATGTCTTCAGGTGCCCCTCATTTAGGCCTGGGAATGCTGCTCAGGGGTGCTCCCAGGCAGGCTGCCCAAGGTGCAGGGTTTGGGGCTGGGGGTGGCCTTGGCATTGGTGGCTGAGTGGTGGTTCGCCAGGCCAGTTCCCGTTCTCCTGCCTGCTGGCTCCATACCTCCAGTGGCCCTGCATAAACAAACAGAACAAAAGACTGCCCCTCCCAATAACTCCCCCTCCTCTCCTGTTCACCTCCTGTTCTCCTCCTCCTCCGCCTCTCCTGCTCACCTATTATGCTCTTCCTCCTCTCCTGCTCACCTCCTGTTATCCTCCTCCTCCTCCCCTGTTCACCTCCTGTTATCCTCCTCCTCTCCTCTTCACCTCCTGTTATCCTCCTCCTCCTCCTCCTCTCCTGCTCACCTCCTGTTATCCTCTTCCTCCTCCTCCTCCCCTGTTCACCTCCTGTTATCCTCCTCCTCTCCTGTTCACCTCCTGTTATCCTCCTCCTCCTCCTCCTCCCCTGTTCACCTCCTGTTATCCTCCTCCTCCTCCCCTGTTCACCTCCTGTTATCCTCCTCCTCCTCCCCTGTTTACCTCCTGTTATCCTCCTCCTCCTCCCCTGTTCACCTCCTGTTATCCTCCTCCTCCTCTCCTGTTCACCTCCTGTTATCCTCCTCCTCCTCCCCTGTTCACCTCCTGTTATCCTCCTCCTCCTCCTCCTCCCCTGTTCACCTCCTGTTATCCTCCTCCTCCTCCCCTGTTCACCTCCTGTTATCCTCCTCCTCCTCCTCTCCTGCTCACCTCCTGTTATCCTCTTCCTCCTCTCCTGCTCACCTCCTCCTCCTGCTTCTGTTACCCTCCTCCTCCCGTTCACCTCCTGTTATCCTCCTCCTCTCCTGCTCACCTCCTGGTTATTCTCCCCCTCCTCCTCCTCTTCCTCCTCTTCTCCTGGTTATTCTCCTCCTCCTCCTCACCTCCTGTTATCCTCCTCCTCCTCCTCTCCTGCTCACCTCCTGGTTATTCTCCTCCTCCTCCTCCTCCTCCTCCTCCTCCTCCTCCTCCTCCTCCTCCTCCTCTTCCTCACCTCCTGGTTATTCTCCTCCTCCTCCTCCTCTTCCTCCTCACCTCCTGGTTATTCTCCTCCTCCTCCTCTTCCTCCTCACCTCCTGGTTATTCTCCTCCTCCTCCTCTCCTGCTCACCTCCTAGTTATTCTCCTCTTAGTTTTCCTCCTCCCCCTCCTTCTCCCCCCTTCTCCTCCTGCTTTAGAACAAATTTCCACCACCTCCCCACCCCCCCGCCCCCGCACCCAATCCAGCTGTGGTACTAGCCCAAGTCCCCACCCCCCTGCAGGCTGAGCCCATGCTCTCCCCTGGGGCTCTCCTCCCTTTGCCCTCCTGCCCCTATAGTCTTCCCAGGCTGCAGGGGGAGGAACTGCCTGCAGGCTGGGGCCGGGCTGTCCTGGTCTCACTGGCGCAGGGGCTCAAGGGTGGTGCCTTCGTGGGGCTTCCCTAGAGCAGTGTAGATAATTCTGAAGACGGGCTGGACCCTGCGGCCTCCCTTGCGGGGGGTCACCCTATTTCCATCACACAGCTGTTCCTCACAGGTGCTGGCTTCTTCTGGTAGGGGTGGCCCAGGGGAAGGTTCTTCTGGGCTTGGTGGGACTGGTGGGCCTGTAGGCATTCTTAGCTCTGAGTCCACAGGGTGGGCATTTCGGGGTGGCCAGACGACAGGGCCCATGCCCGAGTCCTCAGCTGCAACTCCTTCAGCTTCTGCCATGGTGGGGCCCCTGCTCATGGCTAGAGCACCCCATGTTCTGGGTGTGCTGGCCGCCTGCTTGTGTCGCTGGCACCTCTTCAGGACTCTATACTTGTCTTCCCCTGAGGGGAATCTGGTCTCGTGGGTGGGGTTCCTTTCAGCTGCTGGAGGATGAGGGGGGTTAGCCTGTACCTGACTGCCCTGCCCCTCTGCCCCACTCAAATACTCTATTTGCATGGAATGCCCCTTCCCCTTGTTAAAATTGCCCTGCTGCCTGCTAGGGGAAAGGGTACCTGGATTTTCTGAGCCTGTACTGCCTAGGACTCGGGGTGGCTCGTGCCCCCAGCCCCCGCCTCGTTTCCCGACTCTCCTATAAGCTGAGGCCTCTCCCTTTCTGGCGATTGCGGTTCGACCTTAATGCATGTGATCAGGCTGTGGCTCTCCTCTTCCGTATTGTAGCGGGGCACTTTCCTGCCCCTAAATGACACAGTGCCAATCCCTTCCTGGATGGTCTGAGTGCTGCTATCACAATACTGCACTGCCTGCTGGGGGACCTGAGGTGCAGAATCACTGACTTCCTCGAACACCTGTCTGCTGGAAGGCCTGCAGCCCCTTTCTGCAGGCTTTTGCTTCTGCTTCAGCATCACCGCAGTGACCTTGCACTCCTCTTCATCTCGAACAAGTTTCATTAACTCTAGGAAAGTGGGAGGACACCCTCTCTGATCCAGGAGCTCGAGCTTGCCTCGGAGGCTGCTGCACAGGTTGGTATGAGACAGGACATGTTTCAGGCGAATCAAATCTGCTCTTTGCGCTGCTGTGGGGCTGTGCTGCATGGCTTTCTGCAGCAGCGGCTCCAGGCGCACCAAAAACGCAGAGATTTTCTCTCCAATCTTCTGAACGGTATGGAGCAACTTAAACTGCGCGGTTCTAGAGTCCTCTTTGCTCCCAAAGATCTCCTTCAGGGCATCCAGGAATTGCTGTGAAGTCATAGAGTCACTGGTGGCCCGGAGCACCCGCATGATGGACAGGGCAGAGCCACGGAGGCTCTCTAGCAAACGCCGTATCTTCTCTGTCTCAGACACTTGCCAAACCGGCATCACCTCAGTGACCTGCTCCAGCCAGGCTTCAAAGTTATCTTCGCCTGGGCCTGTAAAGACATCTCCTGAAAACATTCTGACTTTTCGGTACCACATGCTTTCTTTCTCAGACTGTGAAGCTGTGGATTTCTCTTGGGGAGCAGCGCCTGGCTCCTGGTCCTCAGTGGGAAGGGCACACCCCAGGGCACTGGCCACATCTGTCATTTTCCGGCCCTCATCCTTCAGGAAGTAACTCAATCTATTGATGAATTCATCATCTGGGTTACGGGGTTTCACCACCACTTCCCAGGCACCTCCTTTTCCTGGTATCTGATTGGGTGTCTTAGCGTAATTGACAGTGTCTCCCAGTTCGATGATGACTGCCTTAGCATTGTCATCCCTTCTGAACATTCTTCCCAGCACCCTGTATGAGTACAAGGGCTGTAAGCTTGACCTAATAGTCTCTTTAATTTCATCGTCAGTACACTCCACGGGGATCCCCACAATCAGCAGGGCCTTCCTGGGGTCCAGGTCCATCCCCTTGCACCAATCCTCTAACAGTGTCAAGGCCATTGCTCTGACTTTCTATGGACTGATCTAAAACTAGGGGTAGTAATCTGCTACAGAGTTTGACCCAGACTTGGTCAATTCTGAGCCAATGGCAAGTACAAGGCAGAAGAGTCCCAGGTTTCCACAGCCTGTAATGCAAATGGAGTGAACGCATCATTACTGCCCACTTCCCACCCTCACCAGCAGCCCCTCTTCTGCCCCAACCTCCACTCACAGGGATTCAGTCCCTGCCTCCCAGGCCCCCCGAAATCATTTGGTGGTATGTAGAGTATAGAGGGGTCTCCCCAGTCCAAACTCCCCCCACCTCATCGCTTCCCTGCTGACCTCCTGCTGTGGGTTCTTCCTCAAAGTCTAAGGACTCTGCCACACGAGCTGCAGATGCCTGCAGTGAAAAGGTAGCATTAGAAGGCAGGGCCTAATGCCTGGGGACCCTGACAAAGCCCTCCAAGCAGGAGACCAGGAGAATATCCCACTCCGTGGCACAAGGCCGTGCAGGCCCAGGGCACCTGGCATCCTCTTTGCCAGGGCAACGGTGGGAGGAGGGAGGTGCAGAGTTCTCCTCTTTTCAGTAAATGCCCAACAGATCAGAAAGATGGCTGGAGTTCTACACAATGCAATTGAACTGCTGGGTGTGGAGATCCCTGGAGAGGTGCAGTGTTGTCATGTATACCAAGAACAGTGGGGACCACGGGTGGGTTTCTATCACAGACAGGTGTCATATGGTAAGGTTAAGACCCTCTAAGAGCAACAGGTGATGTCACTGGCCTCCAACCAGTGAAGTGTCCTAGCAACAAAGGGGGTTGGGGGATGTGAGGTGGGGGGTGGGCAGCAAAGATTGAGTGCTCAAAAATCAAGAGCTTATGACTTTAAATTGCATAGGCGCTGGAATCAGGGACATAAAAGGGACCCAGAAAAGGTCTTCAGTGCCGCACTGCAGGAGACAGACTACTATCCCTCTAGTTGTAACCCTACAGAGAAGAGTCTGTACACAATGACAGGCAGTCCCACCCCCTCTTGCTCCTTGCCAGAGTTACAGAAGCCCTTCCCAATGTAGGCCCACCTCACAGTTGCTCACCAGTCAGAGTAGGGTCCTCTGGCAGTGCAGATGCGGGGATTCCACCCGCACTCAACGTTCAGCTCTCCAGTTCTGTCCAGTCAGGCAGTTCCCGGCCCTAGGGCAGAGGGTACTGCTCCACTGGATCTGTCCGAAGAGAAGGCAGAGGTATTTTGCTAGGGTTCTGAGCCACGTGTCCCTGCCCAGGCTGTACCCATTCTGAGTCTGCAGAGCTGTCGATAAGTACCCTGTTGCAGGGATACAAGAAACTGCTCCCTAGAGTCCACTGCTGCAGCAGAAGTAATCCTACTTTAAGATAATTGCCACACCCTCAAGTCCGCCCCCACTCCGCCCACATACCCACCCACTGTCATGGCCCACCCCCAACGCCTCTAACCCAAGACCCACCCAGCAATCCCTGCCTCCACCAAGCCCAAGCCCTAACACCAAGCTCCATCCCCACAGTACAAGTATCGTCCCCACCCAAATCCTACCCGTGCACTCACTTTCCACCCCTCTCACACCTTGCCCCACCAAGTCCCATACCCACCCAACCCGATACTCAGTTCCAGCCCCACGGAAGCTCAATTCCCTTTCACCACACAACTCCTACCCCTGCCACTCATGTTCCACCCCTTCCTAAATCCACCACCACCAAGCTCCACCCCACCCATGCACAAGCCCTGATGCCAAGCCCCATCCCATCCTCCTCCTGTCACTCATGTTCCACCCCCCAACCCTGCTCACACCAAGTCCCACTCCTTCCCAAGCCCCAACCCACGAAACCCCACCCACACAAAAGCCCTGTCGCTAAGCTCCATGGCAACAGAAGTTTAATCCCTGCCCCCACCCAAGCCCTCCTCCTGCCACTCACGTTCTAACCTTCCCAAACCCTGCCCACCCCATGCATGCCCAAGCCCTGATGCCAAGCTCCACCCTGCTCCTGTCACTCATGTTCCACCCTCAGAAACCCTGCCCACACTAAGTCCCACCCCTTTCCAAGCCACGCCCTACAAAATCCCACCCCATGCATGCACAAGCCCTGACACCAAGCTTCACTGCTCCCCAAGCTACACCCCACCAAACCCCACCCAACACAAAAGCCCTGATGCCAAGCCCCACCCCATACCAAGCCACACCCCACCAAGCCCCACCCCATGCAAAAGACCTGCTAAGCTCCACACTAGCATGTACAAGCCCTAACACCCCACCAAGCCACACCCGATGCAATAGCCCTGATGCTAAGCCCCACCCCACGCAAGTGCAGGCCCTAAGGCCAAGCCCCACCTTTTCCCAAGCCATGCCCCAACAAGCCCCATCCCATGCATGAGCAATTCCTGAAGCCAAGCTCCACCCCTCCCAAGGCCACGCCCCACCCCAAGCATGTGCAAGCCCTGACGCCAAGCCCCACCCCTTCCCAAGCCACGCCCCACCAAGCCCCACCCCATGCAAAAGATCTGCCCCTAAGCTTCACACCACGCATGCACAAGCTCTGACGCCAAGCCCCACCCCACCCATGCCCAAGCTCTGATACCAAGCTCCACCCCTTCCCAAGTCCCACCCCATGCATGCACAAGTCCTGACGCCAAGCCCCACTCCTTCCCAAGCCCCACCCCACGCATTTGCAAGCCCTGACGCCAAGCCCCACCCCTTCCCAAGCCACGCCCCACCAAGCCCCACCCCCTGCAAAAGACCTGCCGCTAAGCACCCATGCACAAGCTGACGCCAAGCCCCACCCCTTCCAAAGCCCCACCCCACCCATGCGCAAGCCCTGATGCCAAGCCCCACCCCTTCCCAAGCCCGCCCCACCAAGCCCCACCTACACATGCACAAGCTCTGACGCCAAGCCCCACCCCTTCCCAAGCCACGCCCCACCAAGCCCCACCCCAAGCATACGAGAGCCGATGCCAACACCACCCCTTCCCAAGTCCCTCCCCACACATGCACAAGCCCTGACGCCAAGCCCCACTCCTTCCCAAGCCCCACCCCACGCATGCGCAAGCCCTGACGCCAAGCCCCACCCCTTCCCAAGCCACGCCCCACCAAGCCCCACCCCATGCAAAAGACCTGCCGCTAAGCTCCACACCACGCATGCGCAAGCCCTGACGCCAAGCCCCACTCCTTGCCAAGCCCCACTCCTTGCCAAGCCCCACTCCTTCCCAAGCCCCACCCCACGCATGCGCGAGCCCTGACGCCAAGCCCCACCCCTCCCCACCAAGCCCCACCAACGAGCCGACGCCAAGCCCACCCTTCCAAGCCACGCCCACCAAGCCCCACCCATGCAAAAGACCTACCGCTAAGCTTCACACCACGCATGTGCAAGCTCTGACGCCAAGCCCCACCTCTTCCCAAGCCCACCCCACCAAGCCCCACCCCACGCATGCGCATTTCCTGGCGCCAAGCTCCACCGCCCTACTAAGCCCCACCCCACGCATGCGCAGGCCCTGACACCAAGCCCCACCCCTCCCCAAGCCCGCCCCACCAAGCCCCACCCTACGCATGCGCAAGCTCTGACGCCAAGCCCCACCCCTTCACAAGCCACGCCCCACCAAGCCCCACCCTACACATGTGCAAGCTCTGACGCCAAGCCCCAACCCTTCCCAAGCCACGCCCCACCAAGCCCCACCCCATGCAAAAGACCTACCGCTAAGCTTCACACCACGCATGTGCACGCTCTGACGCCAAACCCCACCTCTTCCCAAGCCCACCCCACCAAGTCCCACCCCACGCATGCGCAAGCCCTGACGCCCAGTGCCACTCCTTCCCAAGCCATGCCCTACCAAGTCCCACCCCACGCATGCGCATTTCCTGGCGCCAAACTCCACCGCCCTAAGCCCCACCCCACGCATGCGCACGCCCTGACGCTAAGCTCCACCCAAATGTTCAATCCCTGCCCCCACCCAAGTCCTCCTCCTGCCACTCATATTGCAACCATCCCAAACCCTGCCCCCACCTAAACTGCACCCCCACTCAAGCCCTGCCCCCCCCCCCCCGTAAACCCAATTTGTATGCCCAAGCCTCCCATTCCCATATGCTCCTCACCCCTTACACACCCCGTACCTCAAACACCCCCCCATTCTGGTCAGTGGATTTTGGGCGAGGCCAGGTGAAGGGCCAAAGCCACTTTCCCTTCAGGGGAAGGCCTGGAGCCATTTGTCCTGGATGTGAAAACTGCAGTGGCACTGGAAAGGTTTAGGTTCTGCAGTTCTCAGGCTAGTCACTATGATTAGGTGCCAGGCCTAATCTCATGGTATCCCTCTTCAGGGGAAACTTATATCCAAATTCGACTGCAAGGGTCATTGGGTGGGAGAAGGAGAAGCCCTGCAGTTTGGGTTGCTCTCGGTGTCCAGGGCCCCACTCCTTACCTGCTGGAAATCCGTACAGGCCGGAGTGCCGGAGCACCACAGCCACGAGGACGCGTGCCTGCTGCTGCCGCTGCCGCAGCCGCAATGCACACTGGGTAGGGGGCAGAAGGCGGGAAGAAGTTATAGAGTGCGCACAGCACGCTCGCGCCTGCGCCCTAGCGACTTGGGCACCTCAAAAGGCGGGGCACTTTGAAAAGGGGGGCCCGGGGGCTCCTTGTCCCTGCTCCTGTCCCTGCTGTGCCTGGGGGTAGAGTTCAAATCAAGCTGGGGGCAGTGTACTGCAGAGCTGGACTGTGTCCAGCCTCGGGTTAGCTACAAGCTGACCACCAGGGCCAGGAATCACTTGGGGGTTCCTGCTGCACTGTAGCCGTTGGAACGGAAGCTGAAGTGTGGCAGTCTCCCATTGGCTCCCCTTAGTTGATTGACGCAATCAGTCGGCTCAGGGGGCCGGTTGCAAAAGTAAAGCCCCGGATAGCCCTTTCTAAAGAAAAGTCCTGATCCCTGCTTATATGTTCTTATGCCACATTCTAAGGGAGTGTGGCAAAAATACAGCTGCTACCTGCCTTTTACGAGGGCATGAACATTTTTAGAGTTCACAAAGAGACAGAAAACGATCACGGATTCCATTCACCCATTATTCTCTTGACTTCGAGAGCGAGTATTACCCGCCTAGTATCCGAACTGTTTCCCGCTCTTTTTGAAAGGTTTCTTCCACTGCGGGCAGACCGGAATGTTTGCCCCGGAGTCCGCAGGATCCAAATGCTCCGGTCCGAAATGGGCGTGAGTGGGGTGCAGGTGGCGCAATGGAAAGTGTGTACAAATCTCCAGCAGATCTTGATAAAAATGAAAGTCCCACTCAGAACGATGAGGTAGAGCTAAGAATCTGCAAGCTCCTCCAGAGCCGCTCGACTCCAGTGGTGCCGATTCCTGACGGGGCTTTGGGTACCAAGGCTCTGAAACCTGTAACTACTTTTCAGGACCAGAAATTGGGGCCTTTGGTGACAGAATAGATTTCTCTTCCCTTATTAGGGATGCAGAAGAACAGGCTTTTCTATAATGTTTTAATAAAAAAATTTAAAACAAACAAAATTTTATTTATTTTTATTTTGCAATCACAGTTGACATTCAACATTATATTAGTGTATTAGTTTCAGGTGTTTAGCATGATGGTTAGACATTTATATAATTTATGAAATGATCCTCCCCCATATAAGTCTAGTACCCACCTGGCACCATATATAGGTATTACAATATTATTGACTATATTCCCTATGCTGTACTTTATATCCCCATGACTATTGTGTAACTACCGATTTGTACCTAAGTGAAATAACTCAGAGAAAGACAATTACAATATGATTTAACTTCTCTGTGGAATTTAAAAAACAAAATAAATGAACAAAACAGAAACAGACTCATTGATACAGAGAATAAACTGATGGTTGCCAGGTGGGAGGTGGGGAGGGGCTTGTGGGGCTTGTGAAGAGATTAAGAAGTACAAAAGCAAACGAACTTTTAAATCAAAGGTTGCTGAGCAAGATACTTGCAGACATCACCTCATTCCCCTTTAACTACAGGTGTTTGCTGTACAGCATTGTTAACTATAGTCACCATGCTATAAATCACATCTCCTGGATTTTGTTATTTTGTGTGTGTGTGTGCATATGTGCGCGCGCGCGTGTGTGTGTGTGTGTGTGTGTGTGTAATATTTAACATTTTAAAAAATGTATTATATTTGCCCTATCTGGCTTGGCTCAGTAGATAGAGTGTTGGCCTGCGGACTGAAGGGTCTCGGGTTTGATTCTGACCAAGGGCACATGCCTGGGTTGGGGGCTCAATCCCCAGTAGGAGGCATGCAGGAGGCAGCTGATCAATGATTCTCTCTCATCATTGATGTTTCTATCTCTCTCTCCCTCTCCCTTCCTCTCTGAAATCAATAAAATATATTTTAAAAATTTATTATATTGAGGGAGAGGGAAGAGGAGAGAGAGAGAGAGAGAGAGAGAGAGAGAGAGAGAGAGAGAGAGAGAGAATTATTTGTCCACTTTGATTCTTCTGTGTGCTCTGACCTGGGATGGTGTATCAGGACAAGGCTGTAACCAACAGCTACCTGGCCAGAGCACGTGAGCATATTTTTAAGTGAACATATTCTGACAAAACTTTACTTGAGAACCAAGTCTTCTCACTTTTAAAAAATATATTTTTTATTGATTTCAGAGAGGAATGGAGAGGGAGAGAGATAGAAACATCAATGATGAGAGAGAATCATTGATCCGTTGCCTCCTGCACACTGTGGATTGAGCCCCAAAACCAGGCATGTGCCCTGACGGGGAATCGAACTATGACCTCCTGGAAAATAGGTCGATGCTCAACCACTGAGGCATGCCGGCTGGGCTGAGAGAACTAAGGTTCTTCACAATTGCGTTACTTCCTATATTGATTTTAAAATATTTTGTCACTTTAAATGTCCATGTAGTGTGTCTCATTAACACGTGATCTTGTTTAACCAAGTATTCAAACCTCCCAATAACTTTAATATTTTGCCTTCCTAAACTCAAATCCTCAGTGATATATTCTTGATCTCAATCTTTTTTGACAGACTTTGGAAAATCACAAGTGCCCTTTTACCTTGTAAAAACAGAGGTGTTCAAAAAAATTAGGCTTATTTCATATATCGAGTTGGGAGGCTTTGCCAATCAATCAGAAGAGCTGCTTAACCTTCCCTAAGTTAAATTTGTGTGGGCAAAATATTATTAATACAAATATTTCAGAAATTGTATGAAATTCCTTTCCTAGAGATTGGTCAATGCCCTTGCTGTCCACACATGTCCTGGTTCTGCTTTGCCTGATATTAAATGACAATATAGCGTTATCAGCCATAATTCTAGTTATCTTTTAAAATGCTGCATGCCAAAGAAACAACCAAATTTCTTTGTCAATTGCATGGCTTTTGTAAATCTTTTGTATGCACAGATAGTTTTTTATTTCACACTGAGGCTTTTCTGAAAGTGCTTGTAATCAGCTGCAGGCTAGAATGCTTCATCTTCAAGAAAAAGGCACTGCCTCAGACCTCCATGAAAAATGTGCTATGGGGGCACAGGCTTCTGATGACATTGCTACACAGCTTTGAGATCCTTCCACTGGACTCAGAATTTCGAGAACTCTAGTGAAGAAGCTGATGGCTTCATGAGACTGCTAGTCCAAGACTGAGCAGAACCAGAATTAATCACATGGGGCTGAATGAACTCGTGAAGGATGATTATGGGTTTTGCTTGGAATATTGCTGATGTTTAATGTGCTATTTTCTGGATATAATGAACTCCTTTCTCATTTCTCTTAAGCTATCTATAACTCATAACAATTTAATAGATTATCTATAATAATAAAAGCATAATATGCTAATTAGACTGGACGTCCTCCTGGATGTCCTTCCTTCTGGACAAAGCTGCAGGCGGGAGCCGAGGTAGAGGCAGCAAAGGCCCCTGGCTGCGGGGG
Organism: Myotis myotis; assembly: GCF_014108235.1. Taxonomy (NCBI): domain Eukaryota; kingdom Metazoa; phylum Chordata; class Mammalia; order Chiroptera; family Vespertilionidae; genus Myotis; species Myotis myotis. The sequence continues at coordinate 13,174,635 of NW_023416346.1, forward strand.
CGGCGGGTGGGGACCAGGGCCAAGGCCCTCACACTAATTTTGTGCATCGGGCCTCTAGTACTTTTATAAACAGGAATAAAGCACTTTTATTTTTCTCTCTGACCAATCCCTCCAGAATTTGTAATTTATTTTTATTTTCTTTTTTTACTGACTTTCTTTTTTTTATTGTTTAAAGTATTACATATGTCTCCTTTTTCCCCAATTGACATCTTCCCCTGCCCCCCAGGACAAGCCCCTACCACCCCAGTGCCCGTGTCCATTGGTTATGCTAATATGCATGCATACAAGTCCTTTGGTTGATCTCCTACTCCCCCTCCCCTGTCTTCTCTCTGAGGTTGGACGGCCTGTTCAGTGTTTCTTTGTCTCTGGATCTGTTTTTGTACATCAGTTTATGTTGTTCATTATATCCCACATGTGAGTGAGATCATGTGATATTTATCTTTCTCTGACAGGCTTATTTCACTTAGCATAATGCTCTCCAGGTCCATCCATGCTGTTGCAAATGGCAAAAGTTCCTTCTTTTTTATCTTTTTATTTTCATGGTTATACAATTATTTGCCTAGGTTCAATAAGAACCTGCCCTCCTTCTTAACAGGATGTAATTGGAAACATAACCAAGGCTCTAAATGGAATGTCATATTTGAAAGATGCTCATAGAATCAGATATGACCTGATAATTTATAGTAACAAACACTACCCTATTATTTTTTTAGGTTTTAGGTGTGTGTGGGTGTTTTTTTTTTGCGGGGGGGGGGAGGGTATACTGCCACCAAGTCCTGGAAATATCTAGTTAGGAGCTACAGTTGTAGTCCTTGTCTTTTGAAGTAGACAAACCTCTTCTTCCTTTTCCAATTGCACTCACGTAGCCTAGAAGGTGGCTGAGGTTGGGGTGAGAAAGTAGCTACCAGGGCACTAGTTCAGTAGCTATTAAACACTGGGTTCCAAGTTCCCTGCTCATTAGTGAAGGACTTTCTCTATCATGTTTCTTCTATCTTTGGACTTTCTTAATCATCCTTTAAAATTTTTTTTTAGTGATTTCAGAGAGAAAGGGAGAGGGAGAGAGAAATAGAAACATCAGTGATGAGAAAGAATCATTGGTTGGCTTCCTCCTACATGTGGGATGGAGCCTGCAACCTGGGCATGTTCCTTAACCAGGAATTGAAATAGTGATCTCTTGGTTCATAGGTTGATGTGAAACCACTGAGCCACGATGGCTGGGCTAATACCCCTTTTTGGTCCCTGGGCTGGATCAAGACATAGATGGCATGCAAATTGTATTTTCAGATATAAAACTCAGCAGCTTGGATCACTTGATAAACAGAATTATAATTCAACAGGATTCTTTATATTATCTAATAAAGAGGGAATATGCAAATTGACTATCATGCCATAATGGTCAAGGTGGCTGCGCCCACAGTGGAGGCAGGGATTCCGTAACACAAGATGGCTGTGCCCACAGCAGAGGATGAGTTCCCGTAACGAGCCTTAATGAGGAATCAACAGGGACCTGAGGTTGCGTGGCTGTGCCCCCCGCCTGGTGGGGTTTGTCAGGGGACCTCAGGCCTAGCTCCCTGCCTGGCAGGGCTTGATGGGGGACCTGAGGCCACACCCCAACCCCAGCACCAGGCCGGGGGACCTCAAGCCATGCCCCCACCCTGGCAGTGGGCCAGGGGACCTGAGGCTGCACCCCACACCTGGCGGGGCTTGACAGGGGACCTCAGGACATGCCCCCCGCCTGTAGGGCTTGATGGGGAACCTCAAGGCATGCCCCTGCCCAGGCCCAAGCTGGGGGACCTCAGGCCAATGCACCCCACCCTGGGCCGGGGGACCTGAGGCTGTGCCCCCTGCCTCACAGGGCTTGACAGGGGACCTCAGGCCACACCAGCTGCCCCAGGTCAGGGGACCTCAAGGTGCACCCCCCCAGCCTAGACCAGGGGAACCTCAAGCTGAGCCCCCCCCTCCATGGCGCCGGGTCAGGTGACCTGAGGTCATGCCCCCTTCACGCCTGACGGGGGTGAAGCCGGCCAGGTCTGGATCCATCCCAATGGGGGTGGGGCCAGCCGGGTCTGGGTCTTGCATGATTTTGAGGCACATGTAGGTGGGAGGGGACTCGACTCTGGTTCCCATGGTGCACCCCAGACTCTGACAGGAGGAAGATTTTCACATACATTTTACTAATTTTCTTTCATCTCTGACACTTCTATTATAGAGAAAGAGCAAATAGCAATACTAAAATATTTCCTCTATTTAATTCCCTTTTAACATGCACTGGGCCTCTAGTATATATATACTAGTGACCCAGTGCATGAAAATTCATGTACTGGAGGAGGGGGTCCCTCAGCCCGGCCTGCCCCCTCTCACAGTCTGGGAGCCCTCAGGGGTGGGAGGCAACCAGCTATCAGGGAAGGCGATGCCCCCATCACTCCTCTGCTGCTGCCACTGCTGGCAGCACAAGCCTCACTGGCCCTGGTTACCTGTGCCTTGGGCTGACCCTGGGTGGCTGGGCAGCCGCCATCTGAGGCTTGCCTGCACCTCGGGCCAGCCCTGAGCAGCTGGGCAGCTGCTATCCGAGGCTTGTCTGTGCCTTAGGCCGGCCCTGGGTGGCTGAGCAGTTGCCATCTTGTGAGGGTGTGACAATTTGCATATTACCTCTTTATTATATAGGATAGTGATGGTGAACCTTTTGAGCTCGGCATGTCAGCATTTTGAAAAACCCTAACTTAACTCTGATGCTGTGTCACATATAGAAATTTTTTGATATTTGCAACTATAGTAAAAAAAAAAAGATTTATATTTTTGATATTTATTTTATATATTTAAATGCCATTTAACAAAGAAAAATCAACCAAAAAAATGAGTTCGCATGTCACCTCCGACATGCGTGTCATAGGCTCGCCATCACTGATATAGGATTTGTATATGTATATGCATATATCTTATATAATAAAAGGCTAATATGCAAATTGTTCCCTCAGGAGTTCAACCAAATGGGAGTTTGACTGACCAGGAGTTTGACCACTTGCTATGACATGTGCTGACCACCAAGGGGCAGTGTGGAATGAAGGAAGGCTCCAGCCAGCAGCAGGGGGAAGGAAGGCTCCAGGTGGCAGCTGGAGGGCCCCGATTGGCCCTGATCGCTGGCCAGGCCTAGGGACCCTACCCATGCTCGAATTTCATGCACTAGGACTCTAGAGTGTGTGTGTGTGTGTGTATACTAGATGCCCGGTGCATAAAAATTTGTGCACTGGTGGGGGAGGGGAGGTAGGGAGTGTCCCTCAGCCCCACTTGTGCCCTCTCACTGTCTGGGACCCCTTGGGAGATAAGCACCTGCTGGCTTAGGCCCGCTCCCTGGGTGGCAGATGGCAGGCCCTATCCCTCGGTGCCTGCCCCGCCTCCCTGGGTCGTGCACACAGCAGGGCCAATCCAGGGGTTGGGGCACCACCGCGGGTCGCACACACAGCAGGGCTGATCTGGGGTTGGGGCACCGCCCCGGGTCAGGTCGCACATGGGAAGCCCGGGCTGGCCTGCCGATCGCTGCTGCCCCACTCGGCCACCCCGGGTCGGGTCGCACACGGACGCCTGCCGCCCCGGGTTGTAGATAGCAGGCCCGGATGGCGGCCGGGCAGGCGGGATGGCACTGTCCCGCCCCACAGCCCCGGGTTTAAAACATTTTTTTAAAATATAAACTGTTGCCCTGGCCAGTTTGGCTCAGTGGATAGAGTGTCAGCCTGCGGACTCAAGTGTCCCAGGTTCGATTCCGGTCAAGGGCATGTACCTTGGTTGCAGGCACATCCCCAGTAGGGGGGTGTGCAGGAGGCAGCTGATCGGTGTTTCTCTCTCATCGATGTTTCTAACTCTCTATCCTTCTCCCTTCCTCTCTGTAAAAAAATCAATAAAATATATTTTTTAAAAAGGAATATTGACAATGTAATATCTTAACATTTATTATAAGTGTGTACATTAATGTGGGTTAAGCAAGTATGATTAAAAACATTAGGCAATTAAAAAGAAGCAAAAGTGTACTGCAACCACCCCTCTTCCTGGAGTCTGCAGAATTCCATGCCTTTTTAGAATTGAAAGAGGCTGTTTTGGATTGAAATCAATATTGGTCTTGCAAGCTTTCTGTCAGTATCTTGCATGTTGGTTCTAAAACTCCCTTAAAGGCAGAGTGTATCTTGAAGGTGGGGGAGCCAGCCTATCTTGGGCCTCTTTATTCTGCACTCCATCAGCTGGGCCTGTACCAAGACTCAGAGATGGCATCTCCTACACGAAGGTGTGACCTTTCTTTACCTTTCACTCATTCACTTAGCATCTATGTGTCAGTGCCTACCGTGTGCGAAGTACCATGCTGTAGGCTAGACTTCAGAAAGACCAGCTTACATTTAGTGTTGGTGATCTGTGCCATTTATTCCCCTCAGAGCAAATCTGATGCACATCTATGCAAATAACTGGAATGTTCCACTCAATCATTTGGCAGGAAGAACAAGTCCACCAGCCAAAGTGCATAGGGCTCAGAAACTGGAGAGAGATGGGAGACATTTTCTAATTAAATCAAGAGAACAGGTCCTCATTTTTCATTAGAAACACTGTGAAGTTGTTCCTCCTCTCAAGAAGCTTGTACAGTGATGCTGGTCCCAAAGACAGAGAAGAACAATTGAACCTGAGCAGAACATCACTGGCCTGCATCTGTCCAGCCAGCCAAAGGGTTTCCACTAGCGTGGACAGAGTCTAGACCGGGAAATAGGTCACTGAAGGCCCTGTGCTCAGACTGGCTAGCCCACTGGAGTTTTCCCTGGGTTGACAAATTCCTCTTTGGGAAGGTCTCTGAGCAAATCTCTTCCCAGATGAGAGCATCTCAGTTCAGAGCTGTTTTCATAGAAAGAGGAGAGGGAGAGGGGCAGTTTGGTACTTCATGGGGGGTGGGGGAGGGACTCAGGATGCCCGGAGGAGCAGTGCAATTTCTCACCTTCCCCTCTTTGTTAGAGCATGCCTCAGGGGAGGTTTGTGGTGGGGGGTGGGGGGGTGTTGTGTTACCTGGCAGGATTAAGTAAACTCTGCGCAGTGCTTGGCACATACTCAACACTAAATTAATGCTGGTTGTTGTGGTTACTGTACTGGAGAGAAACAGCAATGGTTCTGCATAATTCAATGACCACTTTTTTGAGCCTCAATACCCTCATCTGTAAACTGGGGACAAGAATGCCCTCTGCACAGAATTAGTATGGGGATTGATGCCATTACTTTGTGATGTCTGGAATGTAGTAAGGCCTGAAGAAATGTTAGTTGCTTTTCGCCCTTCTTAATCCTGCTGGAGTGTATACACTCTAAAACCTACTTTAGAAAATTTCTGTGTCAAGTTTAGGGACTGGGAATTGAGGGCAAAGGTATTAATCAGCTAAAAAGGTTCAGACATAGGTGTTCCTTTGGTCTATAGCCTCCTAAGAATCACATCCTATAGAATTTAAACCAAATTATGTAAACTTTCTAATACATGACTTCAGGAAAAATAACCTCAACTATATAGTGAAAGGTGGGTAGAAAGAGGTAATTAAAAACTGCTATATACTTCAATCAAAAGCAACTAGCTACTTTTAAAAGTATATGGAAAGTTTAAACACGTATATATGGCAAATAGACAAGCTAAATATTGGCCTATGCCAATCTCTAGCATTCAATGCCTGCGATTTACCCACCAGGGATCGTCATCAGTCTTAAACTTGGTCCCTCAGAAGCATCAGCGGTCTCCTTGTATTCTAAAGTCCCAAAGGTACACTCAGAGATGCGAACCAAAATGTGATTTGCTCTCTGTCCCAAGTCAGTACACACTGAACCCAATGCTTCTGACTCTGCCTATCATACCAGGCCACCTAAACTCGTCAGGAAGCCAACCTGCCTTAGGGAAGCAAAGATGGAATTCTTGTTCAATCCTCTTTGCTTGCGCCTGATATAAGATCATGGATGTGAAGCACTTTCTGACCTATAAAAAGCTACACACACAAGTAATTATCATAGCATCATTAACATATGCTACTAGATGTAAGCAAATTCAACTTGAGAAGGGCAAAAGCATGAAGAAATCAAATGGTGAGGGAAGAAGAGCCAGCAACTTGGGACAACTGAGGATGGCCAAACTTGTCCAGGAGTCATCAGCTTCGGGAGCTAAAAGAAAACAGAAGCAGCCATGAGATTAGAAATACACATCCCATCTAATGACCAGTCAGAGGCTCCTGGGGTTGGGTTCCAGGTATTACGGGTAACAGTGCAGGTCAATGTGCCTTCTGGAGAGAAGGTAAAACGGGCTTGTAGCTGGTGGAACACTTGGGTGCAACCCATTTCCAGTGCCTTCAAGGGAGATATTCTGGTCTGTGCTTCTAGCTGAGGAGGTGCTAAAGATGAAGGGCTGCCAGGATCTGGAAAGGCAGTGTCCTATGACACTGGGTCTCATGTGGCTCAGACATGGATGGATTCTGTTGGCTTTTACTGTGCAAATCTATCTGCAGGCAGTGTTGACAATGTGGCCCAGAGACCATCCAAGCAGCCCTTCCTGGTCAGTCCAGCCCCAAGATGGCACCATCCCCTCCCACAGATGCCTACTTATCCTGGCCTTTACCTGCTGCTGTCCCCAGCTGTATCTTGCTTTACTGAACCCCTTTGGCTATTGAGTTCTGATCTTATGCTACACAAGCAATGGTGAAGGTGGCCAAAGGGCCTATAGCAGAGAGTCCTGAACCTGAATCTGAAGTCCCAGGTTGAGGTCCTGATCTTGCCATACAGCAGCGAGGTGTTTCCCCAGGCCCGTTTCCTTCCTAGGTCTTCATTTCCTTGTTCCTGCAACAAGGCTAACAACATATGCCTGGCTAGCCTCCCAAGGCAGCTAGAGGGCTCAACTGAGGTGCTGCATTGAAGGTGCTTCTTGAGAGGAAGAACTGTAACCCCTGCAAATTGTAAGTGTTCCTGGGGAGGGTCTTTCCACCTAAGACTTCAAAGTATCATAGCGCACAGGGACAGAGGACTTGGGGCCTCCTGAACATACAGGTTAAGAGAGATAGCAGTGCCCTGGGTTGAGACTCAGAGAGATATCAGGGCACATTTCTTCCCTCTGATAACCCTGGCTGCTTGGCCTCTGGGCTGCCAACACCTACCTAGAAGAGTTTCTCATAGCATTTCCCACAGTGGATGGTGTCACGGTGAATGAAGATCTGATCCAGGAGCTCACCCATCGGTTTATTGCAAATCCCACACTGAAAGAGAAAGAAAGCCAGAGGTCAGCATTCAAGTGAAGCAACATAAACGAGTGCAGTGGAGAGAAAGCACCTGACCAAGGTAGGCAGGCAGACACTGAGCAGAAGGCACACCCTAGACTTTGAAGCAGACAATTGAAAAATGGCAGAAAACAGATACAAAACCAAACTAGGAATGAAACAGCAAAACAAAACCCCACAAAAACTAGCAAGCAGGATGATCACATAGTGGGTAGTAGCCCTGGTTTCAGAACTAGGCCTGGTTTTGAGCTCTAAATCCACTAAGCAGATCCTCAAATAACATGGTTTTGTCATAATGTTGATGAGATGCCGTAGGAACTTAACTCTTGTTTCTAGTGGTAGAAGTTGTGTGTTTTTTTAAATTTTTCAATATTTTCATTGATTTCAGAGAGGAAGGGAGAGGGAGAGAGAGAGACAAAAACATCAATGATGAGAATCATTGATTGTCTGCCTCCAACGTCCCCCACTGGGGATCGAGCCCGCAATTCAGGCAGGTGCCATGACCAACTGGGAATTGAACTGTGACCTCCTGGCCCACAGGATGAATCTCAGCCACTGAGCCACAACAGCTGGGTTTGGTTTGGTTATACATTAAAATTGGTTTAAGAATATAATGTTATATGCTTAAAGTCGCAGAACCTATTGGCAACATTACAAACTCATTGTATTATCAATGTTTCTGTCATTTTAGTTACTGTGGACCAACACTTGAACCTCAACTTAGCCAACTGATGGTGCTGATCATTTTGGGGGTCACCTCCAGGAACACAGCAAAAATCAACAATCTGGCTTGCCACGTGCTTCACACTGTGAAGAACAGGGACACTGAAGAGTTGTTATGATGCTTCAGCCATGGTGTCCTCCCTTTTTTTCTAAATGTAACAATACCAGCTGGTATTTTAAAATGTTATATCAACCTGATAAAGGTAAGAAAAACCTACAATTAAGGCTATTGACAGACTAGTTTATACAAATGAGCTTGAGCAATGGGGTGACCTTTCCTGAGAGGCAGCAGAGTGTAGTGGAATAATGTTGGCTCTGATGTCGGAACCAGGATTGCTAACCCTTGGTTCTGAGCAGCTCTGTGATCCTAGAAAAATAAATCCCTTTCCACCCTGTGCTCATGGTACCCGACCTATCTTCCCAGAATCCCCCAAGAATATCAGGCCTCACTATTTTGTCACAACTCCAACTTCCCCAGCTCTTATGTGAGCACCAATTAGGCAAGTTTAAAATCACTGCCCCTCCACGTCTATGTCCCCACACCTCCTTCTTCGCCTGTGGACCTCCTCCTTTCCTCGTCCTATTCCCTCTGTGCCATGGGCCAGGAGGCAGCTGCCTTTGCTCATGTTCAGCCACCTGGAAAATACCTCTGTGCCCCTTCACTCCAGACTCCAGACCCACATCCCTCACAAAGCCTATCTGGGGACTCCCACCCACTCTGGCTGAGCCTTCCCCTAACACTAGCGCTGTGAGGCCAAATGCATTGAGAGCTACTTATTTCTCAGGCTCCTGGAATTTTGCTATTTAACAGGAGTGCTCTGGAATTAAGTATATAACTAAAAGTTGACAGCATCTTCTAGGACTTTTCACATAAGTTCAGGAATCAGGAAATGAAATGTTCATTGTCAAACCACATGTAACAATATGGTGAAAGATGTAATCCTACTTGGAGTCCACAGAACACAATTGGCCCTCAAATTATCTCCCCTCTCCCCTTCTTATTGCAAAGATCCGCTGTCTTCTTGCACTGATTCCCTACAAAGCCAACCACACAAGAGAGTCTTCCAGACTCACTTTTTCCATTTCCACATGCCCTGTTCTCTCATTAGCTCACTTTAGTCAGGCTTCGGTCCCCAACACTTATTCACTCCCTTGGACTTGGAAGCTCATTCAGCTCCTAGTTCTGCAAGGCCGATGGAATGCAATCATACTGAGAGCAAGCCTTCTGAACCATTAACACTCCCTAACTCTGGACAATGCTCTCAGCAGCTACACCCCCTTCCTTACCTTAAAGCAATAGTCATGGCAGCAGATGCCAAGATGTTCAAGGGTAATCTTTGGACAGTCTCGGATCTCTCGGTTACAGTAAGTACAGATTCCTCCGGTTGTTCTGTGAGATGAAAAACAAGAACCTGGTGGTTAGTCTGGCATGAAGACTACTAATGTGATACAGTTATACCCTCTAGTTTGATATAGCCAGGCTTAGGTTTGCTCTCAGTGTTCTCAGCCTGCCAACTTTTTCTGTGGTGTGCAATTGGCCACATAGCCCTGGGCCAGCCTAGGCCACTGTGGACCCTCACATTATTTCCAGAAAGTGGTCATGCATCTTCATACTCACTATCAAATGTGTAGACACCCTGATGTGATTCTTATTCCAGTCAACTTTCCTCTCCCTGCCCCCTGCCTAGCATAACTGCTCCCCTCTAGAACAAGAAGACCCATGTCTTCTCCTACAGGAGACATGTACCTGTATGCCAAGCATGTCAAACTCGTGGCTCGCAGGCTACATGTGGCCCACAACGAATATTTTTGAGACCCAGCCAATATAACGGTATGTAAGAAACGTTTTAATAAAAATTCCATAACTTAATTTTTACAATACCCTGTTATACATAATTATTAATAACAAACTACAATGTTCGCTAATGACTGATTACTATAATCGTGTTGCATTCATTTCCCTTATGCACCTTACACACAGGCACACCATTTGTTTCCACTAATACTAGCAGTGAATATTTTAGCAGCTGATGGCCACATTATTAGTCTTGTACTGACTTATTTGGTGTGCGCAACAGGAAGTATTTCGCTTTCGGAGAACAAGAAAAATAGGTTTATTTGTGAAATAAATTGTGTCCTGTTTTACTGTTTCTGATCCAGTTATTCAGTGTCTCATAAGTTAATGTTCAAGAAAAAATATTAATTTTTATTAAAATGTTCTATTATTTAATGTTAACGATGACTTATTTATTTCAGCCTTTTGTATTCAGCATGTCTCTATTGAAATAAACCTACATTTCTATGAAATTTGAAGCTTTTGTTTTTTTGCAGCCCACATAAACTTAAACCTTGTTTATTTGGCCTGTGTTAGCCTTTGAGTTTGACATGCCCTACCTGGCCACCTGTCTTGATGGCACTTCTGTTCATGCCTGGGACAACTGAGCCCTGCCTCTCAGACCATACATTTTTGGACTCCTGTAATACTTACTGTGTGACTTAAGACATGTTATTTATTCTTTCCAGACCTGTTTTCTTCACTGTGACCTGAGTAAACTTCATCTCTAAGATTCCTTGCTCCCCTATGCCAAGAATTGAAAAACAGGACTTCTTTTTCATTAAGATCATCCCATGATGGCTGTCATCTAGTGACAGCTTTTGAAACTGCTGAATGAGATGCTCTCTGCACCTTCATTCATTTCAAATGAATGGTTCTTTCTGACTCTTTTCTGGATTCTTGATGAGAGCAACTCACTTTTCTTCACTTCCCACCCATCTCTCTCTTTCGTATTTCTTTTCCTTCTAGTCAGATCTGCAAGTTCATGAAGTGACCAATTGGGTTCTAATCCCAAGGACCACTCTTGCTGACATGAGCCCCTTGTGCTTTCAGACACCACCATGTCCTTTCTCAGAAGCCCTTTGTGTCTACCCTCCAGTCTTAGATGGGTTGAAGGCTTTAGTTGACACTACTGTGACATCCCTATAAGGGATGCACAGTGTGTGACACATCTGAAAGTGGATCAGAAACAGTAAAACAGGACACAAGAGCGATCAGACTTAGTGTGGAAATCTCCCTCAACTGTTTCTCCTCTGTAGACCTGTAAGCTCCCTGGTAAGACAGAAGACTCACCTCTCAGAGTATGGCATGCTGTCATATGTGGGTTTCTTCTCCATGTTGAAGGAGTCCTCAGTATTGCTGATGCTGCAGTGGTGGTAAAGGAAGAGGATGGCAGAAAATGAGAGCCAGGTAACTACCACACTCATAAGTGGGGATGCTTTTCTTATTAACACAGTGGCCACAAGCTGAGACATGACTCTGCATGGCCAGCTATCATCTGTTATGCAAAATGGCAGGGGAAGCTTTAAACTTGGTGCCAAGGAGGCAAAGTTCTCTTGGAGAAAAGCCCTTGCATGGGGGGCAAAGAGGATCTGCCATGGTGAAGCATGGCTCTGATTCTTGAGGCTGTGTATACCATGAAGGCCCCCAATTCACTGACCAGTAGAACAGGAGCAGAGCTTTTCTCCCCATATACCTGTGTGAGCTGTAATGTGACAGTCACCAGGAGCCCACTCATAGCAAAAATTAGACACTATAGATGGGAACAAAGAAAACATTCTGACATATACCTGTGCTTGGGTTATAGGAAGTGAGATTTTTTTCCTTATTCATCATCGTTTTTCAATAACAAGACTTTTTATAATACAAACTAATGGTTAAAAGATACTAGTAAAACCACTGCCAGTGAAGGACTACTAATTGCAGTCCCTGTGGTATGCTTAGTGTAGCTGCCATTCTCTCTGGAGCCATATAATAATCCCCTGAGTTAGTCAGGAAAACTGACTCAGAGGCTAAGTGACCTGCCTAAGGTCACACCCAAAGGAAGTGGTGAGCTAGAGTTTCAGCCCAGGCTCTGATTTCTTCTGAGAATTAAGCTTATCTCAGAGCCTCCTGAGGCAAAAAGGGAAAACACAATGGACTGGACAATTCTCACTATCCAATCAAGAAGTCTACTGGCTTGTCATAAGACCTACCATTTTGACTGGATGTTAAATTCAATATTAAAATTAATTTAATTGTCAGAGTGTAGGAAATAAATTTAACAGACTAGTGGGACTGGGAGAAGAAAAAACAAAAAAGGGACAAAGTTCAGTCAGATGACACTCATAGAGACAGATGCTAGATGGCAAGGGCAGCTCCCTTGGGAGTGCTGGAGGTTTTACATACATTATTTCTAAATTCAAAGCCTCTCTGAACAAAGATACAGAGATAGAAAATAGATCAGTGGTGGCTAGGGGCTGTGTGGCTGGTGGTGTGGAGAGTTGCTAACAGGTACAGGGTTTCCTTCTGGGGTAATGAAACGTTCACGGGGAACTGGATAGTGCTAATGGTTGCACAACATTGTAAATGTACTAAAAAAACCACTGGACTGTGCATTTTAAAAAGTGAAATTTATGATATGTAAGTTATATCTCAATAAAGCTGGTGAGAAAAACCACCCTAAGGAGTTACAGAAGAAGAAATGGAGGCTCAGAAAGGTTGAGTATCTTGACTGAAATAATTCAGCCACTGGGGGTTTGAGGTGGGGCTTCAACATGACCCATGGTCATCATTTCATAGCACCAGGGAAAACTGGTTCAGCATCCCCAGAGGCCCAATCCTAAAATAAGACCAGGATGCTTCTCTGTTTCTAAAATCCTCACCCTAGCAGTGAGATGGTGTGTCATAAAAAATATTCCCGGGGGGGATGCTGTCTCAGTGTAGGTTGTTTTCATTGATGTGGCACAGGGGAAACCCTCACATGGCTTCAGGAAACAAGAAGATATAGAGATGATGAGTAAAATGTTATACACATATCAGGACCTACAGTCAACTGTGTGTTCAAATGAGGCAACTTGGCATGCTGGAAAGAGCGTGGGAACTGAAGAGAGGATCCCTATGTTCTGGAGCAAGATGAAATTAACTACATTGTCTTGTAAGGGCCCTGCCATTTCTGTAAAGAGTGATACTCTCAGTATTTCACAAAAGAAAGCTTGTAGTCTATCAAGAAACAAAGACAGGCAGAAACAGGTGGCACTGGAAGTGGGGTATAAGATGCATTAATGATAAAGGGGGAACACAAAGGCAGTCAGGAAGAACAGCTGGAAATGCATAAATCATGTCCATAGGCAATTACATCATTCATCCATTCAATACATGGTTACACAGAAGTAACTCTGGGCCAAGTCCTGGTTGAGGTACTGGGAATGCAGGAATGAGGACGCCACAGGGCTCCGCAGGAGAAGGCCATGACATGAAAGATTCAGGGACTTGCTCTTACCTGCTGTAACGTGGAGACATCAGCTTCCCGGAAGATACCTCACTAGCATTCATGTACTCCTTCACGAAGAGAATCCCTTTGCTGTAGAAGGAGCACAATGGAACAGAAAGAGGTATACTGGGCTCTGGCTAGGTAGCTCAGTTGGTTAGAGCACTGTTCCGATACAGCAAGGTTATGGGTTCGATCTCCAGTCAGGGCACATACAAGAGTCAACCAATGAATGCATAAATAAGTGGAACAACAACTAACTCTCTCTCTCTCTCTCTCTCTCTCTCTCTCTTAAAATTTAAGAAAAAAATAAAAGAAAGAGGTATACTGAAAGATTTCAGGGACTAGGCCTGGCTCCATGGAGGTGTTCAGGGCTAGGAGGACCCCCAGCTGGTTTGAAGGAAGCAAAGGATAATGGGAAGGCCTGAGGGCAGAGGCGCAGGTGTGCCCCAGCTGCCACTGGGCAAGGAAAGTGGCAAACAGGAGCTGCTAGACTGTTAAGCCTACTGGAAACTCAGGCTGAAATCAAAGTCCATGGGTTTGGCTTGCTGTGTGTGGATGTGAGAGCCCTAGAAAGAAGGTCCCTGCAGCCATTGGTGATATGTTGTCCTCCTTCAAACAGATCTTCTCAATACTACCAGAGCCCCCGCTGCCCCCGCCCCCCTGCAGACTTCAGTGCAGTGGCCTGCCCATCTCTCCTCTCTGACTGTACTTTCTTCCTCTTCTACTGGGACCAGAAGAGTCTCCAAGTCACAACCCTAGACTGTTGGTCCTCTCCACTCTGTGAATCTCCATCAGCAATCTAACCTCTCTCTTGTCACTCATGGAGCTCCGGAGGCCCAGAAGTTACCTCATGTAGGCCAGGCCTCTGGCGACATTGGAAACAAGGTCTGCCTCATGCTGGGCTCACCATGGTTTCCAATATAATCCCATTTCTGTGTCTAATGTCAGCAGAGGCCCCTCTGATCCCACACACACACACAAACCTCACTCAGCCTCCCTGCAATGGTTCCCTTCTTACACTCTAAGCTTGTAGGTGCGGCCAGAAATGCACATGAGGCAGTGAGTGTGTGCCTCTCCTTATGAAGGATAATGTGAAGGAGACAGACATACACTCTAGCTTCAATGGACTTTCTTTGGCCTTTCCATGAATGTCCCCCAAGAGCCATTAGCAAGGTTTTATGGATGGCAAAGCCCTAGGAAGTACCACCTCAGCCTTTCACTGGGATAAGAACTGGGGCTGCACTATGTAACCCCTTAACCAATGGCCACTAGGAGTTGGGGGAGGCACTAGAGCTAATGTCAGAGAAGTGACATGGGATAAAAGTCCAGTCCATTAGCTCCAGGGAGGAAACAGCCCAGAGAACATGTCCCAGGTTGTCCCTACTTACCTGGCTGAGCTGGAGTCCAGTTCACTTGGGGAGGCTGGGATGTAAACGTGAGGCTGTTCAGCAGCAGCAGTGACTGTAACAGTGACCATACAGCTCGAGGGGTTTCTCACCCTGAAATAGAGGAAAGGTGAGTGTGTCCATACTGAGAGCTGATATTAAACAGGCTCAAACAGGCTTTTCAAACCCCAATCCCCAGACTGCCACTTCAAGGAGTTTTTTAAAAAAAAAATTGATGTTTTCAAAATAACCCTTGCAAATCACTGAGTTTTGCTCTTCCAGACTCCTGAGGTCAATCGATGGTATCACTAACTTTACAAATGAGAAAACTCAGGCAAGGTGACCCAGATTACACCATGAATCAGTGGCAAGACCCCAATCTTCCAGCACCCACCCAAAACTCTACTGTAGTCAAGTGCCTTGGCCTGTGACTTACTTGGTTAGGGCACATCATGGGGCTACTAGGGACCTGACACCCAGTTCACCCACTCACTGGATTGGGCAGCCCCTTCCTAGGATCAGCTTCCCCTCCCCACACCCTCCAGTGAACTTTCCAGAGAACACAAGGCTGAGGGAGAGAGAGACAAACATGAGTTTAAGCATCACCAAGGAAGAGACTTGGATGTAGTTAATTCTGGAAGGCACTGCCCACGAGCAGAGGCAGGAAACTGACAGAATGGTTTTTCTGAGTCTCCATCTTTCAGCGGTAACACACAGCCCTTGGCCTGGAATCCCACCCCCTAGCCAGCTCACAAGGCCTTTCTCTGGCCAGGCTCTTACTTACTCTCACTCTGCTTGCTCTCAGGTCACCATTCTGATACTAAGGCTGCCATAGCTGCCTATTTCAAGTCAATGCATCCTGTTTGGCACCACCACTGACACCACTGCCCCATATCACATTCATATCACATCTGCCCATTCTCCAGTAGCCTCAGGCCAGTTCTATGGGTGCACACTGCCCTGGACTGGACTAATTTTGGTTTCTCTCCAACATGCGGCTCCAGATCATGCTCTGGATGTGGTCTGCCTTCGCCTGGCCTAGGCTCTGGGGCATCACTCCCTTGCCAGAGAATCTAGTACCCAAGGTCTCAACTAGTCTAAGAGTGGGGAGGGGAAAAAACAATCATGATCTAGCACCTGCCTGGCTCCCCAGCCACATCGTCCCAAATGATGTCATGTGTACCTGAAGCTCTAGCCATACTGAATGACCTCTCTTGTACCTTTGCACTTAACACCACCTTCTCTTTCAGGAAGCCCTTCCAGGGTACCTGTCCTCTCATCCCAGGCCTCAAGGTGCCCAGTCACTCTGTGCACATTCCTACATCACCCTATGCCACAGGAATGCACCATGGAAACTGAAGGAGGTAGACTGTCTGAGAGGGAAAGCCCCATGGGAACCTGGAAGGACAGGTAAGAGATAACATACAGAACCAGAGAGAGATAAAAGCCTCAAGACAAAAGACCCGGCACATGCTCTCCCCCTGAGGAACAGCCCATGCCATTCACTTTTCCATCTCCTCCCCCCTGTTCTTACCCCCACAGGTGTGACTCTCCTAAACTCTAAGGGTCCCCAGGAGACTTGCAACCAGGGGGGCAATGGGCAGCAGCAGCTTGTTCCAGGCTAATCCCCTGAATCTACTCCTAAGGACCCCTTTTCTCTGACTTCCCAGAAAGCTAAGGCTCTCCTGTTGCTTCTTCCATGGTAAGCCCTTCCTTGTTTCACTGGCCCCAGCTTTAATAAACAATGCCTGGACTCATGTTGTTAAATTTTCCCCGCACAAAGTCAAGCTGGCCATACACTACTAGCTGGCCATAGACAGACCTGCTGAGGGCCAGGTCCTCTGTCCAGTAACAGTATGCTGTGTGCTCCCTGAGGGCAGGCAGGCAGGGTCCTATACATCTTGTTCAATGTGTTTATGGCCAGTACAGCTGGCTCACATGAGGCTATTCCCTACTCATGGCCACTATTGGAAAAGATCTCTAGGGAGCAAAGGGAGCATCCAAATACTGTCATTCAAGGCCAAACTGGTGGTGGTGGCAGTGGAAGACTTCATTGAACTTCCTTTATCTGTGGCAGGGAGTCCCATCCACACCAGAACACACCTTCCTCTGAGAACGTCTGTCTCCTTGAATAGCAAAAGCAACCCATATGCCTTTTCCAACCCAGGTATTCATGGCACAAATGGCTGCTAGATAATATGGTTCTGTGTGCCAGGCTTGGTCTAACAGATTTGATGCCATGGCTTCAAAATGAAGCCCATGTAGACCGGCCCCCTTGGATGCTCTTTGCTGGTCAGCTTCCCACTGGCTCCTAAGCAGTCACACCTGCAGAAGGTAACTGGCCTGCTCAGTGTATCAGGGTTTGTTCTGGGGTGTGGAACTTGGAAAAACCCTGGCAGTAGGAGGAGCCCAGCACAGTATAGTTCTTACCTGCTGGTCTGGCTCTCCAATTCCATGAGCTGCTGGAGTCTTCTGGGGCTGCTCTGACGCTCTGGAGTGCTAGGGTCTTCAGGTTGCTGGGTGGGTGCAGCCGTGTCTCCCTGGCCACCTCTCGGGGCTCTGGGCTTCTCCTGCCAGGTCTCTCCCAGCTCGGTGACCACATTCTTCTCCTCAAAATCAGCCAAGGAGCTGAGGAAGAATGAGCTGAGGAGCGAGTGTTGTGGGACTAGTCCTTGCTCACCCACTGCAAACTGATGTCACTTCCTGTGAGCATAGCAGCTCCTCTCCTGGAGGATGGAGCAGAAAGGAGCCCAAAACTGCCCCCCCCATATCAGAAAGCAGTCTGTCTCCTCTTCCGAGGACCCCAGCACTGCTACTCCCTTTCCACTGACAAAGGCAGCATCCTCAAGAACACCGAGAGACTGACTTTAATGAGGTTTTAAAAGACAAAGTCTTCTCCTAGCTAGGAACAGTGGTATTCCTTCACCCCTCCTCCCACTGTGATCCCCCTTTTTTTCTAAGCCTTCCCTGTTCCAGTCCATCTGTCTTACTTAAAAAGTCCCAAGCCATATTTTATTCCCAGGCTCATGTGCTCAGACAGGTGTATGCAGCCAGGCCCTGCAAGCTCCCTCTTCCCCCAGCTCTCTGGGAAGGAGCTTGTCCCCAGGCTTCCCTGGCGGGCTGGATGGGGATACGGAGAGGGAGCAGAGCTGTCACTCACGCTAGAGTCTCAAGAGGGTGACCCCGCAATAGGGGGACGAGCCATATAAGCTAAAAGGCTCCCAGGCACCTGAGATAGACTGCCAAGCCTATTCGTGATCCTCGATCGCCATCTGGTGGCCTGCACAAGCAAAGCCGCAGAATAAGCCTTGCCAAAGACCTTGTCGCTCAGGGCAGCTGTTTTCTTTATTGAAGGTCTCATTTCCTGGCGGGCACCATGGTCCCAGCTCAGGGCTGCAAGAAATGGCGGAGCGCACAGGTGCTCAATCACTTGCTAGGAAGCTAAGCGCTTATTACAGTGGTTCTCAACCTTCTGGCCCTTTAAATACAATTCCTCATGTTGTGACCCAACCATAAAATTATTTTTGTTGCTACTTCATAACTGTAATGTTGCTACTGTTATGAATCATAATGTAAATATCTGATATGCAGGATGGTCTTAGGCGACCCCTGTGAAAGGGTCTTTCGACCACCAAAGGGGTCGCAACCCACAGGTTGAGAACCGCTGGCTTAGGAGGAAGGCGCTTGGGCACGCAGGCGCACAGGTATTGTGGCTGCTTTGTTTTTGAAGCCAGTACTTCCTTGTCTTCTTTATCGATAAAGAGTCACTGCTATTATTACAGGGCAATAGCATATTCTTCCCTTTTTTGGCAGAGGAAAAAGCTGGGGTGAGGATCCTATTGCCGCTCATAAATGGCAGTTACAACAGAACTTCAACCTGCTCCCCATGGCTCAATCTGATTACGTACCTGCCTGTACACTTCTCATCTCTAATCTGAGGATCAAAGGTGGGGTGGAAGCAGGAGCGAGGGCTCATCACTAAAGCATCCCGTTCAAAACACACAATACTGCCTTTCTCAAGCTCATCAACCCTCCTTCCATCTCAGCTGCTTCTTTTCTCCTCCAACAGCCAAACTTCTCGAGAGGGTTTTCTGCACTGTCTTGTCACTTCCTCATTCTCTTCTCCCTGTCAACCTTCTACCAAACTACCATTGCTTCCCAATATCCCAAACTATCAGTGCTCCTTACCCCTTGTGTCTACATCAATATGCTACCCTTTAAGGCCCCTGCCTCCATTGGAGGTTGACCAGGATTTCAGGGGCCCCAAAATCAACCATCTGAGGCTGAAAAACCTAATTGGAAAGGATCTGGATATTTTATCCAGGTAGATGAGCTTTGGAGACACCCTTACTGATGTTTGCTTTATCCTTGGTCTCTCACCGTAAATTTAGACTACAGTCTCCATAAAATTACATTTCAGGGCAAAAAAAAATCTTAAAAGCCTCCTCTACAAATATTAGTAGGAAGCTTTACTATTCATATTGAGCAGGTAACCTCAACTTGTACCATCTCCCAGAAACACAATTAGGATAAAAATATAAAGTCAGACAAAGACAAGAACGAACCCTTATATAAATCAGTGCATTTTGTATTTCTGTGTTTATACCTGACTCATGGCTGGAAATTTAGAATTAAAGCCATAAGATCTCTATTCCTTTTTGTCTATGTGCTTCTGTATATATGTATGTTATATATGTTTAATATTTTCTTGACTCTAGATAGTATTACCAAATTAGCTTAAGAAAATCCCTTATGCTTTATTCCAAATGACTTAGAGATAAATGAGCACTTATATAAATTAAATATTCCTAAAACTCCCATAAATTACAGAAACAATTTCTAAATATTTGAAATGAAAAAATAAAGCATTCTTATAAGAACTATCCCAAATGTTTAAAAAATTAAAGTTCAAAGGTTAGGTAAATCTCTGCCAAACAAGACGAGTTTAACATTGTTAGTTTAATAATAATAATAATAAACCCCAGCTATGTCTTGTGAGTTATAAATGTTATAGCTAACACAATAATATATTTTTATTCTACTTGAGTATATTCTTCCTAAACATAAAACAGGTTTACTGCTTGAATAAGCTAGTATTATATCTACTCAATGTTTAAGATTACAAAAATATAAATTTGCTTTTAACCAAACTCATTATTCTGAAAACTTTATTTCAACAGTAATTATGTTTTATAATACATCACTTTTAAGACAGTTTTCAAGGAAACTAAAGAGAAAATAAACAAATGGGACTACATCAAAATAAAAAGTTTCTGCACAGCAAAAGAAACCATCAACAAAACAACAAGAAAACCCACTGCGTGGGAAAACATATTTGCCAATGTCATATCTGATAAGGGCCTAATCTCCAAAATTTATAGGGAACTCATACAACTTAACAAAAGGAAGATAAACAATCCAATCAAAAAATGGGCAAAGGACCTAAATAGACACCTTTCAAAAGAGGACATTCAGAAAGCCAAGAGACATATGAAAACTTGCTCAAAGTCACTAATCATCTGAGAGATGCAAATAAAAACAACAATGAGGTACAATCTCACACCTGTCAGAATGGCTATCATCAACAAATCAACAAATGACAAGTGCTGGAGAGGATGTGGAGAAAAAGGAACACTTGTGCACTGCTGGTGGGAATGCAGACTGGTGCAGCCACTATGGAAGACAGTATGGAGTTTCCTCAAAAAACTACAAATGGAACTCCCATTTGACCCTGTGATCCCACTTCTAAGAATATATCCCAAGAAACCAGAAACACCAGTGAGAAAGGATATATGCACCCCTATGTTCATAGCAGCACAATTCACCATAGCTAAGATCTGGAAACAGCCTAAGTGCCCATCTGTAGATGAATGAATTAGAAAACTGTGGTACATCTACACGATGGAATACTATGCTGCTGTAAAAAAGAAGGAACTCTTACCATTTGCAACAGCATGGATGGAACTGGAGAGCATTATGCTAAGTGAAATAAGCCAGTCAATGAAGGAAAAATACCACATGATCTCACTCATTTCTGGATAATAAAGACCATTATAAACTTATGAACAAAAATAGATACAGAGGCAGAGCTGCCTCGAACAGATTGTCAAACTACAGCAGGAAGGCCGGGGAGGGTGGGAGGGCAGGAGGGGGGTGGCTAAGAGATCAACCAAAGGACTTGTATGCATGCATATAAGCATAACCAATGGACATGACACTGGGGGGTAGGGGAGGCCAGGGAATTGTCAAGGGCGGGGGAAAAAAAAGGAGACATATGTAATACTCTTTGTAATACTTTAAGCAATAAAAAAAAATAACTTCTCCCAAATAAAAAAAATATATATATAAAAAAATAAAAATCAATAAACTATTCTTTAAAAAAATAAAAAAAGACAGTTTTCAAGATCTTTTTGGTAATTTAAAACCCTAGACATATGCTAAATTAAATTAATATGCATTAAATACCTAGATCATTTTTAGGTAACATAAAATACTGACACTAACCCTATTTTTAAGCTTACATATTTTTTGCTTATTTTATGAAGCACAGAGAGGTTGTATTTAGATCTATTAATAAATGTGTTCATTTTTTCCATGCTGAAAATATACTATAAAATGTATATAACTATATTCATAAGCTTTACTAGTCTGCTAAGAAATACTGTATATAACAGACAGTTCAAAATTATCTATCCCCTTGGTTTTTTTTTCGGTAAAATAGAAGTAACTAATTGTTAAAAATTATAATCAATATGTAGAAATGAGACTACTACAAGTAATAATGGCAAAGAGGAACAACTCTCTATGCAAGAAGAGCAAATATGTTTTTGTTAAGGAAAAAGAGAACAGTTTTGTCCTAAATTAAAATAACTAGTGATTCCAAAAACTATGTAAGACAAAATATAAATGGGTATTTTTATAATTTCAAAAGGTTCACAGGAAAGAAATTTTAATTGTCATTGTCAAAATGGACTAAAATTTAATAAGACTATAAGATTTTCTCAAAAGAGTTCTAGTATCAAATCTTATACTGATGCATAACTAAAATCTGGCTTTCTCTCCAAAACTTTCTTGGATTGCTGGTCTGCTCTTAACAAAAGATCTTTATTTCTTTCTGAGTAATCTGTCTAAAAGGCAAAGTTTTTATGTCTTGCCAAACAAATGTCCTATCCTCTATGCTGACTACATCATGTCTTCAATTATTTTTAAAAGGCCTTTTCATTTTAAAGGAACTAAGAATCTTTACAGTCATGTTACTGCCTATGTTTACTTGAAATTTTTTGTCACTTTGATTCAATAGAGAATTAAGTATTATTTCTCACTATCCCATAATCTTATTTAATCAAATGTCCAGACCTCCTGATAACATTTGACATTTTGCATTCCCTATACCAAATATGAGATATCTTTTACATCTAAAACTGATTTCCCAGAGTACCCAAAGGTTTATTTGTTCTTTTGCTTTGTAATGAGAGGTGTTAAAAATAATAGGTTTATTTAATATTCTATAAATTGCATGGAATGCATTGTCCAATCACCGCCCCGCAAATAATGCTTAGTCTTTCCTAAATTAAATTTTAATGCCACTGAACTGTACACTTAAAATGGTTAAGATCGTAAATTCTGTTATGTGTATTTTACAGTTTAAAAAGACAACTTACTGGCTCCTCTTTGTCCTTTGGAGAAAGTCTAAGTCCTTGTTATGGCATAAGGATATGACCTTGCCCATCTGTCTTGTGATCATGTGGTCTTTGTCATTTATTAGATTGATATGCTGTGTCAGTTTCTCTAAGTCCACCCCCAGAGTCAGTGATTCTCTAGGAGGACTCCGGGATTCAGCATATAGTTGTCCTCAAGACTAAGATGTACTACTGCAAAAGGATACCAAACATAATTAGCAAAATGAAAAGCCAGTGTTCTTAGTCACAGCTGTAGGTTTTTATTAAGGGCTGGTCATATAGGCACCTTCTGCCTGACACCTACCCAAATTCCCAACTCCCAGAAGGCAATCAGAGATTCAGCATAAAGCACATTGTTTGTACAGGCGATCTACGTCATTAGCCTGATCTCTTATCATTTAGGAAAAGGTTCACATGCGTGTAAAGAACTGTCTACCTTTTCAAGTTCCCAGAGGTCAGCCAATGGGTCACCTTGCAAGCAGGCCTTTCTAAGGAGAGCAGTCTGAGGCTTGCTAGGTTAGCTCTTGTCTGAACACTATCCAGCTAACATCATCTCCCGCACTGCTTCCTCATCATAAACTGCAGACATATCAAACCACAGGGCACTCCCCAAACATGTCACACTGTTACCTGTCTTCCATCTAGCATAGGAGATTCTTCTTACTCCTGGACCCTTCCCTTCAACTCCTTGAAAATGTTTTCAAGAGGAACATCTACCATCACCTCGGTGAAGCCTTCTCTGATTCTGTGAGAACAGCCAAGTCACATGGTCCTTCTAGTATGCTGCCATAGTGCCGTATCCATACCCACAGGTAAGCACTTACCACTGTCAAGGGCTGTGACCTCCTAAAGGGCAGGGACCAAGTCTTATTTTTCTGTATCCCTAGTGCAGTATATGGCTTGGCAGGAGCGAGTAACTAAGTAAAATTTGGTTTAATTGTGGAATGTGTGGTTCATTAATTCACAGAAAAATCAAGTTGCTCACATTACTCTGCTCATTCCTTCCCCTGCCTTCTGACCTACATCTGCACTCAACCTTCCCTCCTGTTTCGGAGATACAGCCCTCTCTTTCCTGCTCAAGGCTCTAGAACCTGCCACACCCTGACTTCAGTGACCCTTCACCTTCAAGTTTGCTCACTCTCTCTTTGAACTGCAAACTCACCTCATCTGGCAGGTATTTCCTCCCCTGGGCACATAAACTTCATTCTGTAGCTGTTTATCTACTCACTATTTCCTCATCCCTCACTTTACAGCCAATATTTTAATTTATTTTTAAGTATGTTTTTAAATATATTTTTATTGATTTCAGAGAGGAAGGGAGAGGGAGAGATAGAAACATCAATGATGAGAGAGAATCATTGATTGACTGTCTCCTGCCCACCACACACTAGGGACTGAGCCCACAACCTGGGCATGTGCCCTGACCAGGAATTGAACCGGTGACCTCTTGGTTCATAGGTCAGTGCTTAACCACTGAACCACACTGGCCAGACCATAACCAACATTTTAGAAAGAGTTGTACACCTGTACCAACTGTACTCCATCTCCTCACTGACCACTCCTTTCTCAATCGACCATAATCCAACCATAACCTTTTTCTCTTCCAACATGTCCTCCTTAAGGCAGCTATAAATTCTATGTTGCTAAACCTGGTGGGCCTATCTCAAGGTCCACAGCACACAGGAAAGTTAGCTCAGTCTTGCTTGGTTTTCATGACTGTACTCTTTCTAGTTTCTTCCATTTATCCAAAATTGTCTTTTTCCTCAGCTCCTCTTCCTCTAGAAGACCCTTCAATATTATTTTCCAGAATTCTGATCCATCTGCCTTTCTCTCTTGTTTTTTCTTTTTTTAAAACCTTTCTTCTTTTTACATATATTCGATTAGAGTTGTAGAAGGCCAATAATTATTATCCCCCATTTTTTTTTCTTTCTGAGACAAAAGAAAAGCAGAAAATGGAGATAAATGTCAGCTGGTGAAGCAAATGGCTTTACATGTAGAGCCAAAAGGATGACTCCCCTTGCATTCCTGAACCACAGGGACTTACTCATCCAGCCAAGGGCCTGGAAAGACCACTGGCCACAGATGCTTGTGGAGAGAAGCAGAGAATTTAAGGGGAACCTTCTGGGCTGTACATCTAAAGTCATCTGTTTCCAAAGACGGAGAATTAGGGGCCAAGCTTGGTCCCTGCAATCCCCAACTTGACAACCAAATAAGCCACTCCTTCCCAAGAGAACAGGAGGAAGAAAGACCAGCAGAATAAACAAAATTCCAGAGAAATGACATTCTAACCCCTCCAGGTAATCTCATTTTCCAGGCATCCTCATTCACTGTCTAGCCCCAGGTCTAATCTTCACTCAATTTCAGGCCTGTTTACTCATAGCCTATTGGACATTGTTGCCTGGATTCCTTACAGGCAGTTCATATTCAACATGGCTCAAGTGCCATTTGCACAACACCCCCACAACTTTGTAGTAGGCCCTTAGCTCGTTCCTGTCATGGTTGGGGGCCCACACCATCCACCAAGTTGCCAAACCATGAAATTTTTGGAACAGCCTCTGCTACCATTTTCTCTCACCTTTCCCCTTAACAGAGCAACAAGACTTATGGCCTCATCACCTCTCCCTTGGCTGAGCAGATGTCTCCTAACTGGTCTGAATCATCTTGCTTTATACCCCCGGGCGTGATGCTACACATGGCAGGTGGAAGGAATCTTCCTACAAATCACGGCTGCTCTGGTCTATGTCTCAGTCATCTCGCTCTCCTGAAAGCTATCTGTGGCCCCAGGGGCATCAGAAGGTGAGTCACACTACTTAGCCTAGGAATAGGTGCCTGCTCATTCCTCCTCAGCACTTCCCACCAAGCCACCAATTAACCCTTCCTCCACTGCCACCACCCTGACTCTGTCTTTCCTTCACAGCATGTATATCAGGTAAAATCTTCTAGCTCCAACCTCATGCCACCTGCAAAGAAACCCCCCCCCCCGACAATCCCCCACCCAACCAAAAGAGAAACCCAATTGTCTCCTCCTTCATCTAAAGCTTGCACTTTTTGCACCCCCTCTCACTAATGGGAACACTAAATGGTGTAGGAAGCCAAATGATGTGGCAGGAAGTTCAAAGGTGTTTGATCAGTAACTTTGGTCTGGGCTCCTACTGGGGTCAAGGACAAGAAAAGGAGTAAAATACAAGTTGGATATTCTTAAATAAGAAAATCTTTTATTTAATAGAATAGTCTGGCCATAAAAATAGCTTCCTATCTCACTAACTATGGGCTCTCTACGTTATAATAAGAACCCCAGTACCACGAGGATGGATGAACATTTTTATTTTATCCCTGCAAGAGAAGCCACAAGTACCATCTACTGTCTCCTGGGGTTGAAAGAGTCTCAGCTCTCCCCTTCTAGCATTTGTCTTGTTGAGAAACCATTTGCTTGGTTTGGAAATGGTACAAGCTTTCAATTGCTCTTTCTGAAATCTCCAAGCAATACAAGCTCGCTGCATCGTAACAATCTGTCAACATTTTTGTAAGCTGTATAGGTTATGAGGTGTAGGAGCCAGATTTTCAGATGCTGTCAGGAGAGCATTGATTTGAACACTTCAACCCATACCACATGGTCACCTCCAGTCACAGTCATACTTGTCCTCTCACTGATACACACCAACACATCGCCAATCACAATCCCACTGCCACCCTCAATGCCACTGTCACCCTCTCTAATGCCTGCTTATTCATGCTTTCTCGCACTCTCACTGCTTCACCCTGTTGCTTTCTCTCACTCACTACCGTCCCCCTGTCAACACACAAATAGCCTTCACCCTACTTTGGACTCCCAACCTAAAGTGCATGTATACTGTGCCTCTCTATGCTGCTTCTACTGATAGTCCACAGGTTAAGTATTAGCCAGGGCTTCTTATCTCTGAGGACAGATACCTGATCCCACAAAAGGCCTCATCCCAGCTCCATGCACCATAGGAAGACCCCTGACACAGCTCCATGGAGTTAGAATGGTGACACAGGGAGTCACCATTCTAACTCCACAATGGGCACAAGGGTGAGCATCTGAGTGTGTGATATACCAGGCACTGGCATGAACATGGGGTGAAAGCAGGCTACACCTGGGTCATGGAGTCTGACAAAATTCCAGCTTGGGCAGGAAGTAGACCAGCATAGCGTTACCCTTACCTGCTTGCCTGGGTCTTCAAGTCCATAAACTTCTGGGGTCTTCTGGGACTGCTCTGATGCTCTGGAGTGCTGGGATCTTCAGGCTGCTGGGTAGGTGCAGCTGGGTCTCTTTGGCCACCTCTGGGGACTGCAGGCTTCTCCTGCCACGACTCTCCCAGCTCGATGACCACATTCTTCTCCTCAAAACCAGCCAAGGAGCTGAAAAAAATAATGAGTGCCCTTATGGAGTAAATATTGTGGGACTAGTCTTTGCTTACCCTACACACTGATGTCACCTTCTGAGGACATAGCAGGCTTCTCTCCTTGAGAGTGGGGCTGAGGGGAGCCCAGCATGGCCTCCATATTGGGGAGAAGACTGTCTCCTCCTCAGGAGTACCCCAGCACCAGTACTCCCTTCCTACAAAGGCCATCCCCATGTGTACTAGGTGAAGCCTGAGCCTTTTATGCTTTTGCCAACCCTTAATTCAGCTGTCCCAAACACTGAGCTCTTTGGGAGATCTTCCTTCTTCCCTGGCCTCACATCACACCAACACTTGCACCTTCCATTACCATCCCCATCCTAAGGTGCTTCCAAGGGATTTGTTTTCTCAGCTGATGCCTCCTCCAGAATCTCTATCCTGAGTGATGGTGCTGCTACCTGGTGGCCTCCAGTGCCAAAAATGTCATATGCCCACTAGGCCAAAGGCAAAGACTAAGTCAGGTTATTAAGATCATGATCCCAATTTTCCATAAAATGAAAACGTAGCTCACCATCACCTTGATTCTGGCTCGCTCTGAACTCAACCCTCCCAAAATTAGCAGTCTGCCTTCAACTGATGGTGGGGCTACCTGAAGACAAAAAGCAATACCACTAGCTACCTACAGCCCTAGGACTCTTTATTTATGAAAGTTAATCCCATAGTAGGCAGGGTCCCTGCCTTCAAGCTAGAATGACAGGGGAGCAATGACCATACTTTTTAAAGAGTATGCCCTGAAAACAAAGGGACTCTTCAGCCTCAGGTGGAGGGAACCAAAGTACTGCAGCAGGGACAAACCAAACACCACCTTCAGCTGTACCTGGAAGATCTGCAGGCAAGTGAATACTGTGCCTTTCTATGCTGCTTCTACTGATGGTCTGCTGTAGCCCAGCCAGATATCAAAAATGGTCTGCTTACATAATGCTAATCTTTTAGCCAACGGGATTTCGTGATACATCCATTTCACCTTTGTCTGTGACAAACATGCTTGAGCTAAAGATAAACTTGGAAGACCTAAAGAGTTTGTCTCCTAACTCTGGGAGCCCTGAGCTAGCTTTACCATGGATTTAATCAAAGTCCTGTTCTATCCCACATCCTCTGTAGAATTATGGTAATAGAGGTTGTCCTCACCAAGTTTGTGAATAAAGCCCAGATTCTCTGCAAAGAGCAATTTGAGGGTCTACTGTAACACAGGGACAAGTGGATGAATAAGGCTCCTTCACCCTTAGCCTCAGAGAGGAGTCACTACAGTTACAGGAGGTATAGCCCATAAAAAGAAAATCTTAGTAAAAATGTCACAGGAAGCCTTGCTGAGCAATGTGATAGCCTAGAGGTCTTCCAGGCCCATAATGAATTATCTGCAAGTCAAGCGTTTAGAGATAGGCAAGGTAGTACTTCTGGCTGTAACTAGATCAAAGATCTAGTAGTCTAATACAGATACTGCCAATTTTTGACACAGTAACACACTCTGCATAGAAGAGAACACCCCTTTCCACTATTGTACTACCTCCAATAGACTCTGCGACAGGTTAACAACAGTTCTCCACAGTGAATAAATGTGCTTAGCTTAAAGTTCACCTGTTTGTTCTTCATGCAGAAATATCATAATCCTGAAATGCCCAGATTGCAACATAACAAAGAGGAAAATAGCTTATTTTTAGATGTAAAGCCCCAAAATAAAAGTTTAGTGGGGCCCTGGCCAGTGTTCCTCAGTTGGATGGACATCATCCCATGCACCAAAAGGTTGACAGTTTGATACCCTGTCAGGGCACATGCCCGAGTTATAGGCTTGATTTCCAGTGTGAGGCATGCAGAAGGCAGCTGATTGATGATTCTCTCATCATTGATGTTTCCCTCTATCTCTTCCCTCCTTTCTATCTAAAAAACCAATAAAATATTTTTTAAAAGCTCAGTCGGGGGAATATGAGCTACTCTGTATTAAGTGAAATCATGCCAATAAAGGGCAGCAGAGGCCAACTTTCTGAGTGTTCTTTAATAATTACAATGGAAGGAAATATTCTTTTGGGGGCTGATTTATTTAGCTTTAAGTTTTAATAAACTTTGTGGCAGTAAATGCTTTACACATTCAAACCCATTTAACCCTCACAACAACCCTGTGTGATAGGAACTATCATTATGCCTATTCTGAAGGTGAGGAAACTGGAGCACAGAGTTGATGGGAAAGATACCCAAGGCCACAGAGTGACAGAGCTTAGATTAAATACCAAGCACAGGAGTCCATGCTCTTAAATCACTGTGCCATATCACCTTTCTGTACGTGTGATGAAGCAGGGCCAAAGTTAGAATAGAGCAGAATTCCTCAAGTTTTGTACAATTCCACTGCCCTGCAGGATCTCCCCGCCCATCCCATCAGCCTTCCTCACCAAACTCTTGGAAACTAAGGCCCTACCTAAGGAATCCCAGGGCCCAGAGCAGGTAGGTCCACCCGGGCGTCCCTTGCAGGGTGAATGGTCCAGCTGCTCTCCCCGCATGCCCACAGTCCCTGTCCCCGGACAGCTCTGAAGACTAGGGTCCAGTGTCACGGATGACTGCAGGGCACCCTGCGAAATGGGATCAGGCTGCAGGAGCCCCTTTTGGCTCCTCGCGGGCACCCACCTCCCTTCTTCTCTCCCACCTCCATAAGGACTGCGGCAGTAGAAGGGGCTTCAACACCAAGGACATCAGGAAGCTGGGTTCACCAGGCCAGAGGGGGGAAAGGGCAGTGGGAAACCAAGAAGACCAGACCCATCTATGATCCTCGCACGCCATCTGGCGGCCAGCGCGGGCATGGCCACAAGAGAGAAGCACCCGGGAGGCCACTCTGGCCCCGGGCAGCCATTTCGCTTTGTGGACAATTGCCTTTCCCAATATACACTGAGACCAGAACTTGCCACTGCAGGAAATGGCGGCCCGCGCAGGCTTACAAACGCTGGGAAGTGGTGCACACTCCAGGCACATGCGCACCCACACACGCAGGCGCTCTGTGCACGCAGGAGCTTAGGGCACGCACACACATGCGCACATAGGATGGTCTCACGCTGGACACAGGCGCATGCTCTCTAGGCGCAGGCGCACGCACGGCAGGCACGCACGCACGCACGCAGGCGCTCTGTGCACGCAGGAGCTTTGGGCACGCACACACATGCGCACATAGGATGGTCTCACGCTGGACACAGGCGCATGCTCTCTAGGTGCATGAGCACGCACTGCAGGCACGCAGGCACGCAGGCACGCACGCATGCACCCACGCCAGGCTTGGGCGCAAACACGCAAGCTCGTTGGGCGCAGGCGCACGCATGGTCACTGGGGGTGAAGGCGCATGCCTGCTCGCTGGGCGCAGGCGCAAACTCAGGCATGTAGGGGCGGGTGGAGGGGGGCGGGGGGAAGACCAGCAGGCGCAGGCATAGGCGCAGGCGCAAGGGAATGCGTGGCAGGGGTAGGTATGCACTCCAGGAGCAGGCGCACGCATAGTTGCTGGGGTTAAGGAGCAGGCGTGTGCACGCAGACTGGGCGCAGGTGCAAACGCAGGCGCAAACACAGGCTCATAGGTGGGTGGAGGGGCGGGGCCCGCAGGCGCAGGCTTGCACGCGGGGGGGGGGGGGGGGGGTTGTGTGGCGCAGGCACAGGTGCAGGCTCACATAGGAAGGTCTCATGCATGCCTAATGCAAAATGCAAAAGCACACCCATACTCACATCTTCTGCACTCCCTGCCTAGACCCTTGGAAGACTGTTAGCTTTTCTCTGTGTCCACCCTTTTTTCTTCCCAATACAGAATCTTCTGGCCCCACACAGAGATCGTGAAAACTCTAAAACCGTTGTCAGCTTCACCACTATTGACTTTTTGTATTGGATAACTGTGTGTGGGCTGCCCTGTGCATTGTAGGACTTTGGACAGCATCCCTGGTCTCCACCCACTATTTGCCAGTATCACCCTCTTGCCAGCTGTGAGAGTCGACAGAATCTGCAGACGCTGCCAAGCGACTCCTAGGGGGTAGGGAGGTATGGGGAGATGCCCCTGATTCACAACCATTGCCCTACAACAATGGTTCTCACCTAGACTGGACATGAGAAAAAACTGGAAGCTTTAAAAAAGATTGATGATGGAGTCCCACCCCAGAACAATTAAAATCTAATCTCTGTGTAGAGCTCAGGAAGCTTTATTTTTTTTTATTTTTAAAAACACTTCCTGAGTGAGCCCTAGTGGATAGAGCGTCAGCCTGCAGACGAAAGGGTTCCGGGTTTGATTCTGGTCAAGGGCATGTACCTCAGTTGCAGGCTCCTTCCCGGCCTGGGCCCTGGTCAGGGCTTGTGCAGGAGGCAACCGATCCATGTGTTTGTCTCACATTGATATTTCTCTCTATCTTTCCCTCTCTCTTCCTGTCTCTCTAAAAATCAATGGGAAAATATCAGTAGGTGAGGATAAATAAATAAATAAATATAAAACACTGCCTGAGTGATTTTCAAGTGCAGTCAGAATTGTGAAACACTGTATTCAAGAAAGTTTGTATTGATTTTGCAAAGTTTTACACATCAGAAGAAAGTAGTTCTCAGACTGGTCTTTAGAGTTAGCCATATCTGAGCTCTGTTTCTAGCTCTGCTCCTCACAGGAGTTCTCTGTTTCTTCCACTGTTAAACTACATCAGAAGCCAGATTCTTACCCATGTTTTGGAAATAGTAGGTGAGATCATGTATACAGAATAGTTTACACGTTAACCAGCTAAGAGTTACTGGTTCTGGGCCTTGAGAATAGACTCCAAAGGAAATATTTTAAAAACTAGATTTTTAAAGTTTTTTTCCCCCCTGAGGATTTTCTTAGAGCCTCTTGCATTGGGACTCAGCTCTGCCACTTGCAAGCCCTTGGACAAATCACAAACTTTCTATGCTTCTGTTTCCCCATCTTATCATTTCACAGAGTTGCTGGGAAGTTTGTAAAGCAACTAACAAAGCACATTCACTATAGGTGTCAGTTATTGTTTTCACCCTATTAATTGTCAGTGAAATTTGCAACAGAAAAAGTCACATAGTAAGGCCTCCTACCTTAGAGATCCCTTGCTTACCCCACCCCCCAGCATCCCAGTTTCACTGGAGGTCACAAAAGTAAAGAAGTAACTGCAATGTGGCATGAAAGTACAAAAAATGCATCCACCTTTTTAAACACCTAAATTGGACCATGTTCCTCTTTGGCTTAATCTTGAAATAAGATCCAACCTCTTTATCATGGCTTACCAAGGCCCTGCGCCATCTATGGACCCCCTCACTGGCCAGGCTCCAGCCACTCTATGCTTCGGAACATGCTGTGCACGTTCCCACTACAGGGTTTTTAGGTTTGTAGTTTTCTATGTGCATCTTTTTTCTCCTTTCTCTTCCTAGAGTTAGTTCCTTCTCCTCCTGAGAGGAGCTCCCCTGAGTTACCTCCATCTCTCTACCCATCTAAGCAGTAGCCCTCCTCATTGCCATCACTCTATCTCAGCACCCTGGCTAATTCTTTGAGGGCACTGTTCTTCCAAGGAGGCACAGAGACCTGGGTTCTAAGCCTTTGTTCTTCATTATAATTAGGGGGAAATCTCACAGGATTGTGGGGAGGGCTGTACGTGACACTGTGAGCAGTGGGCTGTGTACCAAGTGGGTGCCCAAAAGTTAAGTAACTGATGCAATCTTTAACAATATCTGGTGTTGAAGGCAAATCATCCCAGGCCTACCTCAAAAAATCTCCTGTTTCACCGTTACCCCTTCAAGACCTCTCAGCGCCAGTCACACTCAGCTACATACAGTGTCCAGGAAACACCAGGTTGATTGGAGTCCTTTGTATACACTGTTCCTTGGCTCAGAGGACTCCTATTCATCTTTCAAGATTCAGCTCAGAGGCCACTTTCCCCATGAAACCACCAAAACCACCATGCCTGCTCCCCTTCCCCTGCTCCAGCATGAGATATTCCTGTCTGGACTAGGCTTTGCCCTCCATAAGCCATGTCTATTTGTCTGTGTGCTTCAGCCTCCAGCGCAGGGCAGTTGTTGTCCAAGTGGTTGCTGACTGAAAGAGTGGGTGACTTTCTGACTATGGAGGACTTCCTGGCTAAAGGCAACTCAGTGTAGCAGAAGGCTCCACAGACCCAGAGGGAGAGGCCAGAGGGTTTCAGCTGGGGCTTCAGCCTTTGTTATGTGCCTTGGGCCAGCTTATAGACCTCACTAGCCTCATTTTCCATCCAAAGGCTAATGCAAACCTAAGCTATCTTTCTCCACCACAAAAGCTCAGTTCTGTTGGCTGGTGCCTTACCCCTTAAAATTTGCCTTCATGTCCTCCAGGTCTGCTGGGCTGTCGCTCTTCCTGTTAGCTGGTACAGCAGAAGCCAAAGTAGCATCGGAGCTGAGGGAGGAAGCACACAGGCCCACTGAGGCCTCAGACCAAAGGAGACTGGGGGCTTAGGCCTTTCCCTTCCCAGCTGCCTTCTCACAGGAAAGGGGATGCCTGTATTTATCAGTCAAGGGTGGCCTCTCAGTCCTGCCATTAGTGTGGCACAGATGCCACTGTGAGCCCTGGCTGTGGCCTTAGCACCTGAGTTCAAGACAAAGCACTACCCCTGACTAGTGTGGGGGTCCCTGAGGAAGTCTCCTGATTTTGGATTACCGTGTCCTTGTCTTACCTACACCTCTTGGGAGTCCAGAAAGATTGTCCCTTGCTAAGTGCTCCACACACCCACAGCAAAAGGAAGATTGGTAGATGAAACAGTGTAGAAGCCTAGAGCCTGGCAAGACAGCCTCTTCCCATCGTACTTTCATGCCCCTGGGGCTCTGCACCCTCCCCAGCTGCCTCACTCCACATGCTCCCTGGGATTCCTCCCTCTGGTCCTCCTTGCTGGTCCAGGCTGCAGTACCTACAGGAGAGGTTCACTGAGATGTCCTATCAGGGTCTCTTCCCAAGTTTCGCCTCCTGATGCACCCCTTCTGCTACCTCACCTTGAGTCCTTATGAGTAGGTGCTGGGC
This sequence comes from Myotis myotis, assembly GCF_014108235.1. Classification (NCBI taxonomy): domain Eukaryota; kingdom Metazoa; phylum Chordata; class Mammalia; order Chiroptera; family Vespertilionidae; genus Myotis; species Myotis myotis. The sequence continues at coordinate 13,208,390 of NW_023416346.1, forward strand.
TGTTTGGGTATCCTGACTTATCATTTGTCCTCCCGCCCCCACTGTCCCTGGTTCCTGTGTTGAGCTGCATGTCAGGGACCCTCCCTACCTTCCATCTCCTGTGGTGATCACCTGATAGGAAGGTAGCATGGAGCTAAGAAGTGTGAAGGGTATTCTGGGGCACTGGAGTTAAGGCTGAACCCCGAAGGCTGTGTCTGGCAATGGGAATGGTCACCAGATAGTCACCCCCCCCTTACCTGGTGACCACTAGTCCAGGTTTGCGACCATGAGAGTTGGCACCATGCACATCATCATCATCCAGGAGAGGCATGAAGCCAGCAGCTGAGCACACCCTGTGGAAGGAGGTCAAGCTCAGTTTGGGTTCAGGATTTTGTGTCTGTCTGTCTACTCTCTCCTGAGAGAGTGGTTTCTGACCCTGAAAGATGATGAGAACTGAGGAGTTGCTCAAATGGATGTTCAGGGAACAATACTCATATCTCACAGCTGCCTGCCACCAGGACAGTGAAGCCTAATGGTTAAGTATCCCTGGAGGCATCTTGCCCAAATTCAAATCACAGCTTTGTTACCTCCCAGCTGTATGACCTTGGATATATCATCTGACCTCTTTGGGCCTTAGTTTTACCATCAATGAAATGGGGATAATAATTGTGTCTGCCTCACAAATTTTCTGAGAAGAGAAAATGAGTTAATAGATACCAGATACTTAGAATAATGCCTGGGCCCTAGGGTGTGCTAAAGTGATCCTGTTATTAATATGGGGTTCTGTGGCCACTTATATTCCATCTGTATCCATAAACTTGATACAGATTGAGTGGATGCTCTTTAACCCAGCCTTCCCACAGGTTGGTCACATTCTCTGTCTTTCAGGCAAACTGACTCTCACGGTACACCAAGCAGTCACGGCTCACAAGGCATCTTATCACCTGTACAATCTTGCACCCTTCATTTATGTAGCACACTTACTTACTTAGAGTTCCTGGTATTTGTTCCTAAACCTGTTCATGCCAGTTGTACTTGCAACCATAATCACTAAATTAGTAAGTAAACTAATGAGAAACAGTCTTTTCTTTAGAAAGACAGTAAAAGCAAGTTTCTTAAAAATCAATATAGGTAAGACAATGTAAAAGACTGGGTTAAAAATAATAGAAATCTAGAAGATTCTCCAGCTTATTTTGAAAGGTAATTTGAGGTTTGGCTTCATTTTAAAGAAACTGAAAGCAGAAAGCAAAATGTTGAGTTTGTGAGGGTGTGGAAACAAGAAGGATGATATGGATGAACATTCAAAAATGAAGCAGCCAAGAACCAGACCCAATCACACTGGCCTGGGAATCTTCCATGATAGCCACCAGCCAATTGAGTCAACCTGCATGACTTGCTAGCCAGCACACAATGATGCAGGCTGCAGGTGCTCTTGCACAGTCCCAGCTCAGAGAACTGAGGTCCCAGCAGCGGTCTTTCCTGGTACCTGCTGAGGCACAGTGGTCAGAGGCTGGAGCTGCTGTCCCCTTCCCATGTTGGCTTGGGCTCCTGGATTTGGAAGCCAGGACTCTGGGTCCAAACATTAGTTGTAAACTATTCAAGTTAGTGAAGGCAGGGGGCCCCCAATGGGCTTGGGGAAGCAGGGGCAGCTGAGAAAGAAGTGGGGAAAACAGTAAGCAGAAGCTCCCCCTTGGGATGCCTTCCAAGGCCTGACTGCCCTAGGGCAGGGTGCTGGTGAGCAGCATGCAGTCAGGCTCTCTGTAGATACTGGCTTTGCCAATCCTCTCTGGACATCTGTCCTGAACCATAAAGGTTCTAGCACAGATTGGAGCTAAACGATTGGTTCCAACATCTGCATACCTAACCTTTGTCAACTAGGGTGACTTATGCTTGATTTGGAACTACCTGGGAACAGATGGGACCTTGTTACTCCCCAAATCACCTGAGAAAGTGGTCCCTGACCCTCCCCAGGTCCAACAACTTAGGGCCCAGTTGGACATGCTTGTCTCCTAGCTAGTCTCACTGAGGAAGCTGCTTTTCCTCTCATTGAAGCTCAGTGCAGAGCTGGCCAGGGGATGAGAGTAGGGCAGGAAAAGGAGGCTTTGGGTCTTTTGGTAGGGAAGGGAGAAAGCAGCTTCTAGTTTGTTCTTAGAGCTTAGCCAATAAGCAAGAAGGTATCGATTTATCCATCATTTGGTCATTCATCAGTCTGTCCCTTCACTAATTCTCTTCACATTCATTCTACCCAGCCAGCGCCCACCCAGGCATGGCTGGACCTCCAGTTGTAAGTGGGCCCTTGTGCCTGCTTTGGAGGAGCTTGAGAGCCAGTGGCAGAGGGGATGAGGAGGAGTAATATTCAAGCATAGGTATTCCCAGAAGTGGAAATCCCAGGGACAAAGGATGTGGTGGGGGCTGAAGTGTTGGAGATGGGAGACGCAGTAGGAAAATGACCAGTGCTCCACCCCCAGCAGCTCAAGAAGTTTTAGCTGCTTGACCCTGGCCTGTCATAAGGGACATGAGAGAATCAACAACTCTGGGCCACCTGCCTCCCCTGGGTAGCTCACCCTCCTCTCCCAGAGCTGATGTCTGCTCCAGCCAAGCCTTCAGGTGGGGAGCCTGTGGCTCTGGATCCCACGTTGCCATCCCTTGAGTGTGCACTTGACCTGTTGTGGAAAGAGAAGCATTTGATGACTCTGATTGGGTTTTGATCTAATCTAACTCAGATGTCCTGAGAGTAATATTCTGGGTCTCAAGGACCAGAAGCTTGGGTCCTGGGCTGCCATCCTGCACAGCTCCAACTTGAAACAAATCAATATCAGCAAGTATTCCTGCCTTTCTTCCAAAACTTTTGGGCTGGGAGGAGGAGTGGAGCCAAACTCAGGAGGAGGGTGGCACAATGCATGTAGGGAGGGGGTGGGCAATGGTTAAAAGAACAAGGCATAGAAATTTGGAGCCACTTATAATTAAACCATAGATTCCAAGGCAGAGACAAATCTCCCCCACCCATCCTGGGTCCCCTTCCCTCATTCCCATGGCTGAGTCCCAGCTGAGGGTATGGGCCTCCATACTGAGAAGATGGTGGGCTCTTATACAATACTGGCCACCAGCTACCTGCTGAGTATATGCCCAACTCTCAGCTACTGATCACCACAACTGGCTTCCCCTGGTCAGTGGGATGGTAGTAGGACTATCCCCTTCTGGACTGATCCCTTCTGGACTGATCATTCCTCACCATGCCTCCACCTCCCATCATTGCCTCCTTTGTGCACAGGTCATTCTGGAAGTCCCTGCTAGATGCTTTGCTGGGGCCCATACATCCTTTGGTCACTGACTATCCCATAATGACATCCTGGCGGCCTTGCTTGTCCTGGCCATTGGCAGGGATGCTTTCAGTGGAGTAAAAGCACAGTGAGGTTGGGCCAAGTGTGGAGTGAGGGTGGCCTGGCCTGAAGTTTGTCTTCCTGTGCAACTTGTTTCCTGATAGGCCTTCCCCGCTCCAAGCCTCATGTATTCCTTCATTCATTCTTCCCACAGATATTAACAGTGAACACAGTGAGTAGGACAGTCCTAGTCCCAGCTCCAACCATGGACCTTGGACTGGCGGCCACATGGTCTCTATGTCCCTCCACTAAGTTACCTTTCAGAATCTGGATTGTGTCCCTTAAAGGCCTCACCAACCAAATCTCTCTTGGGCTCTCTGGGGCTGAGGGCTTCCCTGTCTTTGGAGTCTGGGGAAGACCTATAGAGGAAAGAAACATAAATTAACCACCTAGAAGCCACCCACACTCAAGTGGAGGCAGTTAACTCATCTCTAAATGCCAGCTGTCTCCAAGGAACTTAAAACCTGATATTGGAGGATTGGCCATTCTCAAAATCTCATTACTAATAACTACTTTTGATTGAGGGCTAGACCATGACTCTGTATGCATTAACTCTCCACATTGACCCCAGGAGAGAGGCACTATTATTATCCATGTCCATTTTCCAGATGAGCAGAATGAGGCACAGAGAGCCTGAGTGAATTATCCTAAGTTCCGCAGGTAATAAGGGGAAGAGCCAGGAATTGAACCCAAGCAGTCTGACTTCAGAGTCCTAGACTATAATCATCTGTGGTGTAAGACTGATCCTAACCTCCTAATTCAACCTCCTTCTTTTCTCTCTGAAGTCATCAGGGAGCTCCATTGTGCCAAAACCAATAGAGATACTCCTGTTATTACTGTCATTCAGGACAACTGACCCAGTGGGACATTTTCACTTTCTCTCCCCTGTCCATCCATCATGATTCTGTGACACTCTACCTCCTTTGCCATACCTTCCAAGTCTCCTTTGCCTTTTTCCCTTTGGACCTTTAAACATTGGTGTTCCCAGTGTTCATCTCCATTGGCATGCTCCGACACCTTGGCCACCTCCTCTGCTCCCATGGCATCAACTGCCTCCCTTTGCTTGTTTCCACCTCTCCTCTGTGTTCCTGACCCATACCCCCACTGGACCTCTGGCAGCTAACACTGAACCTGGCCAGACCTGACTACTGTCCCCCAGCTGCCTTCAGGAGGGATGACCAGCCAGCTACCTCCTCCACATTATGGTCTGTGCTCAGCTTACCGGCCCCTCTCTCCTTGATTCCTTTGATATTGTAACCCATGTAGACATCAACATTGAGCCCCATTATATCAGCTCTCATCTGTCTGCATATACGGAGTAATATGGAAATATCTTGAGCCTTGACTTCTCTTCCGAACCTCAGCAACAAACTCTCAAATTCCTCCTAGTAATATGCATGTGGATGCCTACAAATAATCTCACTAAAAAATACTAAGTATTTATATCACCCTTTCCCTTGGTTCTCACTAATATAGTGAGTTGTGGAGCAAAAGGTGCAGGATGGGAGCCAGGTAGCCTGGGTGGGTGTCCTTCCCTGTGTGACCCTTCAGGATCTGTTTCCTCACCTGTAAAATGGACATACTGACTGCACCTACTTGGGGAAGGGGCAAGGCAGGGCTTGCAGAATTCTAGCTTTCCTTTTTCTAACTTGATTCTCCTGCTGCAAAGTGGGACAGGAACTCTTAATGGGCTGTTGTAGCTTGCCCACTCCCAGACCAGGTGTCAGAGGCCTTATGGATTCTTTGGAGGCAGCCTGGCTACCTCCTGCATTTCTAGGGGTCACTTTGCTCCTGTTTCTCAGAGACTGGTCACCTTCGAAAAACCAATGAAGTAGCTTCCAGAGTTGCCTTATTAAAGACATTGTCACAGTGGTTGATTCTCCATCATTCCAGTAACAAACAGGTCTGCATTCCTGTCCTGGGCCATGCCCTGTGTTGGAGCCCAAAGAAAATGAAGTTGCTGCCCTCCAGGTGCTCAGGGTTCTTGGGGAAAACTGATCCATGAGAGGACAACTGTGTGGAAAATTCTCTGGTGGAGATATGAACACAGCACTGTGAGAGCTCAGTGGGGAAAGCCCCTCACAGATGCTGCCTCAGAATGAAATGCAAGGAGGGAGGTGCCCCAGAGGGGGGACATCTGAGATGGGACTGAAAAATGCAGAGGAGAAAGGGCATCCCAGACAGAGTCTACAGCCTGCACAGAGGAATAATGCTGGAGGCACAAGGGGAAGAGCCTGAGAGACTTAAGTGGATGGCCCAGGGAGGGAGACCATGAGGGGAGCTTGTGAAGAGGGTGAAGGGAAGGCCAGGCAAGGTATCAAATTCAGGCTGCAGAACCTAAATGGGGAACCCCATTGTAGGGTTTTCTCCAGTGGGCTAGCATGACTATTTCTGCCTTTAGGAATGTTGCTCAGTTAGAGATGTGGAGGAGGGGCTGAAGACAAGGCCCTAAAAGACAGTTGCAGATAGCTGGGTGAGTGATGGTGGAGGCCTGCGTCCAGGGGAGGGCAGTAAGGACAGGAATATCTCAAAAATAGAATGTACAGGCTCGGCCAGCATGGCTCAGTGGTTGAGTGGCCACTTATGAAAGAGGAGGTCACGGTTTCATTCCTAGTCATGGTATATGCCTGGGTTGTGGGCTTGATCCCTGGTGGGGGCATGCAGGAGGCAGCCAATGGATGACTCTCTCTCATCAGTGATGTTTTTATCCCTGTCTCCCTAACCCTTCTTCTCTGAAATCAATACATATTTTTTAAAAATAGAATGGACAGGACTTAGTTTCTGACTGGGGCAGAGCTGTAGAGGAGGAGTTAAGGAGGAGAGTAAAGGGACCTGGAGATTTATGAGGACTCATCTTTGATGTCACTTCCTCCTGGAAGCCTTCTCTAACCACCCCCATACCCATGCTTGTGAGAAACCCCTGCTCAGAGTTCCCAGTGCCTCAGGGATTATCTTGGGCAAACACTCTGGCCTCCCTCCCCAGACTCCAGGCTTTATAAGGCAGGGTCCCTGCCATATACATCACGGCTGCCTCCCAGGCCCTGGCATTGGGCCAGATGTTCAGCAGGGGCTCAATAATCACTAGTTGGGTAAATAGCTAAATGAGAGAGAGAGAGAGAGAGAGAGAGAGAGAGAGAGAGAGAGAGAGAGAGTTGCAGAGAGGCAGGGAGTCATCTCTCCCTTGGCCTGCCCCTCCAGGGAGAAGTAGCCCCTTCCTCATCAGATCTCCTCTTGCCCAGACCCCAAACCCCAAAATTTTCCCTGCCTGTTAACTGTCCATTTGCCCACTCCCCCAGGGCAGGGGCTGGGCCTACTGTGCTTTCTGCTAGTTGTGGCCCCTGTCCCTCGTCCTCCCCAGCACTGGACATAGTGGCATCATGGGCTGTCAAGGCTGACCCAGGAACTCCACCCCATTCCCGTGGCTCCCCTCACACAGGCAGTGCAACTGCTCCAGTGACCTCATGGTGCTTCGCAGACTCTGTGTCCCCACCAAGCACACCTGGCCTGTCTGGTGTTCAGGGCTCAGCAGGGCTGAGACACCACAGCTGGTTAATGTCTACATCTGCTTCCCCCACCAGGCAAACAGTCAGCACCTTCAACCAGGGGGTCTTCTGGGACTCTGCTGCGTCCCCAGAGTGGAGCCTGGCCTCCCACAGACCAAGTGCTTGCTCCCCAATAGTTGTGGAGTAAAAGAATGAGATGGGGGCAGAGAACCCAGGTCGACCATGTCTCCCACCAACCAGACTCCAGGCCTCATCATTTGCCTGCTGGTTCTTCTGGCCCCATCTCTAAAATGGTGTGGAAGGAGCCCAGACAACAGCAGGGTTCCCGTACCTCATTCCTTCCAGGTCTGGGGCCACCAGGCGGAGTCCTGCCCCGGGTGTCATGATCTGCAGGCGGACAATTTCCTCACCTCTTGCACTGTAGCCAAAGGAGAGAGCCATAGAGTTGCTGGTAAGAAAAGTCTCCCCATCTGTTCTGGGCATCCAAGGGCATTCTCCCTCAGCAGCCTCCTGGCTAGTGCAGTTGGACACCTAGACCCATTGCCTCCCCCCACCCCCTGGTTCCTGTTTTGTCTCAAGTCTTCTTGGTGCTGCAGCTGAGCTTGGTCCACTGATATCCAGGCCCCAGAGGAAGGGAAGTGAAGGACCCCTTTACCAGTCTTCCACCTTCAAGTCCAGCCCCCTTCAGGCACAGAGAGGGGCTATTTGGGTGGAAATAGAAGCACCCAGCCCCAACACCCCATCTGTAGCTGCTACAATGAACCCTGCCTGTGGCCTGACCAGAGTGTCCAAAGAGACTGTGTGAGGCCAGTAGGAATTCTGAGTTCATGAGCTAATGTGAACTGAGATTAATAAGATGCCTAGGAAACCTACAAACCAAATTTAAAGTGAGAGCTAGTGGGAGAGGGATAGTGGAGACTGAGAAATGAAAGGAAGTGACCAGGCCTGTGAATCCGCAGAGGGTCAGACATTTTCAGTGCTCACTGGTTCCCTTTGAGGGTTCCTGTGCTCAGAGCCAGGTCCCCAGGTGACGGCACACATCCCTTCAAGTCCGATGTATTTTGGGGGGGGCCTGACACCCAGCAGCCTCGGGCCATAGTGATGGCCAGGGCTGGAGATAACCTAGAATTCTCTGGATTTGTGAGGTACCCTTCACCCCAAATCACACCTGTTCAGGTCCACTCCTTCCTTAGGTTGCCCCTGGGCACTGGGGTACAGATGGGGGTGAGCCTCATGCCTGCCCTGGTGAAGCCCCCAGCCCAGCAGGAGGGAGATGGGAAAGAGGGAGGTGGAAGCTGGCAAATATCTTAAATTCTGAGGTCATATATGGTGCAACAAAGGAAATGAGGGGAGTGAGGGGCTTGACATGATCAGACTGCCACTTTAGAAAGGCCACTCCAGGGTCCCCAGGAAGAGGAGGGATTGGAGGAGTCAGGTGAAGGCAGGGAAGTGGGGGACCCTGGATGTTGACCCTGGCATCTGGTTCCAACCTAGACTGAGAGTCCATGGAGGGCCAGCTCAGGGTCAGTGGGTTGTTCATCTGTGTCCTTCCTGGGGACAATGGAGATAACCAGAGTGAAATGGCAGGGCCACCAAGGACAGGGCCTCTACCCTCATGAAAACCAGGAGGGGCCCAGGAGAAGACAGCTCTGATCTCTGTCTGTCTCCTCCCATGGCAATGATGATGACAGCATAAAGCCCCTGACCGCTGCCCTACTTTGCCCCATCTAAGGCACGTGGTACCAGAGAGCAGGGACACGCTCCACTTAGGGATGTCACAGGCAAGTCAAAAATATTTTCTCACTGGTGTTTCTTGTTATGCCAGAGAGAGAATAGGAAGAAAGTGTTGCCTCATCCTGCCCAAACTGGCATCTCTCCTTCAACACCTTCTTTCTCCTTTGTCATCCCCCTGAGCAATTGCTTCTTAAAGACCTAGGTCGAATGGGAGCCCTTCTAGAGAGGCTGTTATGGGTTGCATTGTGTGCCCCCAAGAGATGTGTTGAAGTCCTAACCCTTGTTATCTGTGACCCAATTTGGAAATGGGTCATTGCAGATGTAAGTAGTTAAGATAAAGTGATGCTCCACTAGGGTGGGTCCTAACTCAATATGACTGGTGTCTTTATAAAAAGGGGACATTTAGACACAGGAACACAAAGGAAAGATAGCCATGTAAAGGCAGAGGCAGATATTGGAGTGATGCACCTGCATGCTAGGAAGCACCAAGGATTACTGACAACACCCTAAGAGAATATTCTAGAACAAATCTCCCCCAGAGCCTCTGGAGGGAGCATACAGGCCTGTCCACACCTTGTATTAGGATTTCTAGTCTCCCGAACTGTGAGGATAAATCTGTTGTTCAATCCACTCACTTTCTAACACCTTGTCAGGGCAGCCAGAGCAAATTCATACAAGAGCTTTCCAACCTCTCCTCGCCTGCAGCCCCAGACAAGCCCCACCACCTCCCCAGACCCTCAACCACAGATGGCTCTAGTCCAAGCTGAAGTTCCCAACCTGGCTAAGAGCTGCTGAAGGCCAGGAACACTTATCCAGTGCAGCCCCAGCTGCCCGTGGGAACATGGCTGACAGTGGCCTGTGCCAAAGAGTGTGCAACTCATCAGCTAAAAAAGGGAGAGAGGCAGGGAAGGGAGTACAGGTTTCACCAGCTATCTGAAAGTAGAGTGTTCCTGTAAAACCTTTCAGAAGCTGAAATGGTATAAAAAGAAGAGGCAATGAGCTGAATGTTAATTTTGCTTTTTGCCTTTTTTCCCTCTAAAAGCAAAATTCTCTTCAGATTTCTTTTGGTTAGCAAAACAGATACTAAGGTAGGTCTTTTGGCTCTTTTGCAAGGCAAAGTGGCAGAAGGCGAACTTTGGAAAACCCCAAGGATACCTGTACCTCCTTCTCCAGAGCCCACAGTGCATTTTCCTCAGCAGCCAGTAGGTGGAGATATTAGCACCTTTCGTTATTTGAAGAAGGGACTTGCAGATTAGCAAGTCTCTAGTGGGCAGCGTCTGAGAATACCAGCACCCAGGCACTACACAAAGGACTTTACAAGCTTTATCCTATTTAGTATTTGGGACAGCCTTGGGGGGTAGCTTTCACAGCTCCATATTTTACACATGAAGAAACTGAGGCACAGAGAGGTAAAGTCACTTCCTCAAGGTCACACAGCTAGTAAGGGGCAATGCCAGGGTTTTGCCTTGTGCTAGAGGCTATGCTCTTACTCACTGCTTCCCAGGTACTCTACCAGGCAGCATGCTGGGGCACAGACTGCAGGTCCTGCCCTGGTTGGGTGAGGCAAAGCGCCAAGGAGGCTTGAACAGTGTGCTGTGACAGGGAAGCAGCCAGGCCTGGCAGCCCTCAGGCCAGTCAGTGTCTCTGGGAGAAGGTATCCAAATGAGCTCAGTTCATAAAGTGGGCAGCAATTATCCTACAGCAAGAAAAACTAGATTAACCCAAGAAAGTAGGCCCAGGGTGCATGGAGGGAGGGCACCTTCAATGTGTGAACAGTGTGTATGTTGGGGAGGTGGATGTGGACACTGGAGCTGAGGGGCCTTTGGGACATCCAGGTAGGTCTGGGGTCTGGAGCAAGATTGGAATTCCAATGTAAGGAAAGAGACAGCTGGAGAGCCCTGAGGACACAGTCTGTGGTCATCCTTGTGTGGCAATTCCTCTCCCAAACTTTCAGCCTTCCTTGAAGTCAGTAAAGGGTTTGACACCTAAGACAGGGGTGTTCCTCCTGGTTAGCCTGATGCATGAGGTGAGGAGCTGACCTTCAGACTTGAGCTAAAGGGGACAGAACAGGGTTCTGTGCCATAGGTGAAATAGGAATTGTGCCAGTTAGGGTGATGGGACTTCGTGAAGGGAGTGGCCTCAATAGGACCATGTCTGGGAACAAGGCTGTGATATTCTTCTGTCCCACTCTGCCATACACCAGCTTCTTCTGAGGTGCTGCAAGACCCAGGGTATGGTGAGTCACTGTTCCCCATGGGACTTGGATTCTTTTCAATTCTTTTTTAAAATGTTTTTTATTGATTTCAGAGAGAGAGAGAGAGAGAGAGAGAGAGAGAGAGAGAGAGAGAGAATGAAAGAGAATCATTGATCGGCTGCCTTTTGCACATCCCCTACTGGGGACTGAGCCTGCAACCCGGGCACAAGCCCTGACTGGGAATTGAATCAGTGACCTCTTGGTTCATGGGTCGATGCTCAACCACTGAGCCACACCGGCCAAACAGGGCTGGGATTCTTGAAGGGAATAGCCAGGCAGATAGGAACTAGGCTTGGGGGACTGATGATGGCTGCCTGGGCCATTCAGGGCCTGACTGGTTCAGGTCAGAGAGGAAAGCTGCCCAGGACTGGCCAGCAGCTCACCTGGACGCTGCCTGGTGGGGACTAGATATTTGGTGATTGCAGAATCTGAGGAAAGCAGCACTGTGAGAACCATCACGCCTGCCTGACCAGCCATCCTTCCAGGAGGAGGCTGGCTTGTCTTGAGATACCTCTGGTGTCTGGAACATTCCATAATCTGTCTCCTGGGGCTTTACAGGCAGGTTTTATCTGAGATGGCCCACTTCCAGAACTGGGAGACAATACACTTCTGTTGTTTGAGCCACCAGCTGGGGTACTTTGTTATGGCAGCCCCAGCAGACTGAGACAACTACCTTGCTATGACAGCCAAGTAATGGATATTAGACATCTAAAGGAAAATGTCAAACTATCTTTCAAATGTATAATATAGTACAACCAAATTCTCCTCCTATATTCTGTTTTTAAAAGCATATAAAACCATTCATTACTTTTTAAAAGAGAGAGAGAGAGAGAGAGAAATAAGGAAAATCAGAGCTATGCACTGTTTGGGGCTGAATTGTGTCCCCTTTTAAATTTGTATGTTGAAGTCCTAAACCCCAGGACCTCAGAATGTGCCTGTATTTGGAGATAGGATTTTTAAAGAGGTGATTAAGGTAAAATAAGGTCATTGAGGTGGGCTGTAATCCAACCTGACTGGTGTCCTTATAATAAGAGGAGATCAGGACACAGACATGCACAGAGGGATGACTATGTAAGGACACAGTGAGAAGACAGCCATCTAAAAGCCAAGGATAGCCCTAGCCGGTTTGGCTCAGTGGATAGAGTGTCGGCCAGTCCACAGACTGAAGGGTCCCAGGTTCAATTCTGGTCAAAGGCACATACTTCAGTTGCAGGCTTGATCCCAGGCCCTGGTCAGGGTGCATGCAGGAGGCAACCAATGGATGTGTTTCTCTCACGTCAACAATTCTCTCTCTCTCTCTCTCTCTCTCTCTCTCTCTCTCTCTCTCTCTCTCAATCAATGGAAAAATATCCTTGGGTGAGAAATAACAAAAATATAAATAAGTAAATAAAATAAATAAATAAATAAATAAATAAATAAATAAATAAATAAATGCCAAGGATAAAGTTCTCAGAAGGAGCCAACCCTGCCAACACCTGGATCTCAGACTCCCCACCTCCGGAATTGGGAGACAATATAGTTGTTTGATTCACCCAGTTTGTGGGACTGGGTTACAGCAGCTCTAGCAACCTAAGACAGCTCCCATATCCTATCAGTCACTAAGTTCTATTATTGATTGCTACTTTCTGAAGAGTTCTCAAATATTTCCACTTGTTCAAAAGTTCTTATGGACAAAAGTTCAGACAAACAGGGAAGATCAAAAGAGGGACTGAATGAAGAGAAGAGGTTTTCTGGCAGAGAGGTCTCTGCTGCCACCTCCTCCCCTCCCCTCCCAGACCCAGCCCAGCAGAAAAGGTCTGCAGCATTGCTCTCCACCACCAGTGCTGTGGCAGGGGATCTGTCTTTCTCCTGGCACTGAGGAGATGACCCTGAGGACTGTAGACACATCCAAATGGTTGAGGGGCTTGAGTTGGGGATGGGAGTGGGGTTTGCAGTGGCATTATGAGAGCTGGAACAGTCCCTGGAGTCCCCAAAAGTGACCTGTAGGGATAGGTGCTCTGCCCCTTTGGCCTCAGGGTCTTCCAGGGGTGCCACAGAGGCACAGCTTTTAGAAGACCTGGATTTGGGCAGAGCTGCCAATCCAGGCAGATGCTTTAAACAGCAGCAACAATAGGGTGCTCTCGACAGGACTTTGCAGGATTTAGCACAAAGTACAAGGAGGTATTGAATGTTCTTCGTCCGCAGACAAGAGAGAACCATTATCTGCTTGGACACTCAGGGCTCAGAAATCAGGGCAAATCAGGGCCCTGCCTAGAGTGAGATCACCAATGCTCGGCCTGCTCCTGCCTTGTCACCCCACTGCCAGATCCTCCCATCTGACCAGCTTAGAGGCCAGAGCCAGCTCACAACACCCACCTGGGCTCCAGGCTCCCAGCAGGGCTTGGCAGACTTGGCATGCGCTCAATCCAAATTGCCCGAGACACTTTGGCTCGGCCTCCATCCGCACTGGCAAAAAAAGGCATCTGTGAGCGGTGCTGGGGACTGTGGAGCCTCCTTCCCCAGCAGGAGCAGGAGGACAGGGTTGGCAGGTTGGACTTGGCTAACTTTTAGGAGAGCCGTGAACAAACCTGAGAATGGCAGGGTTGGCGCCCCGGTGGCGGACCCGCTTCAACCCCGTGACACAGATAACCACTAAACAGACAAGAGTTCAGTGCTCTCTTCCTGGAGGCTAGGCTGTTTTGCTGGATAGCCCTAGGATATCCAGCCAGATAGGCCCTCACTGATTTCCGTGCCCCATCCTGTCACTGGGCACGTGGGGACACTGACTCTGAGGCTCTGCAAGGAGGTGACCTGGCAGAGGTTCCACAGTGACTGAGTGGCAGGCAGGCCTGGCAGCGACCAGCCCCAGGCAGAGATGGGTGACTGATTGATTACCTGCTGGAGCCAGGAGGAGATCTTGTCAGAGCAGGTGGGTCCTGCCTCTTCTCAGAAGGCCCGTCCTCCTCCACCACCTCCACCCTTTGGGCAAGAAGAGAAACAGATGCACCACTTGCTCAGCTGCACCTGAAGGACATGCTTTCTTTCAGTGGAGTCAATGGTCATAAGGTGGCTCAGGCTGGGGGCTCAGTGACTCCACCTTGGGATAAGAACAGCATACTATGTGGAATAGTGTCCCTCCAAAATTCGTCTGCTTGGAATCTGTGAATGTGACATCATTTGGAAATAGGCTCTTTGCAGATGTAATCATGGTTAGATTAGGTCATGCTGGAGTAGAGTGGTCCCTAAATCCAATGGTTGGTGTCCTTATTAGAAGAGGTGAATTTGTATACAGACACACAAAAGTCAAGTGAAGCTGGAGACAGAGACTGGAGTGATGCATCCACAAGCCAAGGATGCACCAAGGGTTGCCTATAGCTCCAGAAGCAAAGAGGCCTGGGACAGTTTCTCCCTCAGAGCCTCCAGAAGGAACCAACCCTGCTAACAACTTCATCTTGAGCTTCTAGCCTCCAGAACTGGGAGACAATACATTTCTGGTGTTTATGCCACACAGCTTGTGGTACTTTGTTACAGCAGTCCCAGGAACCTAATACAGCCATCAAGAGCACACTACCCTCGGCTGGCTGCATTCCCATCAGCCTTTCTGGTCTTCCCACACAGCAAACTGTTCCCACATCTGGGCCTCTACCTGGGACACGTGATGTGCTGGCTTCTCCTTGTTTTTTTAGTCCTCATCTCATTATGAAGGTCTTCTGTGTCTACTCAGTGGAATATCCCTAAAATTCAGCTTTCCAGAAGTTTCTTCCTTGGCCTCCCCAAATATTCTCCTCTCCCAGAAGATGTCCTTTTCACCTAATGGTGACACCCCTCCCTTACTCAGCTGGCATGTCCTGATCATTCCTTATTAAACCTTCTTCACCCTTTAGGGTCTATCTCCAATGTCATGGTCACTTCCAAAGGCCTGGCCAACCAGGTAGGGATTCCCAATAACAAGCCTCTGGACTCCATCCCTATGATGACTCCTGTGTGGGCATTGTCCAGCCTATCCCTGATAGGATGGGAGAACCAGGGAACAAATCCTATGTACCCCCATAACTACTTATGCTTCAAAACCCCAGAGGCCCTTGAAATACTATGGGTCAGAGGCCCAGCCCTATTAGCTACTGGAAAATGGGAGTGTCCAGCCACACAGAACTAGATGCCAGGGCCATATGGGCCACCACAGCCATCCAGGTGCTCGCCTGGCCTCCAGACAGAAGCAACCAGCCTGTTACAACAACCCCTGCTGAAGGCCAGCAGCCTCGCTGTAACCCATGACCCTCTCCCCAGTGCCCACACTACACTGTTGCCAAAAGGAGGCCTTTTTCATGGTCAAAAAAAGACCTCTAAGGCTTCCCTTGCTGACACTTACCTCTTTGCAATGAATGGGGCCTGCAACTCTTGAACAGGGCTTCTGGAAAGGAGATAGAAAGGTTATGTGTTGGGCAGAATCCTGGAGTAGATAGGTTTACATCATGACCACTCTGCCCCAGAGTGTCCTGGGCTTCTCTCCCATTTCTAGCACCTTGTCTGTCCTGATGGCAGCAGCCAGACCCCTCAGTTTTCCAGAAAGTACATCTGAGAATCTCAGAAGGTCCAGCTAAGAGGGCCCACTCATCCCACCCTTCACTAGGCAGAGGAATAGCAAAGACCTGAAGGGACAGAAACTGTTCCAGAGCATGGAGCTGGTTGCTGGTTGAGCTGTGTCTCTTGCTGTGCAACTCACCCCGTGCTCTTCTTGGCCGCTGACAGGACGTAGGAGCGCTCCCGGGGAGCTGTCTTCCTCACCACACTACTTGCAGCTTCTGACCTGCAGTAGCAAGGGGGCATCTGGTACATAGGTACTCAGGATGGCTTGGGCCACCACAGCAAGGCAAGGGGTCAAAGCCAGCTTGGCACCTGCTCTGAGGACCATTCAGTGGAAAGTAGAGACCAAGGGAAGGGAAGCCCTTGTTTATCAAGCAATGAATGCTGCCAATCCACATTGGATCATTCCTTACACACCAGGAAGGTGGGTGCTAGTATCACCCACGATTTACAGATGAGGAAACTGAGGTATAGGTAGTTGCAGTGGCTTGTCCAAGATCACACATTTAGCTGGCGGCAGAGTGGGCAGTCGATGCAAGGTGGCCTGGCTCTTCCCCAGTACCTTCCAGGCCAGGGACCCCTGCCACTGTGAACTCTTCCCTTACAATTGCCTAGCTGCCAGGCCCTCAGAAGGGGCTTTGCTCTGTTTCCTGAGCCACAGAGGGGCCGGCACACATTGGGATTGGGAGGGAGGCAGACTGAACCTGGGGAGCTTTATTTCCTTGGGTGCTAGCAACTGCCCAAACATCCAGCCTTACTTTGGGGTGAGGGACATTGGAACCTCTGGAGGCTGGCCCTGTGCCCCAGGCATTCAGGACCTATCCTGACTCTGCACACACAGCACATACATAGAGGGTTCTTCTGAAGGTCCCCTTTGCTGCCTACTTTGGTCCAATTTGCTCAGAACCCTTTTTAAACAAACCAATATAAAGTCCTGAAGCACATCCCTTTCCACCCTCTGTCCACAGATGAGGCTTTCCCCCATCACTTGTTACCTAGGTTCTGCCTCATAGAATGTTCATAAGAAGTTCCCCTGAACCGGCCCAGCTACTTGGGTGATTCTGGGACTCAAGGGATGACACCTGTTGCTAGCAGCCACTCCTTCAGCCCACAGGCCAGCAATGGTGTCCTAAGTGTTGTGCATTTCATCACCCTAACTGGCACAATTCCTATTTCACCAGTCTGTGCAGACTTGGGCCCAGCCCTGCCCATAGGATGCCCAGCGGGTACTGTTACCTCCGTTTCTGCTCATCAGAAGAGAAGGGCACATCCTCCTCTTCATCAGCCCCCGAGGTTGAGCTGCGCCTGATGTTGTAGGGTGCCCTGAGGGATGGGGATTGAGGATGCTAGAAGTTATGGCACCTCCTCATCTTTCCTCCACCCCGAGCCCTGTCATAGGCTGCCACTCTAAGCAGCTTTGCTTCCTGGCTTCCAACAACACCAACACATGTTGACATTATTGCCTCTGGGCTTTTTCTCATGCCACTCTTCCTCCTCGAGAGCCAGCCCTCCTCTCTCTCCCTGTTCCAACCCTAACTGTCTTCTAAGACCCAGTTCAAGCCTCACCCCTTCTCCAGAAAGATACCCTAGCTGCTCCATGTCACTGGACTATGATGACAAAGAACAAACAATATAAAGACTGGGGGGGGGGGCGGGGGGCGGGATTGGGAACCATGGGCACAACCTACAATTCAGTCCAGAGCCCCCATGCCTGGGCACACAGGAAGGGAGCCTTTGGTACAGTCCACAAGTGCAACCGTAGAGGGAACCCCAAAGATTTATATCCAAAAGCAGCTCAGATTTAAGCACAAAATGCCCATAACTGATAGACTGCCATGGCCAGCAGCATGCTTAGGATAATCAGGCCCTAGCCCAGCCTGGCACTGCCTGGCCCAGCCCAGGATGAAAGCCCAGCCCAGAGTACAGAGGCATGTCTAGGAAACAAAGTCAGCCAGAAGCAGTCCTAGGGCCATGTTACCCTTTCCCCAGACCCACCACCCCCTTCTACAAACTTCCTACATATCCTGCTTTGCCTCAAATAAGAAGTGCAGTGTGCACAGGCATCCAACTTTCTGGGACTTGTCACCCTCTGGTGGGCTCCAGGTCACGCATCACCTGGCAGGGACGTCAGGCCAGCAGGACTAGCACCCTGAGACTGTGCTCAGAGGCAAGCAGCCCGCTGCCCTCAGAGGCCTGGTGTTTGGGCTCATCCTTTGGGCTTATCCCTTGGAGGAGGGAACTGAGCTGGGTCTGCAATTGTATACTCACAGCTTTTTGTAGTCCTCAGTGGTCATCTTGTAGCCAGAGGAAGAGGGGCGGAGAGGCCCAGCAGGAGCTGCTCTCACCAGACTGGCCATGCTGCAGAAACAAGGAGTTTTCATGTGCCTACCCCAGGCCCCTCTTGCCTTCAGATTTGCCCACACAACCCAGCAGGCACATGGGAGGTGAATGAGAGAATGCTGGTGGCCTTTCTTCTGTGCTCCCAGTCCTGCCATTTACCTAGAATCTCTGCAACATCCCGAGCAGGGAAGCCCTCCTGCCAAGAGCAACCCAGTTCCCTTGACCCTGCCTTTCTGATGGAGTCTGAGTTCAGCCTGACAGCAAGGTGCCATCTCAGCCTGCTGGGAAGGTAGCTGAAAACACGCAGCTCACTTTGGTCAAAGCTCCCTGAAAATCAGGACTGGCTCAAGGTCAAGGTCACCATTAGTGGTCCAGGGATTCCCAGAGATCAGAGAGCCCAAATGGGCCATGCATCCTCCTGGGGACTTCCAGTATCTCAGGTGCAACTGCATCACCCCCCAACCCATCTCCTCTGGTTACTCATGTTGTTCTCCAAGGCCTTACCCTACACAAGGACAAAGCTGCCACCTCCCACCCCTCAGTGACAGGCAGAGTACTCTCTCTGCCACAAGCCTGGCCCAGGCCCTCACAACTCCCCACTGGCTGGCTGGCCAACACCCCATGGACACACCTTTTTGGAGCTCCGTTGGCCTTAGGAAAGTGCTGCTGGGGCTGGGACGAGCTGTCGATGGGCTTGGTGAACACGCCCCTAAAAGAGAGCCCAGAAGAAGCAGCCCATTAAGCACCCAGGGAGAAGCCAGGGAGCAGTGCAGGTGGGTGTGGGGAGGCAGGCAGGGTCCTGCCATCACCTACCGAATGATATAGCCAGTGGAAGCCCTTGTGCTCGCAGACCTGCCAAGGAAAAAGAAGGCATGAAGTGAAGTGATGCCTTGCTGGAGGGCCCTAATTTTTCCTGTCCCCAAGGACAGCAAGTTGGCTTGGCGGTGGGTGTCCAGTGCAGTCAGAACAAGAGGAGCAGGAGTGGCCAGGAGCTTCCCAAGAAAGCCAGCCACTATGCACCCCTAACCTGGTTCCTGCTTTGCTCTGTCTGTATCTCTCATGCTGCCCAGGAAAAGTGCCTGTGTCTGATTGTTCCAAGCCCAGCATGGTCCTGACTCACAGTAAGTGCCTAGGAAGGTGTCCCCGGCTGGGCATTTGCTGCAGAGGTGTTCCCTTCAAATTCTGGCTTCTCCCTGGCTTACCAGATCCTAGCTCTCTCCTGAGTGAGAGCTTTTCTGGGATTGCTAACAGCCCTTCACCCTCTGTTTTCTTTCTTTCTTTTTAAAAAATATTTTTATTGATTTCCAAGAGGAAGGGAGAGGGAGAGAGAAATAGAAACATCAATGATGAGAGAATGATGAGAGAGAATCATTGATTGGCTGCCTCCTGCACGCCTCCCCCCCGCCCCCCCCACACACACTGGGGATTGAGCCTGCAACCCGGGCATGTGTCCTGACTGGGAATTGAACTGTGACCTCCTGGTTCATAGCTCGGTGCTCAACCACTGAGCTATGCCGGCTGGGCAATCACCCTCTGTTTTTGAAGCTGACCCAGCTCAGGCTGGACACTCCATTGCCAGAGGCTGGGGCTGAGGACATGGCAGGCAGAAACCATGGCTCCTGACCTATTCCCCACTCCACATATCCCCCACCCCCCTGCCTTTTCTAGGAAAGTTCATGAGGTCCTAAGGGGCAGAGCCCAGGCATGAGTCAGCCAAGGCCAGCTGACCGTCCCTTGCCCTCCTCTGGGGCTTCCCCTCCTCCAGCCCCTGGGACACCCACAGCACACATATTTATGGAATTTGGGGACCTGAGGGCATAGTGAAGGCTAAGTCAGTGGCTGGAAAGCATTAGGCTCCATGTGCTGGGCACTTTCTGATTGGGAGCAGCCGAGGGCACTCAGAGATCTCAGGAGGTTGAAGGTGGGAGCCAAAGGCTGACAGTGAGGACAGGAGATAAGGACTCTGTCCATGAACAGAGGAGCTTGGGGCTGAGCATCAGGGTTGGGTCTAAGGGGACTTTGTGCAAGCAGGCAGGCAGGGCAGCACAAAGCCCAAGTGTTCTCCATCTCAACAGACACTGTACTTGACTGAGGACAACCTCCTGGAGGTGACCAAGTTCCAGGATCACTTAGGGTGGGACCGGAGAAAGAAAGGACACTTGTACCCTTCAGCCACAATGAGCATTTATGGCTGAAATACCTGTGTGCTGGGGAGGCTAGGCCATGGCCCCTTGCTGGCCCTGGACCCCTCTGGGAAAGAATGAGAGCCCATGTTTATGTAGACTTCTGGGTGCCCTTGCTCTGGGCCCTGAGTCATAGTACCCCAGGACGTGCTTTCCAAATGCACCCCCAAACTAAAGCCCATGGTGAGAACTGCACCCCCAAAGTAAACAAGCTCCACCAAAGAATAGACTATGTTTGAACTGTCCACAGGTCCTTGCCAACCTCGCCGTTGTATGTTCATCTCTTTACTTGAGTTGTACTTGTGGTTCTTGCTAGGATGTCAGTTCCCTGAGGAGAGGGCTGTCTCCTCTGTGCTCAGCATAGGACCTGGTGAGTAGCGGGCACTAAGTCATTGAGGGATGACAGGCAAGGCCACTGTTACCAAAGGCAGCCTCTGGGGCTAGCAGTGAATTTGGACCCCTTCCTTCCAGCTGCTGCCTCTGCCTCTATGACCACTTGAGAAAGGCCCTGGCAATGTACTCACTGCCAATTGACAGCTGTTTAGAGCAAGGATCAAGCCTGAATTTTTGGCTCCGCACTCCCTTACTTGTCAGGAGCAGTTCCTGTAGATCTGAGCAGATGTTCTCACGCTTCAGAGCCTCCCTGGACACCTCTTTGCAAAAGTCTTTGAAATAGAGAGGGGATTATTCCCCTTGGACAACTGTCAAAATGTGTCAGACTGAACGTGGGAGATAGTTGTTGCAAATGTGTGAGTCTCCCCTGGCGTGCCAATTACCAGGTGCACTCAGCAATCAGGACTACCTATAGAGGGAGTCATGTGTGACTTAAAGCACCTCACAGACATTGTCGTACTCCCAGCAGGGGGTTCTTAATGACAAAGTTTTGATTACAGTTGACAGGTGGAACCATGGAGGCCCAGAAGGGGAGGCAGCTGGCCCAAAGGCCACACAGCAAGGCCAGGAAACTGGACCCAGTTGACTCCTCCTTTCCCTTTCCCAAGAGAGAGCAGAGCGGGGAAAACCCATCCTTCTTGTGGATTTTAAATGTCATGCTGCAGACCCTAATGTCCCTTCTCAGCTCTGGCTCCATCCCTGTCTCCTGAGTACTGCAGCATGGGGCCCACCCACCAGCCATCTGTGTCCCACTTCTTACCTGGCCTTCGGGACCTCCCCAGGTGATGAAAAGGATGTGGCACGACTCCGACCAGAGGGCAGCTCTCTGGGGAAAGAGAGTTCCCAAAAGAGTGGCTCCCAGGCCCTGAACAGTCATCCACCCTATGGCCTCCCTACTAGAGACCGACTGCTGGGCCCCAAGGCAGCTGTGGGAAGTGCGGTACATGCACCCCAGGAACTTGGCCCACCATTCCCATTTCACCTTCTCCTCCCACAGCTTGCCTCCATATTCCACAGGCACTCGCACATGTACACCTCAGCACCCAGGGTTTTCCTTCCCTGTGACTTTGGTTGAGTCTTTCCCTCAGCTGCATTGCTTCCTCCTGCTCCAACCTCCCCAGCTGACCTATGGTCACATTGCCTGGCTGAGCTCTGAATGGGGGAAGCCCCTCAACATCTCCAGGTCAGGACAAGACTCGTGGATCACAACCCCAGTCCCACCCATTGCTGTTGGCCCTCCCGACCTCCTGGACTTACAGGGTGTGGCCCTCTGATTCATCCTGCTTGGTGATCCAGCTCTTGTCCCCCTTCAGAGTGGTCCGCACCTTCATCTGCCTGAGGACGTTACTGCGTTCCTCCTCGCCTGCTGAGAGAGGCTTCCCTGACATGGGCAAGGTTACACAGCTTCAGAAGGGGAGCCCAGCCCCAGGACCCTGGGCTTCTTTTCCAGTCCTCCCAACATGTCTCTCTCTGCTACCCAGGCAGCGCTCCTGGCCCTGGCAGGGCCAGCCTGGGAAAAAGCAGCCACATACCATGCCCAGGACTGGAACAAGAGGGAGCCTGGACCTCACCTTTGGTGCTGCTTCCGAGAGCTGAGATGCTCATGGTGTCTGCTCTGACAGTCACTTCTCAGTTGATTCAACAGGGCTCCTGGGGCAAAGGCAAGCACATGGCTGTCACTTCATACATTTATAATGGCTTGCGGGTCACCGTGTGGCTCCTGGCACACCAAGACCACCCAGAATGTCTTTTGGGCATTGGGAAGCAAACACTCATGGAGTCCTGGGTGGCAGGTACATTGAGGAGCATCCACAGTCTCCAAGTGTGAACACTTCCTGGATCTGCCACCACCAGGTGGAACACCCACATGTCTGCCCAGGGTCACTCACCTGGGGAACAAGGCACAGACAACCAGGAGCTGTCTGTTTGAGAGATGGCTGATGAGGGAACACTACAAGCCCTCCTAGAAAGCTCTAATGTCCAGAATCCAGGCCCCAGAATGTGTGGGGAGAGAGTGGCAGCGAGGGAACCTTCACAGTGCCACACAGAGGGCAGGCTCTCTGGAGGCCGACACTGGTGGACTCAGAAGGAGGGACTAGGGGAAGGGTGGGGGCTGTGGACAGCAGCAGTTTTGAAGTTGGACCATGTCTCAGTACTTACTAGCTGCCTGACAGACCTTGGGTAGATCAGCTAATCTCTCGGGTCTGCCTCAGTGTTCTTCTTTGTGAAATGGGAGTTTAAAAAGTCTACCGTTGCCCAGCCAGTGTGGATCAGTGGTTGTGAACCTGGGTTACAGTTTGACTCCTGGTCAGGGCACATGCCCAGGTTGCAGGCTCCAACCCTGGTTGGGGTCATGCTGAAGGCAGCCAATCAATGATTCTCTATCACCGATGATGTTTCTATCTCTCTCTCCCTCTCCCTTCCTCTCTGAAGTCAATAAAAATATATATTTTTTAAAAGATTATAAATTTTTAAAAAGTATACCCTTCCTTATTGCTGTGAGGACAGAATGCATTAATGTCTTGCAAGTGGCGGGCACCACCTGGCACAGCCAAGATCAAAGGATGTTGAACAGGAGCAGTAACTCTCAACCTGCCCTCCCTGGGAGAGGGGACTGTGGGTGGTCCTCAATCAGCACAAGCATGGCCTGGGTGAGTGCAGCCCTGTGTGGTTCAGGAGATGGCTCCATCTCCAGTGAGGAAAGTCCTGGGCCCCACTGCCAACTCCTAGTGGCCCTTGGTGACCCAGGAAGGGTGGAAATCTAGTAAAGGCTTGCTGCTGTGTCTGGGAAGCAGAAAATGTCCTATACTCTGCTTTCTATTCCTCTCTCTGTCTTCTAACCCTGTTCTCACTTCTTGTCTCCTCTTTATACTTCAGCCAGTTGTTGCCCTCCTGTGGCCAGTAAAGGGCTGTGGTGGCCTCTGAGGCCTTCACCGGCCCATGAAGGCTGTTTGTTGCCTGAGGGCCTGCGGTGAGGAAGCCAGTTCTCCAGGCTGGGACTGGCCTGGTGTTGCAGGGAGATGGAAGGTCCACATCATGGATCTAGTCACAGCCCTGACCTGTCATAGCTGGCTTCTTGGATCTCAAGTGAGGAGTTGAAGGCTCAGGCAAGTGGGCATAATGAGAAGCAGGGGCCCTAGCGTTGCCAACACAGTCCTGAGGCAGAGCAGTCTTCCTCTTAGGGGTCTGCCACCCTCTGGGCCCCTCCAGAGCCAGGCTTGAGCAGCTGGGCCCTGCTGCCAGCTGGCAAGGCCTGGACATGTTTCCATGGAGGTCAGGGGTACACTAAAATGGGTAGGACGGGGGCCAAGAGCAAACCAAATTTGCCATGTCAGCAAGAGCTGGCTTTCCCATAAACTGCACCAAATGAGCAGCCCAGGAGGCCTAAGCCTGCTGTGTGCCAGGAACAGCACCTCATCATCATGCATGGGCACCCTGCATGCTCAGCCCCTGCACCAAGGCAGCCACGTCACAGTTCTACTGAGCAGAGCACATACCATAGGTTATTCTCACATGCCAGCAACCCATGAAGTGACCCCACTGGGCAGGGCGCACAGAATCGCCTCCTGAAATCTTGGTTCCTTGGTCTCCTGGTGCTGCTGACTGACTGAGACCTTGAGCGAGTCCCCCACTCCCTATGGGCCTCAGCTTGGGAACTCCTACTACTCAGTCTTTAGGTTCCTTCAGAAACTCATCAGTCTTCTCCTGGCAAACCTGTTGGCCACATTGTCTAGAAGTTTTCTGCCTAATTAGAACCAAATAAAACACTTCCCAAATAAGGAGGGACTCACACACATGCAGAATGACAGAAACAGAGGCACCATTGGGGACTCCCAGGCCAAAGGTCTCCATTCAAACTTACCATCCCCTCCCCTCTTAGAGAGCAAAGCAGAGCAGCAACCCCATTAAGAAGCAGCTGGGAAAATCCTCTGCAGACAGGAGCAGCTTTGGAGAATGGGGAGCTGACCACTCAGGAGGGTGTTTCCTGGGCAGCTCTCACACACTGTGTGTGGGCAGATCAATAGGGGCATCTTTTTGGAGTACAAATTTCCATGTTTTGAAAACCTTAGAAAGGGCAAGCCTGTTGATCCAGCAGTTCCCCTCACCACTGTATCTCCTAAGGAAACAACTACATAAGTGAACCAAATATACAGAGGGCGTCATCCCGGCATTTAGTGTGATGGTGAATATTTGGCAATAATCTAAATTCCCAAGTCATTTAAAAATATATAATGATCCATCATTCAAGCATACACTATGCAGCCATTACAAATGATATTGGTATATATGATATTTAACAAGACTTTGTGTGTATGATTTTCATATATCATTATATGAAAGGCAGCTTTTAAAACAAGATGTGTAGGATGGTGCCATTGACTTAAAAATGTCCTATGTAATAAAGGCTAATATGCAAATAGACCTAACAGTGGAACAACTGAACAACTGAACAACTAGTCGCTATGACATGCACTGACCACCAGAGAGTGTGTACAGAACATGGTGGGTGTGGGCTGCAGAGGGATGGTGAAGCAGGTGAGTGGGGGCGCCAGACCAAGGGGGAGCGCCCGTTGCTGTCATCAGGGTGAGTCTCTGGTGGTTACTGAAAATTCTTTGCCTCTGTGCATTGCTGTCCCGCCTGGCACTCGCACCTGCTGCTGGCGCCAGCTCTGCTCACGCCCACAGTCAGCACCAGAGCTGCCACTTGCACCTGGTGCTGGTGCCTGGTGCTGGTCCCGATCGCTCGGCACCATCAGCACGTGTGAATGGTGGCTGCTGGCCCCAATTGCCCCTCAGGACTTCTCCACCTTCCCCTGCTCCTGAGGGGTGATCAGGGCCAGTAGCTGCCTCTTGCACCCGCTGCCAGCAAGGGCCCACTCACAACCGCTGTTGGTGCCAGAGCCATTGCTTGCACCCACTGATGGCGCTGGCCCCACTTGCACCGCGCTGTCAGCGGGTATGAGCAGGGCTGGTATGAGCAGGGCTGGTACCATCAGTGCGTGGGAGTGGTGGCAGTGGGAGCAGGGCTGCCGGTAGAGAGGGGACTGGAGGCCATGTCAGGAGGGGCTGGGTGGGGGTGCAGAGGATAAGCCGAGACCTACTCCTGTGCCCACTGTAGCCTTGTGACCCACAGTTCCTTTCAAGGTGCACGAATTTGTGCACTGGGCCCCTAGTCTATATAATAAAAGCCCAGTGACCATTATGACCAGTTGCTATGATGCACACTGACCACCAGGGGGCAGACGCTCAACACAGGACCTGCCCCCTCGTGGTCAGTTCACTCCTACAGCTGGAGCGCTGCTCAGCCAGAAGCTGGGCTCATGGCTGGCGAGCACACCAGTGGTGGCTGGAGCCTCTCCTACCTCCAGGGAAGCAGTAAGGAGTGGCGAGCCAAGCGGTAAAGAGCAATCAGGTGGGCAGTTAGGAGCGAGGGGTCCCAGATTGTGAGAGGGATGTCCGATCAGGCCTAAACTGGCAGTTGGGCATCCCACGAGGGGTCCCAAACTGCAAGAGGGTGCAGGCTTGGCTGAGGGACCACCCTCCTACACAAATTTCGTGCATCGGGCCTCTAGTATTTACATAAAAAATGCACATGGGAAAAAACACCTGAAAGGATATATACCAAAATATTTGGCTCCTCTGCAGTTCTAATTTTTCTATCATAAACGTGCATTGCTTGCATGATAAAAAGTAAAGAAACAGTGGTTCAAGGAAATGAAATGGGAGTTGGGGCTGCTTGGATAGCAAAGAATGGGTCTCAAAAGCTGCTAAAAAGATAAGATGTGAGGAGAGTGTACGAATGCAGCAGGCTACTATAACATTATGTCATATCTCAATTAAAATATTACTAACTTATGTATACATTTGATTAGGATCTCATATATTTATCAATAAGAAAACATGTTTATAATGTACAATTAAATGAAAAATAACTTCTAAAACAGTATCAATAGTATGATCCCATTTATGTAAAAAAAATGCAAAGGGAACATTCTTAAAAGCTATACACTAAAATGTACAACAATCAGTTAATGTACCAAAATCTTCTAAGAATATTTTTTTAGATGACGGAATTAAATATTTTTTTAATTTCTATTTTTTTGCTCCTCTGTATTGCTAATTTTCTTATCATGGATGTGTATTGCCTGTGTGATAAAGACTAAACAAAGAATGGTTTAAGCAAATGATGGGTCTCAAAACTGATACTAGGTGAGCAGTACTAAGGGGGTCTAGATGGTGAGGAGAGTATATGGATACAGCTCCAGTGGCCCTGGGAATTCTCTCCCTCCTTCCAGGTGGACATCCCAGGGGTAGGTGTGGGGAGGGGGACCCCCTGTGCTGGGCTGCACTGTGCAGCGTCTTGCCGCTGGCACATACGACCTCTTCCAGGAGTCTCCATCCTCTTTGCTCACCAGATCAGGGTTGGAGGAGAGCAGATGGTGTGCTTAGAGTCTGATCTCAGTTCTCAGTCAGGAGGTCAAAGCAGCAGCTGCTCCAGCAGTACAATGCAGAAGCACCCCAGGGAACAAGAGGCCAGCTTCCCTCACAAAGGCAAGGGGCACAGGAGGACAGATGGACTGCATTTTCAGGTGCTGAACACAAATCCCCATCCTCAGGCCTCTCCCCTCCCACCCTTCTCAAACCACCCCCTTCCACTCACCCCCACACCCAGGCTGTCAGGCACTGTTCCCAGGGAGAAGGAGACCATGGAAGAAGGAGTGCTCAAAGCCTGGATGTTGGCAGTGATGGTACAAGAAGACCTGAGTACCAGGATGGGAGCCTTGGCCCTGCCCTTCCCTGGGGTCCTGGGACATGGTTTGCAAGCATGCTAACAAGACAGGCACCCAGTCCAGGGGTCAGGACAGACATGCCCAGCAGCAGGTCTGCAACTAGAGAGCAGTAAGTTTACTGTCATCCATGCTTCACCATGAGCAAAGGAGCTGGAGAGGTTGGGCAACTGGTCTCAGGCCATACTTTCAACACTTCCAGAAGGTGGAGGGTGCAGCCGGAATCTGAGCCGCAGCCACGCAGTAGCCCTGCTCCCATGCTTCATGGCTGGGAGTGCTCCTTGGAGCAAAATGTCAGGGTGCAGGTGACTCAGGCACCCCCTCAACTGACATCTGTACACTTCCCCCAGAGCCGAGCACATGGCCTCGGCAGCCAATTTGCACCTGCTGGAGGGAGGAGACTCTTGGACTTGGGCCAGCCACACACACAGTATTCATCTAGCTGCTCATCCCGGTCCAGCCACTACTAATTCCATTCACTGGGCCCCAGAATCCCCTCCATGGAGGGCAGCCCACATCCCTGTGGGCTCTACTTCCCCTGTGCACCTGACATGCAAGATGCCAAACAAGTTCAAGACATGGAAGAGATAAACTGCTCTGACTGGGGCCCCTGAATCTCCCCACTCACCCCACTGCGAAGGTGGAGAGCGAAGCAAGATGAATGAACACTGGATCGCTGGATTGTTACATCCCCAGCTGCCTTTGAAATTAGAACCGGAGACCTCCTGCCTGCCTGGGGCCTTCCAGTCTTAAACTTTCCTTGGCCCATGAACCCTGTCATTCAGAAGGGTCACCTGACCTGAGAGCAAAGACATCTCTGCTCCTCATCTCTAAGTGGGCTCACTTGGCTGTGATGCCGTACCACTCACTAAGCCTTGGTCTTCTCATCTGTAAAGTGGTGATGAGCTACCAAGCTTGTGGACCTGTTGTCTATGTCTCCTCCAAGGCATCCCCAAGGCAGAGCACGTGTTACTTTTGAGAATTAGGATGTTTTGATGCTGGTGGATGTCCTCATCTCCCAAATGGCCTATGTGAGCATATCACTGGTCAGGACAGCCACTCCATGTACCCCATGTCTACCTTGATGAGAAGTCTTCTGGTTCCTTAGGAATTGCCATATCACCTTGCTTAGAGGCCTGGCCTGGGAGTTTCCTATACCCTGGCCTGGGCCACCAAAGGGGTGGATGACTCATCTGCCACCTTCTACCCCAGCTGTCCCACACGGTGAATATCTGGAGCAGAGGTCCTCAAACTTTTTAAACAGGGGGCAGTTCACTGTCCCTCAGACATTCCACACATGCGCACTGCGGGCCCGGGACGAGTCGGCTGCTCGGCAAAAACACCCGGCGGGCCGGATAAATGTTTTCAGCGGGCTGCATGTGGCCCGCGGGCCGTAGTTTGAGGACCCCTGATCTGGAGCCTCACTAGACATAGCCCCACTAGGCAGTACCCCTTTCTGTGCCAACTCTGAGCAAGACTTTACACTGAGACTATACTAGCCTCTCCCAGTTCAGAACCAAGTCCAAATCCTCCTGAGCAGGCCAGGTCACCTCAGACACCAGGTGGGTGCCCCTAGCCCACCTTCCTGGACCTTCATCCCCTTTTTATCCCTCTCTGATTAGCCTGCAGATGTCTCTTGAGGCAGGCAGGGGGAGTTGGGGATAGGTCCTCTCTGATGCAGATGGCCTCAGAAGGCCAATAGGCATGCTCCCACTGCACCGTCCTCCCTGCTGAGCAGTCTGTCAAGGCTGCCCAGCAACCTCCCAGGAAAGGGGCCTCCAGCCCTGATTGGACAGACAGAAGCGAGGAGCCAATGAGGGGGTCCAAGGAGCCACAGCGAGCCTGGTGTCGTCAGTGGAGCCAGAGCTGATGCAGCAGCTGATGCTGGCAGATTAGCAGGAGGGTGGGAGCCGGGGAGACGGGAGAGGGGGGAGTCGCAGACAGTGACGCAAATGCTTGGCTGATGCGTGAGGAGACAGAGATGGAGAGAGAAGCAGCAGGAGGAGGGGGCACCCCGCAGCCCACAAGGACGTGCTCTGCAAGACTAACTTGGAGAAAGTTTTCTAGAATAGCTGCCTTGCTTGACTCTCCAAGTTGTGCACACCTCCTTTTCCAAGCAGGCTTCTGTGTCTTTGCTCTTGCCAAATGGTTTTGAGCTTCAGCCCAGGAGGCATTCCCCAGAGAAGCCTTCAAGTCCCACAGCCCCCTGGCTCAGGGACACAGCCTAGTCCCATTCTCGGTCACACTATGTCTGCATTTCCCACTATCCTGGAAGGAAAACATGTCCATAGGAGAGAGGGAGGTGTAGAGGTGCAGAGCCCACCTCAGGGAGAGACTGCAGCAGACGTGGGAATGGATGTGGATGTGGAGGGTCATCAACGTGGTGGCTCTCTCTGGCCCCCTCATGCCAGCCCACTCCAGGATTAAAATGTCCTCTCTGCTTTCCTCTGCACAGATGGAAAGGTCTGGCTTCTTCCAGACAACTGGACGCACACCAAGGATGGGGCAAGGTAGCTGGGACTGCCAATACAGGCAGCCTGGTCCCCGCGAACCCCCGGGCCCTGGCCTGGGATCTTTGTGACAAGGCTTTGTGTGAAAGGAGATAGCAGGCTGAGCAACTGACCTTCTTTCACCCTGGGTGGCAGGGCAATAGGGGGTATTGGATGTCAGGCAGAGACCTCCTAGCTAAACTGGGAGGGAAGAGGAGCAAAACACCTTTAGCTTGCCTCCAAAAAGCACGGAATATCGTTGCACACGAAGAAGACACAGCTAGGGGGCATGGGTGTTGGGGCTTGTCTGAATGTGTGTGTGCTGGCTACCATGAGGGAGCATGAGTGGGCACATCCTAGGCAGAAGAGCAAGGGGCAGGGCTTCCCCAGAGGTGAGCTGTGATACTCTGCACCCAGGGGACTGAGAGGAAGCCCAACTGCATATGCCCACATGTATGGGCTTTCCAAGGGGCCCCATTCCTGACTGGCAAGGATCCACACAATTCTGTCTCTTTGAACCAGAGCCAGCTGCTCAGCTCTGGGTGGACCTCTTAGGTATGGGCACAGCATGTGGGAGCCCAGTGGGACAGGGCGAGAGCATGCAGCTCAGAACACAGCCCATGCAGCCAAGCCCGGTGACCATGAATGTGGCAAATGACATCAGGATGAAGCCATCAAGGCCTTGGCCCACCCAGTGCAGGGGCTGGCTGCTGGACCAACCTCAGACCACGTTTTAATGAGCAGTTTCATGGGGCTCTGGGGCACGGAGCTCTCACAGAGGCAGAGCCCCAGAATAAGGTCTCCTGCGCCACCTCAGCAAAAACCTAAGTGCTTCCATCTGGGTCATGAGGGGAGAGGTGAAGTGATGACAAGTCCCTTGTTGCCAAGCAACTTGTTCTTAAGATGAGTGGACCAGCCAGTTCTAATGGTTCAGCTGGTCACTGCCAGGGGTCTCAGAGTAGACAGGTGGCCTGGTGGAAAGAAACTCCTTTCTCCCACGGGACCTTGGCTTCCTACCATTGGAAAAAAAGTGTCAATGGTTAAATCATGGAAAAACAAAGCCTGCAAGGGGGACCCCAGCTGTCACACCTATTCCCCTCTGGGTCTCTTCTGAGAGTCTGAGTTGGTCTCTACAATCCAAAGGCTCCAAGCTGCCAGAGCCACCCTCCAAGGCTGTTCCCCTCCTCACCTGTGTGGCAGTCTGACTTGCTGGGACCTTCCCTGGTGATGGGGGATTCTCAACATGAGGAAGGTGCCTGCCCATTTGCACTGTAAATGTTCCCTTTGAACGAAGAGCCTCCAGTGGCCCCAGCATTGGGGAAAGGACTCAAAGAAAAGTCCCCGTGCCTTAGAGCTAGCTTCCAGAATAGACACTCGGGTCCTCTTTGGGTGTGTTTCAAAGAAATGCATTTGAACTTCAAGGTCAGGGTCCTCCCTTGTGCGTAAGCGCCTCTGGGAGGCCCCTCTCAAGCTCTTTCAGAGAACTGAGCTGTCCAAGGATTGGGGTGGTCTGTGTTACCAAGGGAAGGATGACACTGAGTTAGTCAAAGCCCATCTGCTGGAGAGCCCCACCTGCCAACCAAGGGGTGCAGGTGTCTTCTCTCAGACTGGCCTTCTTTAGAGAGCTCCCCTCTGCAGTCAGCCTGGCAGCCGCCAAGCCTGAAGGGGGCAGCAGTAACAGAAGCTGAGAAGGTGGTGGGGACACTGTTTGTTCAGAAGTCCTCAGAGACAAGCCAGCTGGGCCCATCAACTGCTATTTCATAGGAGGGGCACACTGGTGCCATCGGAGACGTGGAAGAACTTGGTCAAGGTTGCAAAGCCACATATCCAGACAGTCTTCCAATTCAGGTGCAAAGGAAAGAGCACTAGAAAGGAGTCCAAGTCCTGGTTCTGTCAGAACGAGTCACTGGAAATATCACTTCCCCTCTCTGGCTGAAGATGAAGCCCTTTTCTCAAGGTGTTCCCTGACCCTGGCACCTGGTCTTGGGGGGGAGGCATGGGCTGACACGGGATGACATGCAGTGCTGTTTTTCAGAGCCTCCATCCTGTCCTGCCTTCCCTCTGGAACATCCTTTGGAGGTCAAAGGTCCAGCATCATTGGGAGAGCCCAGGCTGAAGGGCAGGGGTTCCATGAAGGCTGCAGCAGGAATTACCACAGGCCAGGCTGAGAAATGCCTAAATACAAAGATGAATGGTGCTGAGGCCTAGGGCAGGACATGGCATGGAGTGTGAGGGGGCTGGGAACGCTAAAAGTCAGGGAGAGTGACCTTCACCCCCTCCTCAGGTGCCCTCGCACCCTTCCCTCCAGTCCTTTCTCAAGGCAGGCACTTGGCAAACTGTTTCAGTTTTGACCCAGGCAGACCTAAGCCAGCGCTCAGGCAGCTGACCCGATTCCCCGGGCCAACAGGGTTGGAATGATCAACTGTCCCATTTTATGAAGGTCTCGTGAATGAGGGCATCCCAATTCCTGGTCTCAGCAGCTGGCAAGAGGACAGGCGGCAGCAGGTTGCTTTCTTCCCGAAAGGGTTGGAGTGGGCGCTGCTGCTGCTCCAGGGGTTCCTGGGACCCAGAGGGTCTCAGCAGTAGTCGGGTGGAAGGGGCCCTTCAGAGGCCTGCCAGAGTGATGACTGAGCAGCTTGGTCTCCAAGACCCCCAGTCTGCTGCTCAGCACGCAGCTCTCAGGGGCCAGTGTGAGGGGTTGAGCAAAGAACCTTGACCTGCCCCTGATGCTCCAGTCCCAGGGGTTCCTGCCTCCAGGCCAACCAATGGGGCAGCAGGAAGGAAATGCACCACATGGAAAAAAGAGCAGGAGGAGACTTGGGTTGCAGAGGGGAAAATGTAATATGGAAAAAGAACACATGGGGGGAGTATTTGTAAATGTGCTTTACAGGTAAATGACTTCTGCATGAAAGTCTGGAATTTTACCTCCCCCCATCCCACCCCCAGTATCCCAGAATCTAGACTTCTCGGCGTCAGCGCTGGAGGGCCGCTTGGAGGCAGATGTCTGAGGTGGATTAGCTCCCTCCCAAAGTGGTGGGGAGTTTGAGCCCTGAGGGGACAAAGGGAGCCATGGCCACCTGGCCGCTGTCACCCTTGAGGAGCTGGGATTCCTCCTGGCTCTCCTGTGCCCAGTTTCTAGCTCTGGGAAGGCTAAATACAAGTGACTGCTGGGGGAGACTGAGCCATTTCAGATGTGTCTTGGCTGCAAGGGCCAGTAAAAGGAAGAGCCATCTGTGATATCTCTGTGGATGCCCAGTGCTGGGCAGGGTCAACGTGCTGGACACAGCAGGACCCAGGAGCCCTCACCCCAAACAGAACCCCTTGGCAGAGCAACCTATATGAGCTATGTTCATTGTTCCCACGGCCTCCACCTCCCCTGGTGTACCATGAATTGGGGCCCTGAGGAACCCTGGGAGCCCACCTATGGGGCCTGGTCTGCCTATGTCCGCCACCCCCAACACCCCAATTGTCTTTGCAGCCTGGGAACCAGGCAATTTTAAGTCTGTCCCAGTGGGACAGAGAGGCAATCCCCATCTGCACACAGACAGCCAAGGGGGTTCAAAAGGACTCAATGGTCATGGAGCCAACCCTGATCCCAACCAACTCTCCCTCTCCAGGAATGTCCCTGTACCCTCACTGCTACCACCCATTCGGCCTTTGCCAAGGCAGGCCCAGTGAAAGAGAAGTTCCCCCACATTTGCCCCTGACTGCCATTGTCCCAGTTACAGGTGATCACAAATGAGGCTCAAGAGGAAAAGCAGTGCCAGCCCCCTCTCCCCACCCACAGCATCTCCCACTTCAGCTGACCTCCGGCAGGCCCCCTCTTCCTCCTGGCAGCTCTCTCATACCCAGCTCCCTCCCAGTGCCCTTCTTTCTCACCTTTCCCTCCACTGGAGTTTCTGTGTCCCCTGAGCTCCACTCTCACCTCTTATCACTGTCCTCATTTTTTGGATAAAAACATGGAGACCCAGAGAGGAGAAAACATTTGCCCAAGGCCACCTATTCATTTATTCAAAAAGCATTTATGGAAAGTCAATGCCGGGCTGGGAGCTGATCAGACTGATAGGCAGCTTAGAGAAGCCTTGTGAGGGCACTGCCAGAGCGCTGCATTACTCAAGGAGATGCCCTGGGCTCAGATGCCCCCAAAAGAATGAAAGAGTGAGTAGGAGCTCCTTGGGCAGAAGTAGTGAGGCAAGTCCTAGTTTTTGTTTTTATGGTGTGTGTTTTTTAAATACATTTTTATTGATTCCAGAGAAGAAGGGAGAGGGAGAGAGAAATAGAAACATCAATGATGAGAGAATCATTGATTGGTTGCCTCCTGCATGCCCCCCACTGGGGACCGAGCCTGCAACCCCGGCATGTGCCTTTGACCAGAATCGAACCTAGGACCCTTCAGTTCATAAACGCTCTATCCACTGAGCCAAACCAGCCAGGGAGGTTTTTGTTGTTGTTTTGTTTTGTTTTTGTTTTTGTTTTCAGTCTAAACCAGGCACTACCCTGGTGAGCATTTTCACCAGGGACACCCGTTCTGGTGATTGGAATTCTTGAGCCTCTCTCCATAGCAACCATTGGCCACATCACGCTCTCTGGGAAACTGACCTAGTCATCAGAAAGTGGTGTTCTGAACCAACATTCACAGGTACCAGACCAAAGGGGCTGGGTGCATGCCTGAGGTGTGCCCACAGATGGAGCCAAGGCCAGGGACCACCTTCTACAACCCGCAGCAGTGTGGGGACTGCCCACCACTGCTCCCAGTGACACTGGGTGTGGTCACAGAGTTCCACAGCCATCTCAGCGGTCACCACCAGCGACCCCAGTTCTCCACTCCCTCTTGAAATGGGAAGTGAGCACACTCCCCACGGGAAAAGCATAGACAATGTTTCTGCAAGTGGCCCTGGGTCCCCCTGGGACATGTGCTTAGGCTGCAGATTCCTGTCTCCCCACATCAGAGTTTGAGAATGACACCCATAGAGCCTCCTGTCCTTTCATTTTCCAGTCCCTTCTCCACCCAGGCCTGCCCCTCCCACTTCCCTTATCTCTGGCCTTCTCAGTTCTCAGTCTTCCCTGTGCCTCAGTGCCCAACACGGGCAAGGGATGAGAAGACACTGGCCTAATACTTCCGTGTGTGTATGTGACATATGATAACCTGGCTCTATTCTTATTCCTCAAATGAGTCTTGATTGAGTTTCTCTCTGTGCCTTGGTTTCCCTTTGGAAAAATGAACTGACACCAGCCTTGCCCACCTCTTGACCCCTCCATAGCCACTCCTCAGTGGACGGTTAGTGTCACACAAGTGCCTCCATGTCAAATTTTCCCTTCCTGAAGAAAACCACCAGGAATGTTAACAGTGGGGAATCCAGATAAGGCTCCAAGGGAGTTCTTTGTATGACTCCTACAACTTTTCTGTGAGTTTTAAATTGATCCAAGACAAATGGTTAAAAATAAAAACAGTGAAAATTTAAAAAGCAAGTGAATCAGATTTTAATAGGTATCCAGAAATTACCTAAGAATGAAGTTTTCTTTGGCAAATCATTTAACTGTGAGTTTGATACCACGTGTGTCACCGGCACAGACTAGCAGTGATTTTTAAACAACTGTTTTTCCTCAGGTGGGGAGCCTACATTCCTCCCAACCTGCCCCAACCTCACCCGGAGGACCACAGTGTGGTCCTGGCATTAAGGACAGCACTGCCTCTGTGCCGGGTGCCAGCTGCTTGCCGCTATGTAGCAGGTGCTCCTGGCTTCAGCCTCCCTTCTGTACAGGTGACAAAATTCAGGCCTCCAAAGGCTGTGTGATGTGCTCAGGTTTGCACAACTAGATGGTGACTGAGCTGGGATTTGAACCCAGCCTGACCTCCCAGCCGCTCTCTTACCCGAGGCTGTAAAGGTGCCGCCCTGTCCCACCATTCACTTCCCTGCTGCACTTCAGGAGCCTACTGCCAGCTCTCTGACCCTTGGAAGCAATGATGCCAACCTCTCTTGAGCATCACTCTCAGGCATGTGGGCTCCCTGGGTGTGCTGCTCTTGTCCTGGCATCAGAGGGCACAGTGGAAAAGCATTCAGAGTCCCTGATGGATCCCAACCACCAGAACCCAAAGGCCCAGGGCACCACGTGAGCTGCAGCTCTCCTCTTCCTGGGCCACGGTCCTGTCACATACCATGAAGGCCTGGCGGGCCTCAGGGGTCAGCTCAGAAAGCAAGCTGGATTGCACATGAGCTGGCACCCTGTGGGCTGTGGCTTGAAGCAAGATCCAGACCAAAGAGATAAGTTATTCATGGAGGCTGAGTGGGGAAGGGAGGAGGGCTCCCAGCATTGAGCCAGACTGGGGACTTCCCTCAGCATGTGACTGAGGACAGTTCAGGGACCAGCTGACAATGCTTAGGGTGGCCAGGACCTGGGCCCACTGCTGAAAACCCGGAGTCTTTGCCCGCCACATTTCAGGAGGCCACAGGGACACTACACAGAAATGCGAGGGGCGCAAGACAGGCTGAGGGAGGCTGAGGCGAAGTGTTGGCTGACCCACCTGACTTGGGGTCACTGCCCTCAAGTTAAGGAGGAACTTAGGTACACATTGCAGGTGTTAGCTCCTTACTGAGTGGCCTCTCTGTCTCCCAAACTGGACTGTCATTCACAATTTCTTTTCAGGTTCCCTCTGCTCAGCTCTGGGTGGAACATACAGGAGCTTAGAAAGAACTGGTTGGAACATACAGAAGCTTAAGAAAAACTGGGTTTGTTCTTTTGGTCACAAGGAGGAGGTCAGACTCAAGCAGCCCCAAAGGATGTGAGGACCTTGACCTGGTAGCTGCTGAGCTCCTTCTCCTACTTCCAAGCCCTCCTCCTCTAGGAAGCCTTCCCTGATCCTCACAGTCAGAGCTGCTCCCTTGCTTCTGGCACCCACGGCCCCTTGTGCTTATGCCACTCAGAGCTGCAGCATCCAATGTGGTCATTGGCCACCTCTGTCACTGACTTGTGAGTGTCCTGAGGGTTGAAATGAACAGATCTGGAGCAGCTGCTGTGTGCCTGACCCTGGGCTGGGTGTCTTCCATCAGCTCACTGCAGCCGAGTATGGAACCCCCAGCCAGGCCAGGGCTTCCAAAGGCCATACCAGGAAGGGCTGGGGCTGGGAATTGATGAAAGGAGGGGGTAAGGTAGAGCAGGTAACACCTCGCCTCAGAAAGGGGTATCATCTGCTTCTTTCCACACTGGAGTGGCCAGAGGTGATGATGCAAACAGCACATGCACCAAGGCCAGCTGGTAAGCTGGCCCAAGGTCTGTGCATCTGTCCTGGCCACTTGCTTCTAAGCGGAAAGCAAAGCCTCTGAGCTGTCCTTGATTTTTCAGATGAGGCAGTGGAGGCCCCAGGGAAGTAGGACCCTCCCTCCCCAACCTCCCTCCACAGCTTTATGTGAGCTGGTGAGTAGGAAGTGGGAACCCAGAGCCCCTCCCCACTGTCCAGGCCTATCAGCCTATGGGACCCTGCTCCCTGTCCCCAGCCAAGTATCAAAATCAGAAGTCAAAAAAAACCATGAAACCAAGGCAAGACTGGGTCTGGGTGCCAGAGGCCTCGACCACTGCTGGGTGGGGTGTGAGGGCTCTTTCTTGTGTGAGGCTCAACACAGTTCATAGACTGTGGTCCTGAGATGCAGCTGCACAACCTTCCACAGTGTCAAGGCTGAGTGTAAATGGCTGAGTGAGAACACAGACAATTTCTACTGAACTTTGGATGTCCCAGAGCCCAGAAGCACCCACCTCTGACTGCATCTGAGCCCCCAGCAGCCCTGGGTGGCAGGTGATCTGGCAAGTCATCCCCTTAGACTGACGGAACGGCCCAGATGCCCAGCTTGGAAGTAGCAGAGAAGATGGACAGAGGGAGAAGCTGAGCTTTCAGTCTCTTTTTGAGTTGAGATATCACTCTGTCTTTCCAAAGAGGACAGACTCTTGGCTCCCCCTGCCCCCATCAAAACAATCCAGCCACAGAGTCCCGCTGGCTGCAGATCCCATAGATAACACCCAGTGACACTTGATTCGGCGCCTTCTGTCTGAGCAGCTACCTTCTCCGTGGCCCTCCAGGAGACTGCCTGGGGCTCACAAGCAACCTGCGAGCCCCCTACTCTGGGTCTCAGTTTTCTCATCTATAAAATGGACACAGGGTGAACTAGTCAATCTGAGACTCCCTGATTCTTAGGTCTGCAATTAATTCTCAGAGCATGCTGGCCACAGACACATTCACCAACAATCAAACCCTCTTACAGAAAGAGCGAGAGGGCAGAGGAATCAAGCCAGCCTTCTTTGCCTCTCTCAGTCTCTTTGCTCACAGTGAAAAGCAGAAAACCAGGTGCACTGCCTCCCCAGCGGAAGCCCAGGGGGGATGCTTGGCGCGCTTGAAGATTATGGATGGGGAAACTGAGGCCCCAAGTTGTCCCTGTCACCATCCTTGCTGTCACCAGACTGGGCAGGGGCCCGGTGCCCCCTGCTGCCTCTCTGCGGGGCTGCCCCGACGGCGACTCGACAGCCCTACCTGGCACAGGTGCCCAGCTCGCGTGGCGGGCGGAGGGTCGGGCGGAGGCGGGGCGCGGGCTCCCTCGGCCAGGCCAGGCGGCGAGCGCGGGGCGCGGGGCGCGGCGGGGAGCGCGCAGGGCGGCGAGGAGACACGGACTGGGCTCCGCCCGCAGGAGAACAAACAGGTTTTCTCCGGCGCCCAGAGCCTCGCCCCTCGCCCCTCCCCTCGGCCGGCCCCCTTCCTCTGCCCTCTCCTGGGGTAGGTAGATGGGCCTGGCACATTCCGCACATTCTCCTGCCAGTGTCCTGGCCCGCCCGCCCCTTCCCGGACCCGCCCTGCGGGGCTGCAGGAGAAATCAAGGCCGGGGCTCCCCGCACCGAGCCCAGAGCGAGCTCCAGAAGGCTCTGCCCCTGTGGAAAACTTCCAAGCAAATTCCTCTAGGCTCGCGGCCCCAGACTGGGAGGCCTCCGCCACGTGAAGGGCCCCGGCTGCCTAGTTGCGCCCCTGCCCGCGCCTGATGTGATCTGGCCCCTGCTCGAGGCCAATGACTTCCACAGATGCTGTGGGTTAATTCTGTTGAGAACTACTGTTCCTAGATCCATTTTACAGATGGAAATCCCAGACAGGGGCGGGGAGAGGGGCAGGGGGGGAACGGTGGCTGGCGGCTGAGATCATGCAGGAAGTCCCAGAGGCTGGGAAGAAGAAGAAAGTGAGGCCACACTGGGGAAGTTATCCTGGAAGGCCATCCTGGAGGGACTTGGAGCTCCCAAGGCACAGCAGCAGGGAGCACTTTGTCAGCAAGCAGGGCCACGGCACAGGCTGGGCAGGGAGACACATTAAAACATCGAGGGTTAGTGCAGTTTGATCAGTGTCATCCATTCGTGCTTTTTGAGTATGTGTATCATTCAATCAAGCTTACTGAATACTTGCTATATGTGCAAGGCACTGGATGTGGGGTGGGGTGGGGTGAGGGGGCGGAGCTAGGATGGAGGGAGCATCAAAAGAAGCCGCTAACCCTACCTGTAGGGAGGTGAGGGAGGTTTTCCAGGCAAGGGATAGTTAAGCCAGTCTAAGAGACAGTAGAGTTGGTCAAGAGTTGCCTTATCAGAATGACAGAATCAAAAGGATGGACTAACAGGTTCTCCTTCATCCAGCCCTAACAAGTCTATGTCCCAAATGGCCCTCCAATCCATGCATTTCTCTCCACGTCCACTGCAACCATCCTCACTTGTCTCTCTGCCTCTGATCTAACCTTCCTTCCTATGTAGTCTCCACACAGAAGTCTCTGTAACAGTTACACATTGCTCCACATTTGCAACTGTTTGATGGCTTCCCATTGCTCTCAAGATAAAAGCCAAGCCCTGACTGGTTTGGCTCAGTGGATAGAGCGTAGGCCTGTGGACTGAAGGGTCCCAGGTTCAGTTCCGGTCAAGGGCATGTACCTTGGTTGCAGGCACATCCCCAGTAGGGGGTGTGCAGGAGGCAGCTGAATCAATGTTTCTCTCTCATCGATGTTTCTAACTCTCTATCTCTCTTCCTCTCCCTTCCTCTCTGTAAAAAAATCAATAAAATATATTTTTTTTAAAAAGATAAAAGCCAAACTCTTTCAGGGGCCCAAGGAGTCTGCTGCACCAACCTCTCTGCAGGCCCAGCCACGCTCCCCACCGGATTCACTACATTCCAGCCACGCTGGTCTCCTTCTGCCTTTGTAATGCATCACAAGTCCCATCTCCTTGGGGCATTTGCTCCTGGCACTCAGACTCCCTTTATGTATTTTGTCCACTTGTCTGACTAGTGAACTCAGTCATTCCACAAAACTTATCTCATGCCCATAATCCTTCCCTGACTGCACAGGCCACTCAGTCAAGTTGATCATTTCCTTCTGTGTGCTCCCCTAGTTTTCTCTGATAACATGCATTTAGCATAGTGGCCACCATCCTTTCTTGTCCTAGATGGTGAACTCCGGGTGGGCAGGTGCCTGTCTGAGTCATCACTGGGGCATGGAGACCAGCACAGAGTGTCAGAGAGGATTTGCAGAAGACTGAGGGTTGTTGAGATTCTGGAAGCTGCCTTTATTTTTCTCTTCCTGGAGGAGGTGACCCTGTGTCTGTGTGAATATGCGTGGTGGGTAAAGGTGGGGGGATTGTATATAAAGTCACTTCAGTTCATCTCTGTCTCTTGCCAACAACCATTTTTCTGCTTCTAGTCTGGTGGCCAGCATCTATCGCCTTCCTGCCCCACTCCTGCATTGAGCTGCTGGTGGCTGTGGATGTATCTGGCTTGGCATCCTAGCTCCTAAACATACCTAGTATATGACTTAGAGTGTGTTGCATCCCCTCTCTGGGCCCCATTCCTCTTCAAGAGACCCTATCTTAAAGAGATAAAATGTAAAGGACACAGTGATGGATTTGATGTAGGGGTGAGGAAGAGGTGGCCTTCCCTCCCAATGCCACCACTGGGAATGCGCAAGTTCGCTCTAGAGCCCAAAGTCTGGGTGGACCAGCTAGAGAGCACAATCAAGAGTGGTGTCCCAAACCACCAATGGCCAGTCAGCAAGGGGAGGGCATCAGCTGGGTTGCCCCAGGGCCTCAAGCTCTTCCCATGTCCCAGGTGATTCAGCCCTGCCCAGGCCAGATCTGTCATGACAGCGTCAGCCAAAGGGACAAGCCTTTCCTCAACTCCTCCCTCCCTGCTACTCTGCCAGGCCCTGCAGCTGATCTCACTTGCAAACGGGTTTGACTCGAACAGTCACTGCCCTGCCCTACCCTACCCTGCCCTGCCCTGCCCACTTGTTCACTGCCCCAGTAGAACGCCCCCACCCCTGCCAGAGCCACCCCAGCCACCTCATCCAAGCTTCAGGGCCCCTGCCAACTTTATCAGCCTCTTTTTTGACTCCTTGCCCTCAGGCACCTGGATCCAGACACACCAACTGCTCTCATACCACCAGGCCCCTACACAAGATGTTCAGTTGGTGGTGACCTCCTCCCCATTCTCAGTCGCAACATTTACTCCTTTATAAATTCTCCTTGGCCTAGAATTTGAGGGCCAAGACCCTGGTGGTTGCTGTCTGCCCCAAGTCTGGGCTCTAGCTACCCTTGCCTGGCTTGAACTTGGCCCCATTCTTGTCTACTCTCAGCTTCTCTTGTGTCTTGGCTCCTATCTCCAGCTTTAAGGCTGGCCAAGCTCTGGCAGAATCCTCCTGAAGCCTGCAGCTCAGGCAGTCTCTCCATTGGCACAAAGGCCCTTAGGTGCTGCCTCTAAGTAGGGTGGGCTTAAGGGTGGGGCTAAGCTTGATTGCCTGGGTAGGAAAGAGGTCTGGAAAGTAGAGGCAGGGGTGGAGAGGTCCCCTATGCAAGTGAGGCCGTAGCCCATGAGCAGACAATGGAAATAGATTCTCTGGGAAGCCAAGTTGAAGCAAGCAGATGAGTACAGGGATAGGTGGCTGTTTAGAAAGAACTTGCCAGCAGTGCTCAC
Source organism: Myotis myotis (assembly GCF_014108235.1). NCBI lineage: Eukaryota > Metazoa > Chordata > Mammalia > Chiroptera > Vespertilionidae > Myotis > Myotis myotis. The sequence continues at coordinate 13,249,970 of NW_023416346.1, forward strand.
AAGATCCAGGAAGGCCCCTCTGATCTCCAGGGCTGGGAACGATACTCAGGCATGCCAGTCTAGCTGAAGAGTTCCCAGGCTAGGGAGGGGGATGATGGATGGGGCACTGAAAGCTGTCAGCCTCAAAGCCAACCCAGGCAGTCTCCCCACACCAGAAGGCACTGGAGATGAACATCTGACCCAAACTCTGCCATTGTGTAATTTGGGAAACATAAGTCCAGAGAGGGATGGCATCAAGCTGGGGTCACATAGCCAGCCTGAGGCATAGCTGGGACTAAAACTAGGGGTCCAATTGTTCTGAATGGAGCCCCCACCCAGTCTGGGTGCTCAGGTTCATGTGTGGGAAGGGCTGGGCTCCTGTTTGCACCCTAATCCCCTCCTTCCCTCCTTTCTAGGACCCGCCCTGCCGCCTCATCCTTCTAAGCTCTTCAACCAGTTTCCACTTGCTGGGTGACTCTGCAGGCTCCAAGTAGGGTGGGTCCCCTGGGGGGCAGGGGTCCCCACGTGTGGCTGCACCCACAATGGCCCCTAGAGACCTGAACCTTCAGGGCCAGCACACTGAGTGAGACCCTGCCTGCCTGGTCTTGCATTTAGAGCTCCCCTGCCCCACCATCAGCCTGCACTTCTGGCTAAGGGACTGGTCCCCCTCCCTGGCACTCACACATACTCTCAGTCACCAAAGGCCCCCTTTGGGCCTCCTTCCTCCAACGCACTACCACCCCCAGTCTTGGCTTGGAACAACTCCCAGTCTGGTGCAGAAGGCAGACCAGTTCAGCTCCAAGGAGACGAATCCATGCTCTGTGGACAGTGGCTCCACTGGGAGCAGGGAGGCCATGCAAGCAGGCCTCCCTGGCCACTGGGACATCTCCCACCCCTGCAGCCTGAACTTCCTGCTGCCTTTTGAATCTACTACTTTGAATAAGCCCAGGAACTTCTCCACCATCAGTCTTGGCCTGTGTGACCTGATGCCCCAGAATGCAGACTGCTTTTTGTCTTTGGCTGTGAAGCAGCCCCAGGCCAGGCCTCTGGAGGACGAGTGCGCAAGCCAAGCCAAGGCCCTGCTGGCAGATAATCCCCACATGCCCTGAAGAATGGCTTTTTGCTGCTTTAAGAATCATCCACAGATCGGAAAAAGAATGTTCTAATTGGAAAACCTCCCCGCCATGGTTTTCCGGAGTTTTAGTACAGTTGGCCGGCACGGAGGCTCCTGGGATAAGGAGGAAGGGAAGGAGGAGACAGTAGGCTCCCTGCCCAGCGCCCCCTCATCCCTGGAGCTCAGCCACTCCCGCCAAGGGGCCATACTGAGGGTCTAGTCTGTCGGCAGCCTGGGGAATCAGCTGGCCCTGCTGGGAGCCATGCCCCTGAGTCTGGCCCAAGCCCCACCCCTGGGGGCCCCCAGCTTGTCTGTCTCAGAAGCAGCCTGGGCTCCAGGACCCTCTGATGCCCTCTAGGTATTGTGAGTCCAGGTCCAGAAGAGAAAAGGGGTGGAAGCCACCACCTGTTGAAGAAACAGGAAGCCTGAGTCAGTATTGGGGTTTGTGTGGTGCCCCCAGAACTGACTGGGGACCTGGGTTGGGAGACCTGGCAGGGGGATGCAGTCTGCATGGGAAAATGGACTTCTGAACAGTTAGATCTGTCTGGAGAGGGAGGGAGTTTTCACTCAGGGGCCCTGCTAAGCCTAGCTTGGCAAAACCGCTGGCTGGGAAGCCGAGGCCACAGAAACCTGAGGGTCTGTCCAACTCCGAGAGTTGCTGATTTGTTCCTTATGGTTAAGCATTGCCCTTGCACTTGGGAAATGCCCACCTGGGAAGGGGAAATGCAATGGATCCCTGAAACTCCTTCACACAGGAGAGCCAGGCTACTGTGATTCACCTCTTACAGGATGTATGCTTCTCTGTTAGTCTTTTTTGGAAACCTCCCTCCCTGGGGGCTCAGCTGCCTTGATTTCCTCCAGCCTTTGAGAGAGTAGAGGGGAGAAGTGTTTGGAGGCTGCCTCCTTGTCCATCTGAGCAGGACAAGGGGCTGCTGGCCAAAGTCCCCCCTGGGTGGAAATTCAAATATTCTCAGCATAGAGGGAAGGACTGACTCTCATCACCTGGCCCCTATCCATCCCTCTTGGCCCCAGTAACCTGTATTTGAGGACTATGAACTCAACCAAACAGCTCTATGATCTCTGGCATTGTGCTCTCCTCCCTTCCCCCTCCTCCCCCACCTGCCCTGTTGTGACCTTGAGGACCGCAGCTACCTAACCAGCACATATTTCTAGAACTCTACTTGCCTTTATAGTTGCCACTGGCCACATGTGACTATTTAAATTTAAATTAATTACAATTAAATAAAATGGAAAATTCAGTGCCTCAGTCACAATAGTCTAGTTTTAAGTGCTCAATAGCCCCCATGTGGCACAGCACAGATAGAGAACATTTCCATCAGCACAGAAAGTTCTGGGGGACAGAGGCACTCTAGCTGCTTCACTTCTTCCTTAACTGGAGCCGGGCTCCCTCCACTAAGCAAGGTACAGCCTCCCCAGGGGAGAGTCTTCCTTTTCCCACACCCCACCTACCTCAGATAGACTAATCTGCTCTTGGATGAAAACCTCACCTTACTTGATGCTCAGGCTAACTGACTAACACATCCAACTTCCAGGCAAATCTTCACACCTGGCTCATTCTTCCTTTCTCTCCATACCTCACTGAATGTGAGGAAGTGATTGGGAGGGATGGGGGCAGGATAGCAATGAGGTGGAGTAGTGAATGTGTGACTTCAGCCTCCATGCCTGTGGAACATCCATTTACCCTCAAGCCTCCCAGTTCTTTGACCTTGACATCTCTGAAGACCTTGTCAACTACACTGCAGCCACTTTTTCCTATGGGTAGAGCCTGCATCCTGTCATCACCTCTGGAATGTCTAGTTCAGGCCTTCTACTTTCTGACTCCTACCTCCTCTTTTTCTTTCTTTCCCTCATTTCTCACATCCAATTAATCAGCAAGCCCTGGTTGCAGCTCTACTTCCAAACTATACCCTACTACTTCTCCCTACTTCCACTGCCACCACCATCCTAGTTCAAGCCAGTATCCTCTGTCAGCTCCTCCCTGGTCTCCCAGCTTCCACTTTTGCCCTGTTGCATCTGTTTTCCACGAATCAGCCAGAATGATCTCCCCTTGTGTTCTCTGTCTGGGCAATAAGGTGATTCTATTCACCCAGCTGTCCAAGCTGGAAACTGGGGTGCCATCTGAGACTCATCTTTCCCTCTCCCTGACCAGGTTTGGTGCCTGCTATGGCTCTCATCTCTTCTCCAAACTCTCAATCTCCAAGCTCCCAGCACACTGAAACCATACTGGACTTCTTGCTGATTCCCACATAAGCCTTGTTCTCTGTCTCCAAACCATACTGTTGACTGAAGTCCTCTTGCCTTGGTTAACCCCTACTATACTCATGCATCCAGCAGGAAATCATCCCTAAGCACAAGACCCAGTTAAGTGTCTCTTCCTGGGCTGCACTTCTGCCCAGCACTCATTACCTGGCAGTCACTGTCTCCTGTCTGTCTCCTCCCTTCCTCCTGTATGTAGGAAACACATCTTGTGCTTGCCTGCTCCCCCAGGTGCCTGGTATGGTACTGAGTGGACACACAAGGGATATTTGCAAAATGAATAAGGGAAAGAATAAAATTTACCTTCAAATTCAGTGTATGATCAAGGTAACATTTAAAATCAGTGGATTAGAAGTGTATCACTCAATAGATGATGTTGCACTGACGCGAGGTGGGGTGGGGGGTGCGGAACTGGATTTCCTACTTCATACTCCACACAGAAATAAACTCCAGATGGCTTAGAAATTTAATGTAAAAAATAAAATAAAACCATAAAAGTCCTAGAAGGAATCTTGGGGTGGGGACAGCCTTTCTAAGTATGTCATGAAAACCAGAAACCATAAAAGAAAAGAGAGAGAAATTAAAAACTTCTGTATGGCAAAACCCACCATAACTGTCATTAGACAAATGACAAATGAGGAAGAGTTATTTGTACCACATATGACAGCCAAAGGCTTAATCTGCCTAAAATAAAAAAGGGCTCCTTTCAAAGCAAGCAATAGGAAAATGGGCCGGCAAAATAGGGAACAGACAATTCACAAGTGAAGACTTACTGAAGTCCATTAATATATGAAGGAAATGCAACTATTCCTACCCCTCCATCAGATATGCAAAGGTTAAAATGGATCTGCAAAACCTGGGTTACGTGGGATGTGGGAAAATGGTTACTCTCATGTCCCAGGAGCCATAGGGGTAGGAGTATTAATTGCTGTGACCTTTCTGGGATGGCGAAATATGTAACAAAATGAACAGAGAGGACTTCCTTTGACCCAGCAATACTGCCATTTAAAAATTACTTTTATTATCTGATATATAAATGGTATACATGGATAGTATATAAAATGTGATGTATATAAACATCTATCCACCAGCCAGCACCATTATCTATGACTTCTATCTTCAGTCTTGATACTCAGGATGACCTGTCCTCGCTTGAGATGAAAGGAAAATTTCTCTGCTTGTGCCCTTGATCACATCTCTTGCCACCTACTCAGGGACATCTGGCTAACATTTTTCCCTTTCTCCCGAGTCATCAATAATTTCCTCTTGGCTGGATCATTCTATAATTCTTCCCACTATAAAAAAAAAAAGCTTGCTCTTGGCGTGCGACCTAGTTCACGGCGACATGGATCGGAATCGTCAGTAAATACGGACCCATTATAACACCTCCCTCAGGAAAATGGTGAAGAAAATTGAAATCAATGAGCATGCCAAGTACACTTGCTCCCTCTTTGGCAAAACCAAGATGAAGAGGCAAGCCGTGGGGATCTGGCACTGTGGTTCCTGCATGAAAACAGTCGTTGGTGGTGCCTGGACCTACAATACCACTTCTGCCGTCACAGTAAAGTCAGCCATCAGAAGATCAAAGGAATTGAAAGACCAGTGGAAGCTCCACAGTTTGAAACATTGTGAGCCTATAATAAATGGGTTAATTTATATGACAAAAAAAAGCAAAAGCATTTTCTTGATCCCACCTTCCCTTCCATTTATTTATTTATTTATTTATTTCCCTTTCCCCTTCTTAGTAACAATCCTGAAGATAATTATCTATACTCCTTGTCTCTGATTTCTCTTCTATCTCTTCCAGAATATCACAGAAATGGCTCTTGCCAATGCCACCAGTGCTCTCATCTTGTTAAATCCAATAATCAGTTTAAGTTCTCATTTTACTAGACATGTGAACAGCATTTGACATAAGAAATGCTCCTTCTGGAAACACTTTTCCCTTGGCTTCCAGGACTCCTTACTCTTCTACTTTCCCTCCTATCCCACTGGCCCCATTTAAGTCTCCTTTGGCCTCTTTTCATTGTCTGAATCTCCTGTCTTTAAATACCATCTGAAGGCTGGTGACTCCCAAACTTACAATTCCAAGTCAGCCTTTCCCCTGAATTTCAGATTCCTATATCCCAAGGTCTATTTGATATCTCCACTTGCATACCTACTAGGCATTGTACTTGGTGTCCCAAACCAAACTCCTTACCAGCCCTTCCAAGTCCATTCTTCCGCAGCTGTCCCCACCAAAATTGATAGCCACATATCCTTCTATGTGGCTGGGGCCAAAAACCTTGATGTGATCCTAGACTCCTCACTTTCTTTCACTCCTCACATCCTATCTGTCAGGAAATCCTCCAGCCTCACCTTCCCAATAGATCCAGAAATCTCCCTACTTTTCCCCAACTCCACTACTTGGTGAATTTCTAGTGGTTTTGCTGTTAACACTGCTCTAAACATTTGTGTACACATCTCCTGATTACATGGGCAAGAAATTCTCCAGATGAATGGTTGTCAAACTTTGGTGGGCATCAGAATCCCCTTGAGAGCTTGTTATCGTGCTGGGCCTCACTCCCAGGTTTTCTGATTTGTTTAGGAATCGTTTGCATTTCTAACAAGATCCCAGCTGATGCTGACACTACTCGTTAGGAAATCACACCTGGAGATCCACTGCTTTAGGGGTATATGATACCCAGGAGTAGAAAGCCTGGGTCATAGGATACGTGCATGTTCAAACTGATAACAGAGCATTGATTTTCTTTCCTGTCAGCAATGTCTGAGAATGCCCAGTGCTCCATATCCTTGCCAACACTTGATGTTGTCAGATGTGTTATTGTTGCCAATGTAGTGGATGCAGTCTTAGCTCATTGCAGTTTTGAGTTGTATTACTAGAATTTATGCTCAGGTGGCAACTGCATGGGGTAGGTGAGAAAGACAAATACTAGTATGCTCATTGCAATATTTTTTATGATATTAAAAACTGGTAATGCCCTAGCCGGGGGTCAGTAGGTTGGGTGTCATTCTGTGCACCAAAGGGTTGCTGGTTCCATTCCTAGTCAGGGCACACACTTGGGTTGCAGGCTCGATCCCTGGTCCCTGGTAGGGGGCATGCAGGAGGCAGCCAATCAATGTTTCACCCTCACATCAATATTTTTTCTCTCTCTTTTTCCTTCTCCCTTCCCCTCTCTAAAAATCAATAAGAATATTTTTTAAAATGCTAACATTTAGGTTACATTTTTATCCATAGGTGTGTTCAAAATTTATCACAGGTTAATATGCAGCTGATCAAGATGATGATTATAGGTCTCTAGTTAGGGACCTGGGAAATGCCTATAATATGTTCTTAAACAAGTGGGGAAAGCAGTTTACATAAGATACATGACAGCAGGTATAGCATTACTTCATTTCTGTAAAATTGTCCGAAGGCATTGAGAAACACCTTTAATAATGTTAACACTTGTTATCTTTAGGAGATGGATTTGGAGTTACTTTTACTTTTTTAAAAAATGTTTTCTGTAGTGTTTGTTTTTTTAAGTATACATATCTCTTTTTCTTAACAAAGTGATTTTTAAAAATTACACCCTTATATTTGTGTTTGTATATGCTAGAAAGTATCTGGAAGGTTTCACATGACACTGGTTTGAGCAGCTGCCGCTAGGCAGTGGGTTTGTGTGGGCTGAGTGGGAAGGTACTTGTACTTTGAGTTTTCTCTTTATTCCATTCTCCACTCTTTGAATTTTTATGACAGTATTACTTTCGTAATAAAAAAAAACACTAATGAAAACAAAAAAGAAAAGAGAGCTATTCTTAACACCCAAGCCAGCCCTGTCAACCCCTGCCAGCCCCTGCTGCTATTGGCCCAGCCCAGCCCACCAAGCCATGCTGAGGCCCCTGCCGACTTCACAGGCAGCCCACTCAAATCGTGCCAGACCTCCTCTGGCTGAGGAGCTCTGGAGCTGCGGAGCCAGGGCCAGTAGTTGGGCTGCTCAGGAGGGAACTCCTCCTGCTTCTGGGTGATGCATTGAGCCAAGAGTAATATGTTACCCCCACAAAGCCTGCAGCTGTGGGTTCCCCCACTGTCTGTGCTGGAAGGAGAGGCCAGGCCCCCAGGGGGCCCAGAGAGAAGCCACTAACACAGCCATGGAACTGACTGACTGTCACAGGTGGGAAACTCCAATAATAAACCGGTGTTTATAACAAAGCACTTTTAAGTCTGTAAAGGTCACTGTTAAGAAGGAATAACTCTGCAAAATCAGAAAATGTAGAGATGGTGAACGTGAACTCTTCTACAACAAACTTGTACGACAGAATCTGGGGCTACCCAGAATTGAGAAAGAATTAATTTGACCTAAAACAGAAACTTCACACAGAAGGAATTGGGTTCACATGGAACTGTCTACAGCTGTTCTTTTCTCAAAGGCCACTTTTCTCAAAGGTGAGCTTTCTCCTCACTGTAGCCCCTCTGAGCTATCAGCGATTGCCATGTCAACATATGTGCTCCCTTCACAGAACACATCATGGTTTTTCTCTGTCTCCCCCATAGCCGGTGACCTCTAGAAGGAAGAAACCAGCTCCCATTCCTCCCCTCCTGGCACACACTAAGCACTCAGTTCATGCTGGAGCAATGGAATGGGTTCCTCTCCAGTATAGAAATAAAATGGAGATGACATTCTGTAAATGCTCCCTTTTCAAAAAGGGAGACAGCTGGCCGAGAGACAGCTGGTATCTCAAGGTAGAGGATGACAACTGGGTGTCCCCTGGCTTCACTGTCCAATCTGCAGTGGCCCAGCATGTCCATCAAGCAGGTGGCACACGGGGCTCACCTCGCACTGCTGGATTCTAGACCAAGGCAGTCTCCGTGGACAAGTGGGTCCCTCCCCAAGGAGTAACTTGGAGGTGACAATCTCTTGGATATATTCTTTCTCGTTAATAAAACAGCTGCACAAAACAAAAACTTAAACCCAGTGGTGGCACTCGACCCTCCCCCACCCCATCACACCGTGGATGGCAGGGCAGCCAGCCTTCAGCTGTCTTCGTACAATTACTACATTTGACCACTCTTAACATTTGTGTAATAATATTTATTCACAAGTAAATATGTGGTGTTTTATTTCTTTTTCTTTTTTTTCCATTTTGTTTCCTCTGACAGGATACAAGACAAACACCCAGCTTGCTTGAGTTTTAAAAGGTATTTCCTTTGCCCTACATGAATGACCAATACAGTGGGGCCTTGACTTATGAGTTTAATTCGTTCTGAGACCGAGCTCGTTAAGGAGCTCGTTAACTCAAATTACTCTATCAACTCAATGCAAAAAATCGGCCAAGAGACAGCTGGTATCTCAAAAAACTCGTTAGTCGGGACACTCGTAAGTCAAGGCCCCACTTTGAAGACATTAAGTCCAACTGGCAAAGTAAAAAGCAGGTAATGTGGTGTGCTTTAAAAACATGTTAAACTGTATTTTTTAAATTTACATTTTAAAAGTCAAAATTATCAAAATATCAAGATTACATAAAATTCCATGAAGTCACCCCAGAAGGTGTCCCCTGAACCCCAGACCCTACTGTCTCCTTGTGATACAGGACAGAGGAAAATGACACCTGGAGGCAGGCTTCAGGTAGCCCACGTATATGTCCCAAGTGCCTGCCTGTGCCAAGCCCAGTTCCCAGGTGGTTCTGTCAGGTAGGGGAGAACAAATGCCCAAGAGGCTTAACAAGTGACTGAGTCCTGAGGGAAGAGCTAGTGTCAGAGGGAAGAGGAGCCACTGGCACGGGGTGGGAACCAGTTGGGAGAGGGAAGAGGGACATTGGAGGAAAATTGAAAGAGATGGTCCTGGGAAGAGTAGGTGGGAGGGGAGCCTGGATATGGCAGAGACTGTACCCATTTAGAGCGGATTTCCATGATTCCTTGAGCTTCAGGTCTAAAGGAAGGAGGAGGCAGAGGTGAAAGGTGAAATCATGTTGTTCTGGAGTGGCTGAGTGCTCCTTTGAGTTACAGGTTAATGACTACAAAAAGGAGGGAGAGAGGGAAAGAAGGAGGAAATCTGTTGTCAGTGAAATGCCACCATCAGGTCAAGGCTTTTTGTAGCTTATCCCTACATGTAAAAGTTGGATTCACAGCTTTTTTTTTTTTTTTCAAGACAAATGTCTTTATTCCTTTATTATATTTCCCCAGGGGGAAAGGCAGGGAGGGGGACAGAAAGTCAGCATGTGCTTTAAAATAGAGAAAAGAATATCAAATGCCATAAACCAACCTTAAAGCGGGGGGAGGGGGGGCTCTTGCTCCATGAGCTTGGGAAGGAGGGGAAGAGGTCAGCAAAATGGCATGGGCGGGGCCCCTCCCTATGAAGTCAAGACTCCACATCAAGCTAAGTAAATGTGGAGTCACATTTGTCTGTCTTCTATTAGCTCATCTTGTGGCCACTTTGATGTAGGTTTCTTGCACCAACAAAAATGTTCCTCTGTGGCTGGGATATACTTTCATCTCCCTTTTCCCTGGCCTCCACTCCCAGCTTCGGCAAGGGAGGCCCCCACTGGCCCTCTCCTCCTTTGGTCTGAAGGGGTTAAAATGTTTGACCCATCCATAGAGAGAAGGATAGATGCTTGGTGTGCATTAGAACAAGGTATGGGAATGGGAGAGGGGGGAGAGAGAGAGAGAGCGAGCCTCTTTGCTTTAGTTACCTGCACAAAGGTTTTATTCAGGAATTAGAGAAGCCATGGGAAATAACTGAGGAAGGGCATGGGGTAGGAATGTAATCTGAGAGGCAGGTAATAAAATTGGTTTAGAAGATAGAGACTCTCCAGGCCAGTGTGGCTCAGTGGTTGAGCATCGCCTTATGAGCCAGGAGATCACAGTTCCATTCCTGGTCAGGTATATGCCCTGGTTGCGGGCAGTGTACCGACAGGCAGAAGGCAGGCGATCAATGATTTTCTCTCATCATTGATGTTTCTATCTCTCTCCCCCTCTCCTGTCCTCTCTGAAATCAATAAAAATATATTTTTAAAAAAGATAATGAGACAGAGGGAATGTTGAGGACAGAGGCCAAATGTGCCAGGGCAGAGGCAGCTTTTGGTGGACCCTGAAGGCCACAGATGGCATGGCCTCACCTAGGCCATATGGGAAGGGTTGTGTGTCTGTAGAATGATAAGGAGGGCCAGGGAGGAGCCCTGCCCAGCTCCATGAGGAAAGAGCCTACAAAGAAGGGGTCAGAGATCAGGCAATAACAGTTACATTTGTCAAGATTCATCTGGTTGCAAGGAGCAGAAACCTACTAACCCAGCCTGAGCAGGGAGCAGAGGGGAAATGGAATACCCACTGGGGATGACCTGCTTGCTCCCCAAATGATACCAGGAGCCATTCGAAAACAATTGTTCCCACTAAGAGTCAGGTACTTTTCGAATCCCTGGTTGAGAACCTGAGGCATTAAATGCTCTTACAGGCTAAAGACAGCCAGCAATAGTTGCGGCCAGATACCTTCCACCAGGATGTACAAAAGGTGGCAATACAGGCCTCAAAGCATCCCTATGAGATAAATCCTATGAGTATTCCCATTTTACAGATGAGGAGACTGAAGCCCACAGTCACACAGCAAGCACGAGGTGGATCTGAGTCGGGCTGTCTCGCTTCAGAGCCTGGACTCCTAACTTCCATGTCTATTACCTCACTGAGCTCAGACTGCTCAATTAGCAGGTTACATGCAGAATCAGGAACCAGGGGGAATTTGTGGGAGTCGTGCTAGCCATACTAATAGTGAAGCTAATATTGTAGGATTATTATGTGCCAGGCACAATGCTAAGTGCTTCAGTTAGTGGGTGTCCTGAGAAAATCCTTCAGGGGGCTTGGATACCCTTTTTTCCTGCCACTTTGTAAGGAAGCTTTCTTCTTTTGGTCAAAATTAAATTATTGGAATCCTGCAGGCTTTAACTATAAGAGAGGCTTTTGCAACCTGCTGCTTATGCCAGAGTTTAAACATCTGTGCAAGATACCACATTTGAAAAAGAAGCATATGATTGGCTTTTAGCAGGATATTTCTAAACAGATCAGGGGATGACTTGCATTTGGGCAGCCTGACCTTGAATATCTGACTGCTTACAAAGAGAATGAGGACTGCACCTCACCAGCCCCTCCAGGAAATGGCCCATGTCTGTCTGTCTTCGGTGAAGAGGCAGGGGGAGATGGTGGCTCACTCCAACTGAGCCCTCTAGCAGAAGCATTATTACTTCTGGGAATGAGCAAGGCAGAGCTGACTCTGTGGACTGCAGGCTTCCCAAGGGAATCCACCCTTGTTCCTCACAGGTCTTCAGCACATTTTGGGCCCTTCCTGGAAGCCAGAAAAACAGTGACCCTTTCCTCTCCTATAGGCCAGAATGCTACCATGGTCAAGATGAGGACATTGGAGCTCAGAGCCATGAGGGCATTTGCTCAAGGTGACACAGCTGAGGAGTGTGTCATTTCACAGCAGTCCAAGGCAGCCAGAGCCTTTTAGGAAAGTAACTAGCTTGCTGAGGAGACACAGCTACCTGGCTCTGAAAGCCCTAGAAGGCACGAGATGTTGGGATAACTTTTGAAATATACACATGCTCAGGCTCCTCCCGCAGAACTCTTAATTCTCAACTTAGAAATGAGGTCTAACGATTCCAATTCACATCTTTAGCAAATGTCCCTGAAGAATCAGGTATGCGGCAAAGATTGAGGACTGTGGCTTTCAAGTGAGGGGAATTTTCAGGGAAGTAATGCAGGGGTAGAGCCCAAGCAGTTGTGAGGCCAAGAACCTTCCTCAACTCCGATTCTCAGCCTTGGATCCTGTGGCATAAAGGCATCAAAGGTACAATTGAATGATGTGCACACTGATTTAAAATGCATTTCATGGAGGGTGGGTGAATGGGAAGAGATGAACCAAAGAATGTGTATGCATATATGCATAACCTGTGGACACAGACAATGGGGTGGTGAAAAGCTGGTTGAGGGAGGGTGTATGGGGATAGGCTAGAAGAGTTCAATGGGAGTAGGGGAAAAGGGACATGTAATACTTTCAACAATAAAAAAAATAAAAAATAAAAAAGCATTTCATTAGAAAATTTGACTGTTGGTGTGCTACTATTCTCAAATTGAATTTCACCATTTACATTAAGGCCATTGGCCCTCCAAGACCTGGTTTGCAATTGCACCCCTGCACCGATACCCTAGGTTCTGATATAAGATCCTTTGCCTATGGTCACTTGGATAATATTTTTGTTTGCCTGTTTTGCTTTGTTGCTTTCTGCATTTATGCTCATCAGTGGGATTGGCCTGTCATTTTCCTTTTCCATTCTGTTCCTATTAGGGAACCTTCCTTCTTTTTCTAGTCTCTACAGAGTATTCTTTTTGTAAGACTGGAATCTTTTCCTTGAATGGTTGGTGGAATTCACCACTGAAACCATGTGGGCCTGGAAATTTTGTTTTGGTGGGAGATGTATCAGTCAGAGTTCAACCAGAGAAACAGAATCAGTAGGAGATATATAGAGATGTATTGCCAAGAATTGGCTACATGATGGTGGGGACTGGCTAGGAAGCCCAAAATCTATAGCACTGGCTGTGGAACCCTCTGGCAGGAGCTGAAGCTTCCATCCACAGGAGGAATTTCTTCATCAAGAAAACATCAGCTCTGCTCTTAAGTCCTTTCAATGAACTGAATCAGGGCCACACTATTCCAGGGTTATCCAGGATAATCTCCCTTAAAGTCAATTGATTATGGGCTTTAATCACATCTATAAAATACCTTCTTAGCAGTACCTAGAAGAGTGTTTGATGGAGTAACTGGGGACTATAATCTAGACAAGTTGGCATGTAAAATTGACCGTCATGGCCCTAACCGGTTTGGCTCAGTGGATAGAGAGTCAGCCTGTGGACTAAAAGGTCCCAGGTTCGATTCCAGTCAAGGGCATGTACCTTGGTTGTGGGCACATCCCCAGTAGTGGGTGTGCAGGAGGCAGCTGATCGATGTTTCTCTCTCATCGATGTTTCTAACTCTATTCCTCTCCCTTCCTCTCTGTAAAAAGTCAATAAAATATATTTAAAAAAATTGACCATCATGAGGTTGGTGAGGGGCGGGGGCTTTTAATTGCTAATTGAATTTTTAAAGAGTTCTTACCAAAGAATAAATTTTGGTTTTGTCAATCCTCTCTGTCGTATTTTTTCTTTTTCATTAATTTCTGTCCTTACGTTCATTAATTCATGTTTTCTTTGGGTTAATCGCTCCTCTCCTTCTAATTTCTTGAGATGGATACTTAGCTCATTAATTTTAGCCTTTTCTCTTTTTCAACCACACACATTTATGGCTAAAATTTCCCTCTAAGCATGATCTTGACTATATCCCACAAGTTTTGATATGTAGTATTTTCCTTATTAAAATACTAAAAATATTTTTAATTTCCCAATATGATTTTTGACCTGTAGCTATGTAGAAGCATGCTGCTTAATTTCCAAACATGTCAATATTTTCCAGCTATCTTTTTGTTATTAGTTTGTAGCTTATTTTATTTTTGTTAGAGGGTATACTCTATATGATTTCAGTCCTGTTCTCTGTCGACATTTTATTTTGAAATCTCATTCATTTTCTTAAACATTGTAAATGTAGCTCTTTTATAATATGCATCTGATAAACAATGGTGTTTGGGAGACATTGCCACAAGTGAACCTGGGAAGGTGGGTGAAGGTTGAACGGGGAGACAATACATTTTTGTTGTTTAAGCCATTCAAACTGCAGTAGTTTGTCACGGCAACCCCAGCAAACTTATACAGGTACACACATTCAACACAATTGCATATATATGTTCAACAAAGACATGTGCAACAATAGCCATAGCAGCGCTATTTATAATAGCCCAAAGTAGCCAAAGTGTCTGTCAGACAGAACAAGAAAGTTGCAGTGTCCTCATGTACTATAATACTCCACAGCAGGGAGAATGAGCTGCAACTACAAACACACACAAGAGCACCAAATTCAGAGTTTCATTTTTCATATTCTGAAAGATTGGAAGAGAATTATGCAGGGATGGCCTTCCTTCCTTTGTTATTGGACAATGATGGCCTTTGTACCACAGATGATGTTCCAGCCCACCTGCTGGGGCACACAGATGAGGGCAAGAGCCCCTGGGTGTTGGGTAGAGGATGAAGGGGAGTCTGAAAGGAGTCAGGGAAACCTGGGATAGGGCTGTTGCTATCGTCCAGGTTCACTTGTGGCAGAGTCAAAGGCAAAACTCCAGTCCTGGTCCCCTGATTCTGTGCACCACAGCCTGTGCATTTCTATCTACTTGGAAGCCCGGTGCAATCAGGAGAGCCCCAGCCCTGCCCCTCCTGCTATGACCTGCAAGCCTTGGTCTGAATCCCTCCCCACTCTGACTTGGGACAGGCTTCTGCCTCTAGGCCTTATAAGCAGCTACTTGCCAGTTCAAGTCTTGCTCACCCTCTGGGGTCCTGAACATAAAGGGAAGATAAATTCTTCTTGTGTAAGGCAGGAGGTGCACAGATCCTGAGGGCCACAGAACTTGAGGGTCATTCTATGGAAGATTTGAAGGTACATCTGAGTTTTTGTAGGCTTTTGTTTAGAGCTGCCAGTAAGACTATTTTAGCAATGTGGGACAGCGCAGAGGTATGTAGTACACACACACACACACATACACACACACACTTAATCACAGAAACCACTTGGATTGTGTGTGCTTGATTGGTGAAGAGTCCCCTAAAGCTGGCCATTCTGAAGTCTGTGGAGCTGAGGGGGGTTGGGGGGCCTCCCTAACCAGTGATTCGTGGAACAGTTGTGAAAGGCACAACATGTTACCACAAGACAAGGCTCATAGCCTAGCAGTCACCAGACTTCACTTGTGGCTAAATCTGGGCACAGAATGGAGATGATGTCACTAGAGCTTCACATTATTTCATCCAATTAACCAAGAGTTAATTAGTATGTCCAAAGTACTTTGAAGCTGAGGAGCTCTGTTTATTCATGACTGGATGGAAGCAGCAGGCCAGGAGAGGCAGCACAGGGGCACTGACATTGGAATGGGAAGTTGGCCAGGCCTCTGCCTCTGACTTGCTGTGAGCCTACCAGGAGACGCTTGGGAAAGAGTCTGCAGATTGTCTTGGGGCTGCCACAATAAATTGCCATACACTGGGGGACTTAAAACAACAGATATTACTTCTCTCCCAGTTCTGGAGGCCAGGAGTCTGAAATCAAGGTGTCAGCAGGGCCACTCCTTCAGAACCCTCTAAGGGAGGATCCTTCCTGCCTCTTCCAGCTTCTGGTGGCCCCAGGCATCCCTTGGCTCATGGCCACATCACTCCAATCTGTGCCTCCGTCTCCCCATGGCTTTCTCCTGTGTCTGTGTCTCTGTTTTCTCTTCTCACAGGGCACCATCATACAGCATTAGGGCCCACCTGAATTACCTCATCTTAACTTGATTACATCTACAAAGACCCCATTTCCAAATTGGGTCACATTCACAAGTATCTTTTGGGGGGACACAATGAAACCCATAACACCGCCCATCTGATCTCTGGTGGCTACAAGTGCTTCATTCCCATGAGTTTCCCTCCCTCACTCCTTTCCTCAACATAGGAGCCTGGAATTGACTGAGAAGGCCAAAGGCTTCTAGAAGGAGCTGGACAGAAGACTCCAGGACGGGATTGTCATTGTAATAGCTCTTCTTTCATGAATGGGCTTTTCTTCTTTTTTTAAAAAAATATGTTTTTATTAATTTCAGAGAGAGGACGGGAGAGGGAGAGAGGGATAGAAACATCAATAATGAGAGAGAATCATTGTTCAATTGCCTCCTGCACTCCCCCTACTGGGGATCGAACCCACAACCCAGGCATGTGCCCTGACTGGAAATCGAACTGTGACCTCCTAGCTCAACCACTGAGCCACACCGCTGGGCTAGACTTTTCTTCTTGAAATAATCTCAGCTCTCCCTAAGTCTTGGTCCCCTTATCTGAACAATAAGGTGCTGGCCTATATTCCCTCACTGAGTTCAAACACTGGAGGAGGAAGGTTAGCCTGAGGGGTTGCTAGAGTTTGGCTCCAGAAGTATGCTGGGTGGGGCTTGACTATTCCCAATGAACTTGGGTCCTGGAGAATTCCTTCAGTCCCCGGTCATTACAGTTTTCTCACTGCTGGATTCTCATGCTAGCGGCCTACCACAGTGAAGGATTCCTCTGGTGAACCCCAAGGCAGCTTCTGCTTTCCCTTCCATTCCCTTCAGCTCAGGTCTGTGGAGCATTCAAGCTGAATGGGGAGAGGCAGGCTCCAGGGTGCTAATGCCTGTGCTGGCACTGCAGGGGTCACAGGGAGGTTATGAACAGGTCCTGCTTTAGAGGACTCCTCAGTCTGGAGGGAGGTAGATACAAGAGCCAGACATGTTAGGCTGGTGTCATCAGTGGAGGAAGCTCTGAGCAGGCACAGTGGGAGGCTAGAGGAGGGCATAGTGGGAACTTCACCTGGCCTGGTTGCCAATCCAGTAGAGACTTGCCAGGCAGAGGGCAGGAGGCATTCCAAGGAGAGCTCCCAACATGCTTCCATTAGAAATGGGCCTCCTAAACTAGTAGGTTTTCCTGTAAATGTTCTGAGAAGACTGCCCATGGATCCCCAAGTCTAGAGAGGCTATAGATGTCAAAGGTTATCTTGTGCCCCTCCACAATGAAATCGGCCCCTCAGCACCCAGTGGTCTGAGCAAGAATTAGCTTTGGAGACCTCTGGAGCCCTTAGGTCTGCAGTGGCATGGGTGACCTCTGCTGAACTACCAGCAGAGCCTTGGAGCTTTGGGTCTTATCCCTGCCTTTCTTGCAGGGCCCAGTCTCTTCAGGCTTGGTCTTGGTTCCACTTGGGCCCATGTTGGGAGCCCCTTTGGTCGGCTATGAGTAGATGGCCTTATTATGGGCAGCCTTCACTTAGCCTCTGAGCTTCACTCTTCCAAAAGCTAATCCCAGCCCCAAACAAGGCACAAAGAGGCGTGTCCAATTCCCAGTGCCCCCCCCCCCCCAAGATGAAAGTCCCAGGATCAGAGGTCACAGCCCTGGGCCTGGAGGCAATGTTGAGACAAACACTGGTTCACCTGGGCCACAGGCTTCTCAGGCCTTTCTGAACCAGCCCTACAGACCCACCCACATTTCTCAGCACCTTCTAAGCCAGCATCGTTCTATTAGTGACCTCTGTACAAGTTTTGCAATCATCAGTTGGTGCCAAACTAGCCATGGAATGATTAGAATAGTATTTGGCAGATGACTGCAGGGATCCAGCACAGTTTGCTCAAAGCATTTGGCCTGTCAGAGGTAAGTTGGAGCATTGGGTAGACAGTCCTTTGGCACTCTACCCAGGGGCTTGCCTCCCCCAGTGAGCTTGGCAGAGGCTGCCACACCCTGGATTCATGGCTTTGGAACTTGTTGGAACTTGTCTGGTCTTTGGTCCCCCTTCTAGCAGGAGGCCTGCCTTATACCTGTGCCTTTCTTCCATGCTTAAGCAGCTTGCTTAGCACCCTCTTATGGTGCATCTGCCTATATTGATCAGGCTTCAGGCGTGACTCTACCAGGCTGCCTACTCAGCTAGTTGCCTCACTACCTTGTACTGAGGTTCAGATATAATCTCATGCCTGACTGGTTTTGCCAGGACACTCCTGCCCTGCTGACTATTGGCCCAGAGGGGTCCCTTTCTAGATATTATGTACATCTAGCCATTGTGGTAGGTTGAATAATGGCCCCCAGAGGTGTCCATGTTTTGAGGAGATATGACAATGAAAGCAGATTAGAGTGATGCCACAAGCCAAGCCACTCAAAGCTGAAAAAGTCAAGAAAATGGGCTTTCACCTCAAATTTTCCAGAAGCAACCAGCCTTACTAACACTTTGACTTTGAGTGAAACTGATTTTGGACTTCTGACCTCCAGAACTATAAGAGAATAAATTTGCATTGTTTGAAGCTATTAAGTTTGTGGTAATTTTTTTATAGTCACCACAGGACTCTCACACATCCAGTGTTCCTACCCAGTGGGAGAGGTAAGGAAGGGGCTTAGGCCACTCAGGATTACCCTGGGAAATTGAAAGGCCATTGGGAAAAATAATGTTGGGCCAGAGGGCCGCCAGCCTGGGGTTAAGGCCCAGTTCTGCCCCAACCAGCTATATGTCTTGTGAAAGCCCTACCTCTAAAGCAGTGGTTCTCAACCTGTGGGTCGCGACCCCTTTGGCAGTCAAACGACCCGTTCACAGGGATCACCTAAGACCATCCCGCATATCAGATATTTACATTACGATTCATAACAGTAGCAACATTACAGTTATGAAGTAGCAACAAAAATAATTTTATGGTTGGGTCACAACATGAGGAACTGTATTTAAAGGGCCAGAAGGTTGAGAACCACTGCCTAAAGGCTTCGGGCTTTCCTGTACAAAGTGGAGATCATAATAAACAGGCTTGTTGTGACAATCAAAGGAAAGAAGACTGGTCCATGTGTCTGTCCATCTGTATATTTGGGAATGTGCTGGCTGAGGAGGTGTTGAAAAAAAGCCAGCTGTCTGCCAGCCTTCCCATAACTCTGTTCCTGTCATCTCGCTCAGCATTCATCTTTGGTCTTTTCTCTAATCCCCTCCTACCAAAACCACTCAACAAATCTGGAGTGTCTACAGCATGACTAGTATTGTCTGGGGAGGGAGCTGGAGGGGTCCCCAAAGTCTAAGAAAATCTGCCTTTGAGAAAGTCCCCATCAATGAAGAATATGTAGGGGAAGATGAAGAAAAGGGACAAGTTTCATAAAGAGTTCATGGAAATCTGCCTTGAGCACCAGTACCAGTGTACCGCAGCTGGGATGGCACTTGCTGCCTCATTCTATAGCTTCCCTGTGACCACATAGTCCAGGTGAATAAATTGTGATTCTTCCATTAATGACTACCTCCCTTTCGCTTGCTGGGTCATTAGCTCCACAAGGGCTCTTTTCTAGACTGTTCACCACAGTGCCCTTGCCCCTAGCACAAGGCCAGTTACACAGGAGGTGCTCAGAACATATTTGTGACTGTTAGACCTTAGGGACACTTCTCTATTCACTGTCTGGGCATCTACTCTTGGCCTTCAGCCTCCTCAGCTTCTCTGAACTGGCTGACACCACTGACCACTCTTCTCCCTAGCTTTCCTTGATGCCTTAGTTTTGAGTTCACCTTTTAATCCTCCAGGTCCCATCCTTCATCCTCCTGTGTTCCCATGACTTCAAGTAGCAACAGTATGCCAAGTCCCCTCAAATATTGATCTCTTGCTTTCTAGAACCCCAAGGTTCCTCAGACTCACTGTGGCCAGAATATAAACTTTCTAGTTCTTTGATCCCTCCCTGTCCATTAGATCCACATCCAATCAATCATTGAGTATTGTCTATTCTAGCCCAGAACCATCTCCAGACTATTTCTTCTCTGTATCCCCATAACCAGTTTCAGACACACTCTCACCCTCTCTCCTGGACTGCAGAAGTAGCTTGCCATTGGTGCCTGCCTCCAGTTCCTCACCTTGCACTCTCCCCTCACCATTCAAACACAAATGTCACCATGTCACTCTCTAGGGGGTGATCAAGTCCAAGCTCCTTGACCCCTGCAACTTCATCTTCTACCATTTCTAGCCATAGCCCACAGTGGTTGCCTCAGCCAAAGGCTAGAATGCCATTCCTTCTCTGCTCAGGTTGACCAAATTGATCTCATCTTGTTTTTTTTTTTTTCCTCCTTCTTCTTTTGGTTCATTTTGTTGTTGTTGTTAGTAGGCATTCTAGTGGGTGTGAGGTGGTATCTCATTGTGGTTTTGATTTGCATTTTCCTAATGACTAATGGTGTTGAGCATCTTTTCATTTGCCTGTTGGTTTATCAGTCACTCTTAAGCAGAGATTGGGAAACTTTCTCTGTAAAGGGGAAGATAGTAAACATTTTAGGCTTTGTGGATCACGCAATAACGGTCAACTCTGCCATTGTAGCATGAATGCAACCACAGACAATATGCAAATAAATGAATGTGGCTGGGTGCCAATAAAACTTTATTGACCCAAGTGGACAGCAAGTGGGAGTTGACCCTGAGTTCACCATTTGCAGAACTCTGCTCTCTCTTTTTTTTAATGTTAGAAAACTGCTTTATTGGAATTGTGTATTATGAAAAATTTCAAATGTACAGAAAAGTGGAGAAATATATAATAAGCATTTGTATACTCATTACTTAGGTTTAACAATTGTTAATTTGCCAACCTTAGTTTTCTGAAATAGTTTAAATATTTAAAATGAAATTATATATACATGTCCTGACATTTTGCCAGTTTAATATGCATCTTTACAAAATAGGGATTCTTTTTACATAACCCCAATACCATTAATTTACCTAATGATTAATAATTTCCTAATATTATCTAATATCAATTCACACTCAAATTTCACTATTTTCTTCCAAATGTCTCTCAAAGTACCTCTGGTCAAACCAGGATCTGATGAAGACCATGTATCACGCTAAGACCTCTGCCCTTACTCTTAAGTCAAGGAGCACTTGGATTATTACTTTCTCTGTGGGACTCAGAGGGTAGGGGCTCTATCTTGGTCACTTCTGCATCCTTTTGGACTCAGCAGGTGCTCAGTTAATATTTCCTGAATTGATGGTCTCCACCCCCTCGCCCCAATGGAGAACAAAGCCAATAGTGTGTGTGTCTCCCAGAAGTTGATAAAAAAGGCATCTTGTAAGAGTTGCTGGGAGACAGGCTGCAGTACAGAAAAAAGGCTGATAGGACTTCACCCTCTTCTCTCTCCTTTTATTCCCTATCCATGTCACTCTAGAAAGATCTCTGGGCCGAAGGAGCAAATGTGAGCAAACCTCCTGGGGTTGAGAGGCAGATCTGAGAAAAGGAAGGCTCTAATTTGGCTCCACCATCATTTTGGGTTTTCTGTGATCAATAACTAAGCAGTGCTGGTGAGGGAAGATTGTAGTATCTCCCAAAGCTTTGTTTTCTTTGCTTTTCTTTTTTCTTTCTTTTTTTTTTGTAAATATATTTTCATTGATTTCAGAGAGGAAGGGAAAGGGAAAGAGAGAAATATCAATGATGAGAGAGGATAATTGATCGGCTGCCTCCTGCACACTCCCTACTGGAGATCGAGCCCACAACCTGGGTATGTGCCCTTGACCGGAATTGAAGCCGGGACACTTCAGTCCTCAGGCTGATGCTCTATCCACTGAGCTAAACCAGCTAGGGCAAAGCCTCTTTTCTTTCTCTCCATTCCTAACTATTTGTGCTCTTCAAGCCCTTCACGTTGGAGAGCCTCAGATCAGAGCCCATGTCTCTCCCTCCCCACCTGGGCACCTTTGCTGCATTAGGCTGCTTGAATCAAATGCAGGGGTCCTCAAACTTTTTAAACAGGGGGACAGTTCACTGTCCCTCAGACCATTGGAGGGTCGGACTATAGTTTAAAAAAAAAACACTATGAACAAATTCCTATGCACACTGCACATCTTATTTTGAAGTAAAAAAACCAAAACAGGAACAAATACAGTATTTGTATTTGCATGTGGCCTGCGGGCCGTAGTTTGAGGACCCCTGATCAAATGGGTAACCTGCAGTGCACTGGCCTCAGAGGTCAGGACCCAGGGTCTAGCCAGGGATCTGCTAACTGCCTGAATGTCCTTGGCTGTGGCTTCTCTCTGGAGCTCCCCCAGCTGGTCAATGTGGGTGTTGGTAGCTTTCCCCTCTAAATACCCTTCCAGTCTGGTTACACTTACTGGGCACCTTTCCAGGAGCAGGCATTGAACATGAATCCAGGGACAGAGAAATAAATCAAAAGCCCCTGGCCCTTGACAAGTGGACATAGGAGAACTGGGCAGCTAAACTGATGATTACCTTATAACTGAGGAAGTGCTTTGATGGCGACCAGGCTTTGTAGGAAGCCAAAAGAGAGAGACCCTTTTGAGAGGCCCTTTTGAGAGAAAGCTGGGAGGATGAAATGCTGTTGGAGATAAGGTTTAGAATGAAGAGGAGGCTGTGGGCCTAGCAGGACCACAGGAGAAGCTTATAAGCTAGCTTTCTGGGATTGGATAGAGGGAGGGAAGGCAAGGGAAGTCACATCAAGAGGTATTTCAGTTTAGCAGAAGGGAGAAATTTCCACCAGCAAGGGCTATTACACACCAAGGAGAGAGGAAGCTTTGAGCTACTTATCAGTGCATAGAAATGCATACCAGAGCTTGGAGTGCTGTGGCCAGAGGCCTCAACCATTCCTGTCCTGTCTGCTGAGCCATCCTCCGCCTTGGTTCCAGTCCTTCCCTAGAGTCACAGACTCTACAGATGGAACAGCTGGCCACAAGCACTTCTGGTCTAGGAACACATGCAGATGGCAGTGCTGATAAGCCCTGGAGGCCCATTCTGTCCCTCAGTTTCTCTCTCTTGGACCCTCTCTACAAAGTGGGCTTCTCCACAGCTACTGGCCCCCACTCCACTGGCTCAAATGTTGATTGGGCCACATGTCTGAAAAGCAGATGACAGCTATGTGCCTTTCTTTTCCTGCCAAAAGAAACACACTCACAGGTGACTCAAGGGCTGCATCCAATTTATGTGGTTCACAGACCTCCCAAACCACACATGAATGCCGGGCCCAGAACCTCTGCTCCAACCAGTCCCACTGGCTGCTCCATTCCCCAGGCCTTGCATTGTTTCCTTCTGTTGCTGTGGTTACTCTAGGATTCCAGGCCAGTAGGTGGTTGCACGTGTTTCCTAAATGCCCATTCTGTGCTGTGGGGACATTGGTTGGCTCTGCCATAAGAGCTCCTGGGCTGGTGGGGGTGGGAGAAAGTACACAGAGGGAATACACTAAATGAGGCAAACCAGGACAACCTGAGTAAAGGGATGTATGACAGGGTATGAGCAGTTTGGGTGGAGCACAGCAGGTGTGAAGCCCAATAGAAGAGGCTGGAAAGGTGTGCTGAGCACAGGCCATGATGGATTGGCTGTGGAATGTGTTCAGGAGAAAATCAGGAACCTTTTCAGTAGAAGAGAGGGAGGGTCTAGGTCTGTTTTAGGAAGGACTCCTGGATGTGCATAGAGGCTGGATCAGAGGAGACAGACAGATCAGCTGGGCTGTCCCAGTACACCTGACCCAGGTGCGGACAGAGCCAGGTGCTAAATGAACTAGGTCGACTGTCAATGAGGTGGAGAGATGACTGAAATGAGAGATCTCCCCAATGAATGCGCAGAACTGGGCATGGACTTTCTTTCAGCTGTCTCCTTTCCCTTGGCCCTGATTTTACAGATGGATGTGCCACAGGAGGGGCACAGGCCCTTGTAGGTTCTCCAGGAAGTCATTTTAGGGAGGTGTGCTTCAAGGCTATTGTCCTTCAGCAAAGGAACAGGTCGGGTGGCCCAGGGACTTGGGCCTGTGAGGGGGCAAGTTCAGTCTTGCAGTGGCTGAGGCAAGGTTCTAGTTAGACTCAATGACCTGGTGGGAGGCCACTTCAGTGGTTCAGACTATTGGCAGGGCTTGGGAACAATGTGCCAGGCCCACCCCCAGAGTGTCGGTTCAGTAGGTATGGGGTGGGGCGCCACAGTTTCTAACAAGCTCTCAGGGGGAGGGACTGGAGGCTGTGGTTTCCTGGCAGTCAGACTTTCTACACACAGGTTGGGGGGCAGATTACTTGGGTCTGGGTCAGGGCTGCAGGGCAGAGCAAGGAAGGGCAGCAAAAGCCCTCACCAGGTGGGGAGGGCAGCCCTTTGCCCACTTGGG
Organism: Myotis myotis; assembly: GCF_014108235.1. Taxonomy (NCBI): domain Eukaryota; kingdom Metazoa; phylum Chordata; class Mammalia; order Chiroptera; family Vespertilionidae; genus Myotis; species Myotis myotis. The sequence continues at coordinate 13,274,066 of NW_023416346.1, forward strand.
GCTCAGGGTCTGTCTGGAGGGCTCTCTCAGCCACTTAATGATCTGTCTCACCTTTCTGATCTGCATGGACAATGCTTCCTTCGGAAACCTTTGATGGCAGTTCTGCCCCATTTCCAACCTGGCCATGTTCACTTTCAGTCACTCCCACACCTTTCCTTCTTGGAACTTTCAAGTTTCCAATTATGTATTGATTTGTACGAGGCCACTAGAATGTCAGCTGTGGGCTGTGTCTATTTATTCACTCACCACTGAAGCCCAGACAGCGCCCAACAAACATGTGGAAACATGTACAGTTCAAGTTTGACGAGGGACATCTTTGGTCAAGGCGGCTGCTAGCATTTCCCCAGGGAAGCGGAGAGGACAAAGCTGAGGACACTTTGGCCCTAGATGCTTCTTGGTGAGGCCTGCCAGCCTCAGTCTTCCAAGCAGAGACCCTCCTCCCGGCAGCTCTGAAAGCGGAGTCCTCCCATTCCATGCCTCAGTCTCCTCACTCCCTCTCATCTCCCCGAGGAAATCAGGTAGGGAGCTCTGATTCTTTTCTAGTTGCTTCCATGAAGGCTTCATTTCTATTTCCAGGGCTGCATCACTTCCTAATCTGACCTCCCAGGCTCCATGCAGAGTGGCTAAAATGAATTTCTTGATTTTAGCCCGCCATGGTTAAACTGGCAATGGTTTCCCCTGCCTACAGGGTAAATAAAGTTCAGTCCCCTTGGCTTTGCATCTGAGGCCCTACCTACCTCTCCAGCCTGACTGACCGACCTCCCACTGCTCCACACCTCCCACCCCAATCCAGGCTGGTCACTTCTGTACTTCACTAAATCTGAGGAAGACCACACACTACTAATGAAACTATGACAAGCCAATGACTGTGAACCTGACCTTTAAGCCTGAAATGCCACCTACTGGCCTCTACCTACTGACTCTTATCCATCCTTCAAGGTCCAACTCAATACTGTTCCCTCCTTCACAAAGGTGTTTTGGATGGTCTTGGCTAGAAGCCATGTCTCCTTCCTCTGAATTTACACCACCTTGTCTCCAGTGTATCATTTCCTGCCGGGTATTACACAGGATTGTATCTTAACTCCCCTATTTTTAAAGTGCCTTTGGGTAAAGACTGTCTTATTTCTGTTTATACTCCCCCTACTCTTTCGGCTTAGCAGTTTCTCCACAGGTGGGTGTCATGCTCATATTACACAAACCAAATGGCACGTGCAATGTCTTTATTCCAGCCTCCCCAACTTTGGACAAAAGGAGAAAAGAAAATAGGTCTTGAAGATTACATGTCAATTAGTCTTAGAAGAAACCAGGTTCTGTAAGCAGAACATCACCAGGAAAGAGAGAACGCTGAGTCATTATGTGTGCTAGGCCTTCTGGAAATTGGCCGGAAGGGTTCTGCGTGAGGGGTTCTATGAGTGAAGTGCCCTTTCTGCCCAAACTCCAAGCAGATAAAGGAGACTCTTTTCTGTCTGACCTTTCCCATACCACACTATCAAGCAGTCTGATGTCAGGAGATTCGCTAAACAGCTGAAAGAGCATGCCACGGGTCAGGCCACTGCTGTGTCACTAAGGACAACAGGAATCTGTTGATAAAGTGAAATGTGACCATGACAGAATGTTTTATGAAGAAAAAAACAAAACAATGCAGACAGGCACTGCAACTGGGCCTTGGAGAACTTGGAAGCATGTAAGGAGGGAAACCATGAGGGATGGAGGGGGAGGGTTACAGTTGCTTAAGCTTTTTGGAAGTGTTTGCTTGCTCTAAACTCTATTTAAAATGTACACTTGCAGTCTCACCATGTGTTTCTGTTTCTCCTCTAGGATGTTTGTAATATGTGGCTCCTTGAACAGTCTGTGGCTTCTACTCTTGTATTGGTTTGCATGGAAATGAATCTAGTTCTCCATCCTCAATTAGCAAAGGGATCGGTTCTTTGCTACAGCTTCCTTGATTATGTACAAGGACAGTGGGATGATAAGGACCCCAGGATAGAGGGGGGGATGGGAGAGAGAACACAAAACAGAAGAATACAAAGCTGAATACAAAGCTAAAAGTCCAAGTCTGATCCCGTGCTTCCACTAAGGCTTTACTTGTGGTCATGGAAAGGCCGGGTGTGCTCCTATCTAACTGGCAGGAGGTACCTGAGCTCAGAAGAAAGTCACTTGAAGGAGGTTAGTTTCTTGATCCACGAGGAGAGGTATTGGAGGCGGAATGTGGTGAGAGGGCCCAGTCTCGGAGCCTCACTTGACCCTCCGCAGGTGGTGGAAGCTCTGCACAGTTCTTTCCACAGCGTCATCCATGGTGACCAGTGGCTGGTAGCCCAAGGCCTTTTTGGCTCTCTCACAGCTGTAGTAGTGGAATGTGCCAGCCAGCGCGACCCGCATCGGAGTGAATGTGGGCTGGAGCTGGATGACAGGACTGATCACCATCACCAGGAGGGATAGCAGGAGGGCCAGGTAGTAGGCCACCCAGTAGGGAATGTGGTACTTGGGGGCTTCGTAATTGAGGCCTATCAGGATGCGGGACAGGAATGTCCAGAAGGGGATGGGTTCGTCATTGGTGATGTGGAATGCCTGAAGACAGAACAAGAAGTTAGAGACTGCTCCGCAGCTGGAGGGGTGAGCGGGCCATGCTCAGAGCTCAGCCATAGCTGTTGGCTTAGCCTAGGACCAGTGGCCACTCCTTGTTCGCCTGCTCACCCCAGCTCCTTTGCAGGGCAGCTCAAAAGTGAGGTGAATATTAAGTGCATGCAGATTGCAGCATTTCCCTGGTCCTCTAATCCACAAGTGTCAGCCGCTGGCAGACAACCTTTGGATTCGCAGCTATGGGCCCCTTTAGGAGCAGAGGGAAGGCAGTGAAAATTTCCTCTGTAAGTCAGGTTTTTCAGTGAAGTTTAGATTGCATTCGGGAAGGCACGTTTGTTAATTTCATTTGGTAACTGTGTTAAGCATGGTGACACTCATCTTCTTATCTTCAGGCACAACAAATGGGTCATATTAAGTTTCTCAAATGTGCTGTGTTTGGTCTAAACCAAGCATGCCAAACTCACGGCCCGCGGGCCACATGCGGCCCACAACGAATATTTTTGCAGCCTAGCCAATGTAACGGTATGTAAGAAACGTTTTAATAAAAATTTCACCTTAATTTTTACAATATCCTTTATACATAATTATTAATAACGAACTACAATGTTCACTAATGACTGATTACTATAATCGTGTTGCATTCATTTCCCTTAGGTGCCTTACACGCAGGCGCACCATTTCTCTCCACTAATACTAGCAGTGAATATTTTAGCAGCAGGTTGCCAAGTTAGTCTTGTACTGACTTGTTTGGTGTGTGCAACAGGAAGTATTTCGCTTTAGGGGAACAAGAAAAATAGGTTTATTTGTGTTATGCTTATTAACGTGTGCAGTTATTCAGTGTCTGGTAAGTTAATGCTCAAGAAAAATATTACTTTTTATTAAAGTATTCTATTATTTTATGTGAATGATTGCTCATTTATTTTAGCCCTTTGTATTCAGCATGTCTCTACAGAAATAAACCAACGTTTCAATGAAAATTAAAGCTTTTGTTTTTTTGCGGCCCACATAAACTTAAATCTTGTTTATTTGGCCCGTGTTAGCTTTTGAGTTTGACTTGCTTGGTCTAAACCAAAAGCCACCCTAAGAGTTATATGAGTGGGAAAATGGAACAAGTCCAAGAGAAACAAATGAAGCCCAAATAGGAGGGATACCAAGGCAGGAATGAGAGGAAAGGATGAGGGGTCAAATGTGCTCTCCCATCTCCGGGTGAGTTCACCTCCCCCACATGCCCAGCCTGCCCACTGGATGCCAGACACCAGGAGATTCAGATACATCTGCACCTCAGGTCGGGTGAGAGGCATGAGCATGGCTGGACGATGAGAGGAAAATGGAGACACTTGGAATGAGTGGGAGGAAGGGTGAATAGCACACACTCTGGCCAATGTTCACGGGACCCTGCCTGGAGTAGCCACGTCCATGGTAGGTAGTCAGGTTACGTTCATGGAGAACCAGGCCCTAAAATCAGAGTACCAGGTCCTGAATCTCTCAACCACAGTCCACACCTCTGGACTTGGGCTGCCCTGTGCGATATGGTACTGTCATGACGCCATACACCTGACCATAGGGGCTTAATCTCAAGACCACGGGATCCTAAAGCAGGTCTACCAGGATACAGAATCACGGAGGGAACGTGCCAGTGCATCCAATCACACAGAGAAGAAATCTGAAGATGGGAAAACGTTCAGGGGGAGCATGTGGTGGGCCAGCCATTTCCGAGTTGAGAGAAGCAGGTGCCTTACCTTCCCACCCAAGGCCGTGTCTTGGGAGAGGTGCTCTGCAGCCAGAATGTGTCCGTGAACCACATTCTCCACGAAGGTGAAGTCCACCAAGTTCTCCCCGTTCCTGTGGGCATACAGATGTGGTTACACTGGGCTGGGAGCACTCAGCTGCACGCTGAGACACTGCACAGGGACCTGGGGTTGCTTCCAAGTCCCAGCACTTTATTTTATTTTATTTTAATGAATCCTTACCCCAGGGTATTTTCCCGTTGATTTTTAAAGAGTAGAAGGGAGGGGGAGAGACACAGAGAGAGAAACACGGATGTATGAGAGACATATTGATTGGTTGTCTCCTGACCAGGGCCGGGGATCGAGCCTGCAATCAAGGTACATGCCCTTGACCAGAATCAAATTCGGGACCTATCAGTCCACGAGCCAACACTCTTCCACTGAGCCAAACCGGCTAGTCTCAGCATTTTAAAAGACTGCTACCTGCCTTGGCAATGCCAGTCCCTGACACCTTGACATCTGTAACAGTTAAAGATGTGCAAGGGGCCAGGGCTCCTGGGGCCCTCAGGGATACTTAAGGGCCAACTAATGTATCAGAAAGCCTGGTGCCCTGCCTGCCCCATCCCAGCGTGGCCAACATCGGTGTTGTCTGCTCTCAGCTCCACTTTGGGCAGCAGCCCTTCACTCCTTCTGGGACACTCTGGGTTAATGCCTTGCTCTGGCCTCATGTGTTTCTACCATCTCTGTGTAATCCCTCAAAGCAATAGGACAGGGCAGCCAAGTGAAAGACAGGGAGGCAAGGTAGCAAGAAAAAGACAGGAAGAAAAGGGGAAAAAGGAAGGAAGGAAGGAAAAGTAAATGTATTGGGGAAGACAGCCAGCCACACTGCCACCACCTGCTAGGCCCCGCCACCAGCACCTTGCTCAGAAAGGTATGTTAAAGCCTCCTCCTATCTTCATGGATGCAAAAAAAGCTGAGGGCCTGCTTGGCCCCTGACCGTGGGTCAGGCTTTCCCCTCTGAGCCTGTTCCCTCAATTTCCAAACAGGGACACCAATATTTTCCCAGCCTGTCAGAGAGAGTGCATCAGGTTGAATAGTGTCCTCCCCAAATTCATGCCCACTTGGAACTTGTAGATGCGTCCTTATTTGGAAATAGGGTTTTGGCAGATGTAATCAAGGTTAGGTGAGGTCATACTGGAGTAGAATGGGCTCTAAATCCAATGGCTGCTGTTCTTTTTTAAAAATATATATATTTTATTGATCTTTTACAGAGAGGAAGGGAGAGGGATAGAAAGTTAGAAACATCCACGAGAGAGAAACATTGATCAGCTTCCTCCTGCACAACCCCTACTGGGTATGTGCCTGCAACCAAGGTACATGCCCTTGACTGGAATCGAACCTGGGACCCTTCAGTCTGCAGGCCAACGCTCTATCCACTGAGCCAAACCAGTCAGGGCGTGGCTGCTGGTCTTACAACCCAAGGGAAATCTGGACAAAGACACACAGAAAAAGAAGATCATGCAAAGACGGAGTCAGAGACTGCAGTGATGCATCTATCTAAGCCAAGAAATTCCAAGGACTGCCAGCCACCACCACCAGCTGGGAGAGAGGCCTGGATGAGACTGTCCCTCAGAATCTTCTGAAGGAACCAATCCTGCCCATGGCTGGATTTCAGACTTCTGGTCTCCAGAACTGGGAGAGGATTCCTTTCTGTTGCTGTAAGCCACCCGCCCGCCCCCTCCGCACGCCCCTCACCCCCTGCCCCCGGTCTGGGTCATTTGCTATGGGAGTCTCAGCAAATGAACGTAGAGGGCAGTAGAGAAGGCCACATAAGAAGAGAACTGGCCCTAGCCAGTCTGGCTCAGTGGATAGAGCATCCGGCCTATGGACTTAAGGGTCCTGGGTTCGATCCTGGTCAAGGGAATGTACCTCAGTTGTAGGCTCAATCCCCAGCCCTGGTCTGGGCATGTGCGGGAGGCAACCAATCGATGTGTCTCTCTCACATCGATGTTTCTCTCTCTGTGTCTCTCCCTCTCTCTTTCACTCTCTCTAAAAATCAATGGAAAAATATCCTTTGGTGAGGAATAACAAAAAAAAAAAACAACAAAAAAAGAAGAGAGCTGAATGTAACTGATCTTTGTTACATGGGTTCAGGGGATCTTGCAGAAAAGCAACATTGGCCGACTTACCCAATCATGAACTTCATCTTGCCTTTTCTGGCTGCCTCAATGAGGATGGGGACCAGCTGGGGGTCCCTCGGGCCGAAAATGCCATGGGGGCGGATGGCTGTGGTTAAGAAATTCCTCTCAGGATCATTGGCACCCAGGACTTCCTGAAGGAGAGCAGAAGGAGCAGTGGATATACCGTACTGGCTAAGCAGCACCTCCCACAGGGGACAAGGGTACTGTGTACTGCCCACTGCCCGCGGCTGAAGACCTGCATCAATGAGTGGTATAATTCTGGCTACTTCTCTACCCCTCCACCCCCACCATCCAAAGTGGAAAATGCAAGAGACAGCAGGGTCAAAACCAGTGAGATCAAACAGAAAGGCCTGGGTTTGGGTTCAAGACTAAAATGCACAAATGCATTTAGGGGAAGATGAGCCTTGGCAGCCTTTTGTGGGAAAGATCCGGGGGTTCCGGTGAGCCAGTCAACCCTGAGCCTCCCACGAGGCTGCTGCCACCTAAGGGGCTCTGGCTTTAATCTCTATGTGCTGACAGCACGTTTCTGCCAGTCGTGGGCTGCCCTGGCTAGTGCTGAGCACCACCTCCCAGTAAGGGGCTCTGATGAATCCACGTGGGTCACGAAGAAGGGCCTGAGAAGGTGAAGGGTATGGGAGAAACAGGGCAGCCAGTACAGGTCAAGTCCTCAGAGCAGTGCCTAGTACCTAGTAAGCACTCAAGAGGAGACAGCCACTATTCCTGTCATCCACTGTCAGCAGGAGAGGAAAGCTACATTCTGTGTGGCTTAACGGACAAACTAGAACTTAAGGGAATAAGTACAGAGAAACAGGTTTCGCCTCAAAAGTTACACAACTTCCTGAAGGATTTGTTATGTTATTGGTAAAAATAGGGAACGTGCCAGTGCCTACCCTGACAGGGCTGCGTGCTAATGAAATGGGATGCCCTGCCAATTGTTTCTGTAAGTATGCTTGGTAAGTATCGTTATCACCTCACCGAGGATCTCTACTCTGCAGTGGCAAAATTTTTGTATATATGTGGGTGCCAGAGAGTTGACGTGACTTATTGAGTTTAGAACCATTGTAGCTGCCCAACAGTGAAGAATTGGCCTCGCATCAGATTCCCAGAGCTGTCTCTCCTCTTCCCGCCAGGCCCCTAGTCCCCATGGCAATGGGGGAAATGACTAAATAAGCCTTCCAATGCCCTCTACCAAGGCTCATCTCTGTTACTAAAAAGAAGAGAGGTGAAGGGGTCCTAAATCAACACCACATTCATTTTCTATGTTGGGAGGTCTGAACACCGACAATGAGTTACTGTGCGCCAACAACGGCTGACAGGACGCTTTAGGGCAGTGATAGCGAACCTATGACATGCGTGTCAGAGGTGACATGCGAACTCTTTTGGTTGATTTTTGTTAAATGGCATTTAAATATATAAAATAAATATCAAAAACATAAGTCTTTGTTTTACTATGGTTGCAAATATAAAAAAATTTCTACATGTGACATGGCACCAGAGTTAAATTAGGGTTTTTCAAAATGCTGACACGCTGAGCTCAAAAGGTTCACCATCACTGCTTTAGGGGGTTACTTCTGGGCGTTTTCAGGCTTTGCTTTTTCCCAATAAGCACCAAAAGTCAGTGCAAGTGACACACCAAAGGTCTGGGCCATAGCTGCGGCTTGCAGCTCCTGAGCACAAAGGGTGGGAGTCCCAGGCACCTTGGGTGAGTGCACAGGGCCCATTGGATGCTTCAGTGCTCTCTCGGTCAAGTCCAAGAAGGTGGGAGTTCTTTGAGGCTCTCTATGCTTAAGGGGCAGGGACAGGACTCCAGCTTGCAAAAGGCTAGGCCTCTACTCCCTGGAGAGGGGAGGACCTTGTGTCTCTCTGAAGATGAGTTCTCCTGGGACTTTCTGAGCTGGAGTAATAGCAAACAGGCAGCAGGCCCTCAGGTAGTGTGGGGGCACTCATACCAATTGGACAATAAACTCTGGTTTAGTGGCGGTGGTGTGCTACAAACTCCTGGGAGAGGTAAACCCCCAGCACCCCAGCTAAGGCAAGCTGTCTGTGGCTGATGAGCATTCGTGGCCTTCAGCCGAGGCTGTCCTCACGGCAGTGCCCTCCCTGGACATTAACCCTGGAACTAGCTGCTGTCAGGGTCCCCGGAGCTTGGGAGTCTGAAGGCTTGGTGCTTGTTACTCAACTCAGACTTCTGCTAAATCTGGGTTCTCACAGAAACCAGGCTGTCAAGTAGAAAAGTACTTTTCCTTAAAATAAAGCAAGATCCTTCTGCTGTTTAATTTCACAAAGTGAGGGGAACAAGAGTGCCACCAGGAAGGTGTTTCAAATGCAAACACACTCCTTGTGTGTGAAGCCCAAGTTCTGCCTGCATACTTTGGATCGCCATAAATTGCCTACTTTCTGATTTCTATAGCAACTGAGTAACCAACCCTTCATAGTGTGAGCTGGAGTGCAGGCTCTGGAGCTAAACTGCCTTGGTTCCACCACCTACCAGCTGCATGGCCTCGGGGACCTTCTGAATCTCTGGGCATCAACTGTCCTCACCTGTAATCTGGTGAAGATAATAGTACCTACCTTAGGGCGTCTTCATGACGTTGAAATGAGGCAGTTCCTGTAAAAGACTCAGAACAGTGTCTGGCCACCTTAAGCTATTTTGTTATGATTTTTTAAACTGAATTTCATCCACAAATTTTACTTCCCAAGTTAGGCACTTAGGCCTCAGAATACTAACTTCACATGTTCACAGATATTTCTCTTAGGAATCTAAGCCCTTCAGATGTTCCTGGCACTTGCTCGTCACTCACTCAACCAGCTCTCAGGTACGTACTCTCTCCTGCAAGATCTTTGTCTCCGTGTAGTAGTCAATGGGTTTCATGGCATAAGGGAAGTCCTCAGTTCCATTCTTGATGTCAACGCCCTCAAAAATGACACTAGCACTGCTGGTTAAAATGAGTTTCTGGCAGAGGAGAAAGGAAGATGAAAAAAAAAAATACAGTCAGGAACGATCCCTAATTAAACACACCAATGGTCGTGAATGAAAGAGGATCAAATGGTACCTGTTCATGACCCTTGTATGCAAGGCACTATACAAATTATTGACTGTAGTGCCTTCACTTTTCAGGCTTTCTTAAAATAATCCAAAGATCACCGTCTTTTGCAGCTACGAGGATCCCAGGCACATTATGACATTACATTCTAATATAGTAGATTTCACATTTTTTCTCTCCTATCACAACTGAGGGATAGAATAGACTTCCATTATTCATGGTATCTCACTGTGGGAATGATTCTCCATGGCGGAAGGATAGCCCACAAACTCTGAGGGAGATCTGTCTGAAGAAGACCGCTGCTGATTCTGACATAAACCTTGGCATGTCAGCACATGCAGGCACACACCCATGCCCACTTGAGAAATACTATTCAAAAGGAAGATGCTCTCTTATGAGGATCTCCAGCTCCCAGCCCATCTGGTTAAAGGAATCTCATCCAACACTGAATATCATTAGCTTGTATCATATCTTTTTTTTTTTTTAGAGTATCTTGATATATATATGTGTGTGTGTGTGTGTGTGTGTGTATGTGTGTGTGTGTATTAATTTCAGAGAGAGAGAGAGAGGGGGAGAGATAGAAATATCAATTTTGAGAGAGAATCACTGAACTGCTGACTCCGGCATGCCCCCTATTGAGGATCGAGCCCGCAACCCAGGCATGTGCCCTGACTGCTAATGGAATGTGACCTTCTGGTTCATAGGTTGATGCTCAACCACTGCGTCACAATGGCCAGGCTTGAATAATATCTTAACCACCTTTGTTCAACACTGTCCTGGAGTCCTAGGATAAGACAAACAACAAAGTATAATAATTTGAAAAGAAGAAACAAAACTATCACCATTCACAGATATGGGAAATGTGGACACAGAAAACACGATGAATAGACAGAGAATATTGAAGTTAAGGGTTCAGCAAAATTGCTGAGTACAAAATCAATACACAAAAATCAACTGTGTTCCTATACACTAGCAATTGAAAATGTGATGTAAAAGATATTTCAATAACCATAATGAGTCACATAGGGATAAATTTGACAAAAGATGTAAAAAACCACTATGAAGTATAAAACTCTACTGAAAGGCATTAAAGAGAGAGATAAAGGGAGATCACATGTATTTATGAATAGGAAGACTCAATATTGAAAGCATGTCAATTCTCTCCCAAATGACCTTAAAGTTTGATGCAATTACAATAACAATTCCAGTAGGCTTTATCAACTCAACAAGCTGATCCTAAAAAGTGTATGGATTAACCCTGGCCAGTATGGCTCAGTTGGTTGGAGCATCGTCCCGTATACCGAAAGGGGGCGGGTTTGATTCCCAATCAGGGCACATACCCAGTTTGTGGGTTTGATCCTCGGTTGGGGCATGTATGGGAGGTAACTGATGGAAGTTTCTCTCTCACATCAATGTTTTTTTTCTCTCTTTCTCCCTTCCTCTCTAAAATCAATTTTAAAAACATTAAAAAAAAACATATGGACGAGGAAAGGGCTAAGATTAACCAAGCAAATTCTGAAGAACGTGGTTGGGGGTGACTTGTCCTACCACACACTGAGATTCATCCTTAGACTCACTGAATTAAGGCAGAGCACAGTGGCCTGAGCACAGACAGAGGCCAACGGAGTGGAAGAGAGAGCCAGGGACAGACCCATGCACAGAAATGTGTGACAGCACTCACTCCAGCCTTCCCCTTACCTGAACCCCAGCCTTTTTGCAAGTTTCAATGACGTTCCTGGTGCCAATGTAATTCACTCTATAAAAGAGTTCCTTGTTGTTACTGGATGGTGGGGGTGATGCGCAGTGGAAAACTGTGCTTACACCTTTCAGAGCTGGGTACAAGTCCTGGAAAAGCAAACAAAGACAAAACAAATCACTCCCGCCTTACACAAGTAAACAGCCTCCTCACATTCCCACTCTCCAATCTGTGGAGCATAGGTGTCTTGCCCTTTTAGAATTCTACAATTAACAAAGAAATGCATTCTCATTGTAAAAGATTCAAACAGTGCAGCAGTACATGCGAAAGAAACAATGCTGTCCCTTTAATCGCCCCCTCCCCATTAACTGGTCCCTAAAGAAGCCGGAGGGACTCGGCCAGAGGCAACATCTTTGCCATGGGGTAAGGGCATGATTCAGGACACCTGAGGGTAAAACTTCTGGGGAAGATGAGCTTATAGACACAAATTATAAATCATATGAAAAAGTCCCACAACATGACAGTGTAAATGGCCAATATACAGGAGTATTCTTTTCTGTGAAACTAGACATAAAACAACAACCTTAACACATTAAGCACCTAGCCTGTTTTGTCTTCCGGATGGAAAGTATAGTGTTAAAGGGGTTGAAAACAGGTATGTTTAATTTACTGCTAAGAGGAACCAGAGCTCCCCAGAGCAATGCCTGATTGCAGATCTAGGGCAGGAAATAGATGAGATAAGCCAGCAACACCTTGCCATACTGGAAAGCGAGAAAGCTCGCCAAGACTCCTGGGGTCCTGCTAAAAGGACTAAGAGCCAATTTATAAAGGCTCCCACTGGCCAAAGAAGGGACAATTTGATCACCAGTAAAATACGAATTCCTTCTGCAAACTGGTAAATAAAGGGAAGGAGTCACACATTTAATCTGCATAAGTTACAAAGATCTGAGGTAAGAAACAAAGTAAGAATGATAGCATGTCACCATTTGGCAAAGCCTTAAATAAGTAATAAGATCTAAGAATGACCATCAATAGATGCTAACATTACCAAGACAAAGACGCCCATGATTTATGTGCCTAGATTCACTGATTATTAATATTGTGTCGCAATGCCCTCTATGTAGATACATATAGACATATGATTTTTTTTTCTGAAACCATTAGAGAGTAAGTTGCAGACATCAGATTACTTTGCCTCTAAACTCTTCACCTAGCATCTCCTAAGAACAAAGCCATTTTCCTAAATAACCAGAAAACAATGATCACATGCAGAAATGTAACAGATAGGACACTCTTGTCCAATAATTAGTCTATATCTAAATTTCCCCAATGGTCCCAATAATGTCCTTTATAGCCATTTTCATATTTGGATCTAGGATCCAATCATAGATTGATCACACATTGTATTTAGTCCTCGTACCTCTTCTAGGTCTTTGAATATGGAACAATCTCCCTATCTTATTATTTTTTTGTCTTTTGGAACACTGTCACTTTTCAAGCCAGTTATTTCAGAGTGTCCCTCAATTTGGATTAGTCTGTTTCCTCATGATTAGATTCAGGCCTAATACTTTTGGCATGTTGGCTTTGATCACTTGGTTAAGGTGATGGCTGTCAGATTCTGGCCATCAAAAAGGTCCCTCTTTCTTTGTGTAATTAACAAGTAATCTGTGGGCACTGGCTGGCGTGCCTCAGTGGTTAGAGCAGGGGGTCCTCAAACTACGGCCCGCGGGCCACATGCAAATACAAATATTGTATTTGTTCCCGTTTTGTTTTTTTACTTCAAAATAAGATATGTGCAGTGTGCATAGGAATTTGTTCATAGTTTTTTTTTAAACTATAGTCCGGCCCTCCAATGGTCTGAGGGACAGTGAACTGGCACCCTGTTTAAGAAGTTTGAGGACCCCTGGGTTAGAGCGTCGGCCTGCACACTGAAGGGTCAAGGATTCAATCCCAGTAGAGAGCACATACCGGGGTTGCAGGTTTCATCCCCGGCCCCAGTCGGGGCATATGTGGGAGGCAATTATGTTTCTCTTTCTCTATCCCCTTCCCCCTTCCTTTCCACTCTCTCTGAAAAGCAACTGAAAAAATATCCTCATGTGAAGATTAAAAACAATTTTTAAAAGTGATTCAGTGGGGTGATCATTTGAGACTGTGTGAATAGCTTCCTCCCCAGCAACCTTCTACCAACTGATTTCAGCATTCAGTGATGATCTCATTCTCACTCCCAAACAGGGAGGACATGTGATTAAGCATTGCCTAACAGTGACACCAAAAAGACTAACTGTACCAAGTGTTGGCAAGGATATGCAGCAATGGGAGTACTCCCACACTGCTGGTGGGGATGAAAAATTGATGTAGCAGCTTTGTCAAGCAGTTTGGCAAAAATCTAACAAAATCCAAAATATTAATACTTTGTTGACATGGGTAAAGCTTGAAAACATTATGTTCAGTGAAAGAAGCTAGTCATAAAAGGACAAACACTGTATAATTACACGTGTATGAAATGTCCAGAATAGGCACATCCACAGAGACGGGAGATGAGTGGCTGGGTGAGTAGGAGAGAAAATGGGAAGCTAATGTGCCTGGGGTTTTTCTTCTGGGGCGATGAAAATGTTCTGGAATTAGTAGTGATGGCCGCCCAACTTTATAAATATACTAACAACCACTGAATTGAATACTTAAAAAATAGAAAATTTATGGAATGTGAGTTATATCTGAATAAAAATTTAAACAATCCCTGGCAGCCCACTGGTATGGCTCAGTGGTTGAGCATCAACCTATGAACCAAAAGGTCATGGTTCAATTATGGTCAGGGCACATGCCCTGGTTGCAGGCTCAATCCCTAGTGTGGGACATGCAGGAGGCAGCTGATCAATGATTCTCTCTCATCATTGATGTTTCTCTCTCGCTCCCTCTCCCATCCTCTCTGAAATCAATAAAAACGTTTTTTAAAAATAGAAAAATTAAAAACCCCAGAATTGTACTTTTGGGTACACACTCTGGAGTAGCAGCTTACCAGCTACACTACAGTCCATGGTCAACTTTGTTTGTAAATAAAGTTTAATTGGCACATGGCCATGCCCATTCATGTATGTATTGCCCAGGCTGCTTTTGCACTACCACGGCAGAGTGAAGTAGTAGGGACAGAAAAGACAGTTATTTATTCTGAGGAGTAAGAATGTGGGTGTGTGTCAAATTCTTTCCTCTAACTTTAATATTTTTCAAAATAAAAATTTTTTGGAACAACAATTTGCCTGGCTTCTGAGCAGGGGAAGTCCACCGCTTTCCATTTGGGGCCGACGGGAAATAGGTAAGGCTGGTTGGCCCATTACCTGTTGGCTGCAGAGGTCCCCCAGAAAGAACTGCACCTGTGGGTTGTCAAAACCCTGCCGCATATCGAACACATTGACAGTGTAGCCTCTTGCCAGCAACTGCTCCACCATGTGCTGCCCCAGGAACCCAGAGCCTCCAATCACCGTGCACTTCTTGGCCTGTGGAGAGAGAGGGAGGGCAGGGGGCACAGATGCGGTGAGAACTGGAACCTACAAAGAGCCTGAACTCACATGTCATGAGCCACTGAGAGGGCAGGTCCATCTCTTTGTTTGAAACCCTTCTTGAACCAAGTTAGAAGCTTTATAGAATTCTGGTATTCTATCCCCGGTGGCAACCTCCTCTCCTGGGATCAGTGAGGAGGGAAGAGCGAGAGCAAATGAGACTGAGAAAGACTTTGGCTGCACTGATGACCCAATATCTGCTGTGTGTTCAGTGAAAGGCAAAGGAAGCAGCTCTGAAAGAACGTAAACGCCTTATGATCAAAACTGAACAATATGGCCCAGGTGGTATGCCTCAGTGGTTGAGCATTGACTCATGAACCAGGTAGTAGCAGTTCGATTCCTGGTCAGGGCACATGCCTGGGTTGCGGGCTCAATCTCCAGTGGGGGTCCTGCAGGTGGCAGCCTATCCATGATTCTCTCTCATCCTTGATGTTTCTATCCTTTTTTCCTTCCCCCTTCCTCTCTGAAATCAATAAAAAAATGTTAAAAAACACACACACATAAAACACTGGACAATATGAAAAAAACCCAAAAGTGACATCTTTTGCTTCTGGTAGCTGATTTCTGGGCACTTATAAGGCAAAACAAACAACAAAAACAAAACATGCTCCCACTCAACATCAGAGTGCACTTAAAACATGAGAAAGAGGAGAGCCCAGGCTTCATACTTGTAAAAGAAAGTCAGGCCCTTTTTCTCCCTGATCCTATCGGGCTGAGCTGGGTGGCACTGGGCTCACTGTCTAACCACTTCTCGCCTTAGTATGTCCAAGACTGTTACAATCCAATGGCATTTGCTGGTGGGGGTTCCGTGAAGATGGGTGATCTGTTAGCCAGGCCTAGGGCTTTGCTTTCCTTTCTCTGAGCTCTGAGGTTAATGAATCCGGGATAGCTCTAGTATTTTTTTTTAAATATATTTTTATTGATTTCAGAGAGGAAGGGAAAGGGAGAGAGATAGAAACATAAATGATGAGAGAGAATCATTGATCGGCTGCCTCCTGCATGCCTTGCACTGGGGATCAAGCCCACAACCCAGGCATGTGCCCCGCCTGGGAATTGAACTGTGACCTCTTGGTTCATAGGTTGATGCTCAACCAGGGAGCCACCACGGTCGGGCAAAAGAGCTCTATTTAATCTTTACATCTCAGCTCCTGCAACATGGACACTTTCTTAGCTAAATTCCAACTCTGGTAAATAATGGAAGGACAGAGTACGACGTGTAAGCACTTAAATATTCTCACTCCATGGAGTCAATGCAAAATTGTGGCTGCTGCATGTTTATTATGCTGGCTACAAGCGTCCCCAAAGGAGGACCTGTGATATCCTTCCTCTCTCTCAGGTCTTTCTAAAACCAAATCTGGGCTTCCTTAAGATGACAAACCCCCATTTTCCCTAAACTAATGTATAATAAATCAAAGTGGGGTCTAGAAAGTAAAAATCTTAAAGAAATTCTGTTCCTGATTAAGTACAAACAAGCAAACTCACCTACTTATTCCTTACATACCTATACAACTGAGATGCAGGAAACTCCAGGGGTGCCAGGGCCCCTTCTATAGACCCACCCCTGCCACCCTGGTGTCCCATTAGGAATGACATTTTTATTGGGGTCCACTGGGCATCTGCAGACGGTTCTGGAGCTTTGGCATCATTTGTCCAGGTCTCACTATGCCACTCCCACCAAATGATCTTTTCAACTCAGTCTTGCCTACACTGTTTTGATTACTCCCACATACATGTAATCATATCATGCTCAATAACTTGCACCTTGACTGAAATTTCTAAGATATTCCCAGGGCGTAGGCAAATTAAACACTAATCCCATTCAGTCCTGTTTTTGGCAATCCTCTCTCGTCCCCTCCTCCCAAGTTCAGTTTTTGTTTTTTTTTTCAAATAACTCTGACCCTCCCCACTTCTCTAATTGATTTCTCTAGGTTTCTGCAAAGTCTGCCTGGGTCTAAAGCGGGGCTGATGTCTTTCATCACACTATAATGCCACGCAGTTAGAGATCAGGTGAAATAACCCCTCTTCATGGCCATGAGAAACGATGCAGGGGAAGTGGGCACAATGGACAAGGAACATGTATTAGAAGGAAGAATAAAACTCCAGACTGGAAACAGGTAACGAAACTCAAGAATGGGTTACTGAGGGGAGTTATAAAATCAACATCTTAGAGAGTATTTTTTTCTGATTCACTGTGATATATATTCTCAAACATTCTTAAAAAACGTAAGCAAATCCAGGTACATATCTTTTAAATTTACAAAAAGAAAGGTTAAATGTAATAAGGCAAACCAAGAAGGGACCCATTTTATATATATATACCATATTTTCTTTACTCATTTGTCTATTGATGGACACTTAGTTTGCTTCCATATCTCAGCTATTATAGATAACTAGGGGCCCGGTGCACGAAATTCGTGCACTGTGTGTGTGTGGGGGGGGGGGGGGGTGGGGGGGGAGTGTCCCTCAGCCCAGCCTGCCCCCTCTCACATACTGGGAGCCCTCAGGCGTTGACCCCCATCACCCTCCAATCGCAGGATCGGCCCCTTGCCCAGGCTTGACGCCTCTGTCAGAGGCGTCAGGCCTGGGCAGAGGACCCTCATTTCCCCCCATCACTGGTTCTGCCCCCAACCCAGGCCTGATGCCTCTGGCCCAGGCGTCAGGCCTGGGCAGGGGACCCCCAGACCCCTCTGATTGCTGGCTCTGCCCCTTGCCCAGGCCTGATGCTTCGGCCAGAGGCGTAGACCCCCATCACCCTCCGATCACCTGATCGGCCCCTTGCCCAGGCCTGATGCCTCCGCCAGAGGTGTCAGGCTTGGACAGGGGACCCCCATCTCCCCCCGATCACTGGCTCTGGCCCCCGCCCAGGCCTGAGGCCTCTGGCCCAGGAATCATGCCTGGGCAGGGGACCCCCATCTCCCTCTGTTCACTTGCTCCACCCCCCGCCCAAGCCTGACGCCTCTGACCCAGGCTTCAGGCCTGGGCAAGGGGACCATCATATCCCCCCAATCCCCGGCTCCGCCCCCCACCCAGGCCTGATGCCTCTGGCCCAGGCATCAGGCCTGGGCAGGGGACCCCCAGCCCCCCGCCCACGCCTGATGCCTCGGCCAGAGGAGTTGACCCTCATCACCCTCCGATCACCAATCACCGGATCAGCCCCTTGACCAGGCCTGAGGCCTCCGGCAGAGGTGTCAGGCCTGGGCAGGGGACCCCCAGCTCCCCGCGGTTGCAGGCTCCGCCCCTGCCCAGGCTTAACGCCTCTGGCCTAGGCGTCCGGCCCGGGCAGTGGGGACCCGCAGTGGCAGTGGCCCCGCGATCGTGGGCTTCGCTTTAGGCCCAGGCAAGGGACCCCTAGCTCCTGGGACTGCCAGCTTCGACCGTGCCCAGCTCCCATCGCTGGCTCCACCCCTACTTCCTGCTATCACTGGCCAGGGCGGAAAAGGCACCTGATTCTCCGATCATGGCTGGGGGGCAGGGCAAAGGCGGCCCTGGGGCCGCCTTTGCCCTGCCCCCCAGCTCTTAGCTCCCCCCTGGGTTTCCGATCACTGTCAGTGGCAGGGGGCTTCTTCCTGCTTTCCCTTTCGCCTCCCTGCATTGTGCCTACATATGCAAATTAACCACCATCTTGTTGGCAGCTAACTGCCAATCTTAGTTGGCAGTTAACTGCCAATCTTAGTTGGCAGTTAACTGCCAATCTTAGTTGGCAGTTAACTGCCAATCTTAGTTGGCAGTTAACTGCCAATCTTAGTTGGCAGTTAACTGCCAATCTTAGTTGGCAGTTAACTGCCAATCTTAGTTGGCAGTTAACTGCCAATCTTAGTTGGCAGTTAACTGCCAATCTTAGTTGGCAGTTAATTTGCATATAGCCCTGATTAGCCAATGAAAAGGGTAGCATCGTACGCCAATTACCATTTTTCTCTTTTATTAGTGTAGATACTGGCTACAGCATAGGGAATACAGTCAACAACATTGCAATACTTGCGCATGGTGCCAGATGGGCACTTATTGGGGTGATCCCCCCACAAGTCATATAAATGTCCAATAACCATGCTGTAGACCCACAACCAACAGAATATTGTATGTCAATTGTAATTGAAAAAAAATATATAAAAGTGCCCAATATTTATCTGTCCATCTATATATCTATATCTATCTACTGCTTCCAACTACTTAAGTATAAATTTCATATTTCAAAAGATATTCCTAACCTAAAGTTATCTAGTTCAGGATCACAAGTGATTTAAGGATTTCCAATTTGTATTTCAAAAACAAAACTCTTGCTCTAGAGAGAGTGTTAATAGGAAAGGAATTCATCTAGACAAGCTATTTTAATTGCAGTATGATCTTGAGATAAGAGAATGTCTAGGCCAGCCGTGGGCAAACTACGGCCCGTGGGCCGGATCTGGCCCGTTTGAAATGAATAAAACTAAAAAAAAAAAAAGACCATACCCTTTTATGTAATGATGTTTACTTTGAATTTATATTAGTTCACACAAACACTCCATCCATGCATTTGTTCCGGCCCTCTGGTCCAGTTTAAGAACCCATTGTGGCCCTCGAGTCAAAAAGTGTGCCCACTCCTGGTCTAGGCCAATGGGTTCCTTCCAACCTTTTGTTTTCCTGTTTTTTAGAGATGTCTCACACAGAACGTATAAATAAGTTCAGATGAAAGTGTTCTTTTGATCTTAGTAGTTTAAATGTATTGGAACAACCTTTGATAGAACCATTGGAATCTAGGCTTTTTTTTTTTTGGTTGCTGAGTATCAGTAAAATCCTAATTTATTCAAATGAGGAAGTCCAGCTGGCACGTGACTCTTCTAGTTCATCTGAACACAGAATCTCAGATGAACCTTAAACTCCAGGGGCGCAGAGGAGGCTTCACTCTGAGCTCGACCCCCCAACCAGGGGGATGCGGTGGCTCAGGGGAATTCTCCTTTATTAACATTTGATATAAACACATTTTAGTTTGGCATGATTACCTTTCTGAAGCATCAGCATTCATTAAAAGTGAATGGAAAAATCTCTGAGAGGCCTTGCTATTGCCCCTGTTGCCCCTGAGGAAGGCCTCTGCCATTCTACCCAGAAGCCTAGTCTAGCCTGCTGGGCCCACATGAAGGCAAACTGAGGCACCCAGCTGACAGCCAGCAGTTCCTGCCAGGCATGTGAGGCCACCTGGAACATACACCTTAGGAAGTTCCTATGACTGCAGCTTTGGGAGTGAGCCCAGGGGAGACCAGCCATGGACTCCCCGCTAGGCCCAGCCCAAACCATAGAATCGTGAACAAAGAAATGGGTGTTGTTTTAAACCACTATGTTCTGACACTGGTACACAGCAGTAGCTGGTACCTTAAATAAAGATATCTATCTTATCTAGAAAAACAATATTCAACATTAATTGATTTAATAAATGTACCAAATGTAATGTTTAACCCACAGCTAATTATCAATGGCTTACTGGTATGTATGTGCTTGACTTTGCCCTTATCTGGTTTGGGCTAACCTATTTTGTGCCAGTACTCACTTTTGGAATGTCTTCTGTCAAATGTGTCCCTGTAACCTGGTCTTTCTTTGGTTCGCCAACTGCTTGTTCCATTTCAGCTCCAAATATGGTCCTGTTTGTGATGAAGCCTTCTTTTCTTTTTTTTTTTTTAAATATGCTTTTATTGATTTCAGAGAGGAAGGGAGAGGGAAAGAGAGAGAGAAACATAAATGATGAGAGAGAATCATCGATTGGCTGCCTCCTGCGTGCCCCCTACTGGGGATTGAGCTCACAACCAGGGCATGTATCCTGACCAGGAATGCAACTGTGACCTTCTGGTTCTTAGGTCAACGTGCAGCCACCGAGCTATGCCTGCCAGGCAGAAATGTCTGTTGTTTTAAGCCCCACAGTATGTGGTCATTTGTTACAGCAGGAAATCCACACAAGTATTCTTCACAGTCCTGCAATTCAAATAGCACAGTTGCCAATTCCATAGCCCACCTTCCCTACTAGGAAAGCAAGAAGTCTTAAAGCTGTCTCCCCTCCATCTCTAGGGGGGATCTTAGAGGGAAAAGAAGAAACTCATCCTGCTCACATGGATCCACACCATTCAAACAAGTCTCATGCGATGCTTAGCAAACCAGCCTCTTGTGAAAACAAGAACAAAATCAAATCTATGTTGTATCAAATTATATACAAATTATTTTAAAGTGTATAAATACTATGAGCCAGGTAAGAACTTTGGTGATACTTTAGTTGTCTCTACGGGCTGGGGTACCCAAGACTATCCTGGGGAATGAGCCAGGTCCCACTGACAACCCATCCCCCTTAATCTCCTAATTGCTAATATGCTCAGGTTAAAATGAACACCAAGAATAGGTCTGATTGAATAGACATTTTTCTGAAAAAGACATTTCATTGCAGATGGCCAACGAGCACATGAAAAGATGGTCAACATCACTAACCATTAAGGAAATGCCAATCAAAACCACAATGAGATACTACCTCACACCCAGTGGGATGGCTATTATAAAAACAAACAAACAAACCCAAAACAGAAAATAACATGCTGATGAGAATGTGAAAAAAATGGAATCCTTGTGCACTATTGGTGGGAATATAAAATGGTGCCGCTGCTATGGTAAACAGTATGGAGGTTCCTCGAAAAGTTAAAAACGGAATTTTCATATTATCCAGGAATTCCACCTCTGTGTATATGCCCAAAAGAATTGAAATCAGGATCTCAAAGAGATGAGCCCTCCTAAGCTTTACTGCAGCATTATTCACAATAGCCAAGATGGAAAATAACCTAAATATCATCGACAGATAAATGAAGAAAATGTGCTATATATATAAAATGACATACTACTCAGCCTTAGAACGAAGGTAATTCTGTAATATGTGATAGCTTGGGTGAACTTTGAGGACATTATGCTAAGTGAATAAGCCAGTCACAGAAAGACAAGTACTGCACAATTTTACTTATCTAAGGTATCTAAAATAGTCAAATGCAACAACAACAAAATAGTCAAATTCATAGAATCAAAGAGTTACCAGGGGCTAGGGGAGGAGGAAATGGGGAGTTGCTAATCAGTGGGCAGAAAGTCTCAGTTAAGCAAGAGCAATAAGTTCTAGCAATTCGCTGAACAGCATTGTACCCATAGCCAACAATATTGTAGTGTACACTTACATATTTGTTAAGAGGATAGATCTCATGTTCAGTATTCTTTCCACAATAACATAAACTTCAAAAAAGGAGACATTCTGACATTCAGAAAGTAGAATGTTGGGTGCCAGGGGCTGGGGGAGGAGGGAATTGGGGAGCGACTGCTTAGTAGATATAATAGAGTTTCAGTTCTACAAGATGAAAAGAATTCTGGGAGATGGAATGTAGTGATGGCTGCACAACAATGTGAATCTACTAAATGCCACTGAACTGTTCACTTGAGAATGGTGAAAATGGTAAATTTTCAGTTCTACTTTACTGCACATTCACTCAGAACAGTTCTGAATGGGAAAATAAGTCCCCAAAGAGCAACGTGTGAGAGGCTGATTGTTAAAATTCACAAATCAGAAGCCTGAAGTCTTTCTCCTTTAACATGGCAGATCTCTGAATACATTAAAAACCAGTATATGTGTGCTCTTCTACACACTGGGACAAAGTGTTAGGCTGCAAAGAATCTAGGAAAAGAGAGCTACCTTCTATTGGTGAAGTCCAAGTGCTTCACTCAACTTCTGGGCAAGAGGAGGAGGGCTGCTGACAGGATCCAATGAAGAGAGGAGTGAGTGAAGCCTATTTTCTCCTTTCTGCTGGGACAAGTTCCACACGGCTGAGTCCTGGAGAGAAAAGGAAGGGATAGTCTGTCCATGTCAAACCAGACAGAGAAAGATGAATATTCCTTGTCCTTTCACAGGCCTGAGGTATCTGTATGTTTCTGTCAGTCATCCATCTCTCTGCTTATCTATTTACTTTTAGGACACAGAAAGGCCCTGGCTTTGAATATACGGTGGCCACTAGAAAAGCCAACAGCATGCCTGTGAGCTTTAGCATATGTGGTCTCCTCTCTGCTCCATGGTGAGTTCCTCCTCATCCTTCAAGGCCTAGCTCAACTGTCACCGCTGTGAAACCCTGTCTCCCTCCCTAAGAAAGGTTAGCAGCTTCCTTAGCACCATTCTATCACTTTGCACACTGGTTTATACCTTTCCTCCTCATCGGTCTTGGCCCACTAGGCTGTGAGCCCCTGGAGGTCCAGCAAAGAGCCTGGAATGGAGTCTGGGTTGATCTGCGCTGCTGTGGCTGGTCTAAGAGACTTCACCTGTAGGGAAGCCAATCTCTCCTGCTGACCCCGGAGCTACGGTGGGGCCCAAACAAGCCCCAGGGATAAAAGGGAGCTGCAGCTTGTAAAAGAGCACCCAGGTGTGTCAGCTCACTTGTTCCTACATTCTCTCCCTCACAAGACACCACATGCTGGCCACTGCTAAGCAGAACCTGCATAAGAAGGAGCCCACCACCTAGTGTGAGAGACAGACCTAGGAGAGTATTGCCGAAGTGCCTTTGAGCTCTGCCGAGGATAACCCCAGAGCAGGAAGCCTAATCCAGAAGGCAATCCCTGAGCTGAGCTCTCAAGGCCGGAAGGAGTGAGTCAAGTGGACCGGGTGGGTGTCCTAAAAGACATTCCATGGCTCAGGGTGAGAATGATGAGGTGATGGCACAGAGCCAGAATGCTGTGGCAATTATGACAAATGTCATGGTGAGTGTGAAGCAAGATTGGGAGCAAAGTCCTGGCTGGGTGACTCAGTTGGTTGGAGCATCATCCTGTACACCAAAAAGGTTGTGGGTTCAATCCCCAGTCGGGGAGCATATGGAAGGCAACTGCACGATCTCTCTCTCTCTGTCCCTCCCTTCCCCTCTCTCTAAAAACAAACAAACAAAAAGCAACAACAAGACAAAGCACATCCTTGACTTAGGATTGTAAAAGATAATAAAAAGATTGGGAGCAAAATGGAGAGCATGCAAGGTTAAGAAGTTACTTGAGGAAATGGGGTAGCCCTTGGAAGTTGTAAGCCGGGGTGAGTGTTAAGATCAAAAAGATCACTCTGGCTGCAGTATGGAGAAGGGATTTTAGCCAAGTCTAAGGCTCCAGGCATGCTAGGTAGGTGGAATGACAAGAGCAAATCAGAGAAAAGAACTAATATTGCCTGAAAACCTGTATCCAGTTAGGGAGACAGTACTGGTCTCATTCAACAGAGGACAAACTGAGGCTCAGAGAGGTCAAGCGACTTGCCTAAAGTCACACAGCTGGTGCACAGTCAAGACAGAACGTGTAGTTGTTTCTTGTCAGTCTGCCACCTACAGACTGACTGGGAAGTAGGGTGTGGAGGGACACGAAATAAGAAAGACTAGCAGGGGCAAAACTGGGCAGGAGGCTCAGATGCTAGGCTGAGTCTGGACTTTACTCTGTACCCAGGGGAACCACTGAAGGTGTAAAAGTATGGGGGTGACCTGACCAGAGCTGTTCACTGGGAAGATTAACCTGATAGAACCGGGTAGACTAAACAGGTAAGAAGCAGGAAACGGGGATTACTCACCAGTTTTTCAATCAAGATTTATTGAGCACCTAGTATGTGTCCCCTCTCACTGTTGCAGGTACTGGTGTGGTGGTAGTGAACAAAGGTTCCTGCCTTCAAAGAGCTAACCTTCTGCTGGATGGGCAATAAAGACAAAATAAATAAGTAAAAGGTACCATAGGTTAGAAGGTGATAAGCACTGTGGGGAAAAAAGTAGAGCAAGATGTGGGGCTTGGGTGTGCTGGGGCTTCAGGGCTAAATAAGGAGCTTAGGGTTGCTCACTGAGACGGTAATAGTGAAGCAAAGTCTGGGGGGTGGGGGGAGAAGTGGACCAAGCAGGCAGAAGTGACTGTTGTAGCAAAAGTTCTAAGGTAGGGGTGTGCCTGTGCTTTTGAGGCCCAATAAGGAAGCCAGTGTCCCAGGGCTGAGGGGGCTGGGGAAAGGAGGGGGTGTGTCATGCCAGGCCTTGCAGACCAAGGTGAGAACTTGGACTTAGACTAGTTGGGAGGCTGATGCTGAAGGCCCACATTGGGAGTGGAGCAGCAGAGGTGGAAAAGAAAAAAAGAAATAAATGGCACTTAAGGGTGGAACTGAGAAGCTGGTTAATTTGAAGGGAACAGAAAAAAAAAGGAATCATATGTAACCTGACCAAAAGGTCTGGACCCAGTTCATGTTCAAAGCGGAAGAGGGCAAAGGACAGGTGTGTAAACATTCTCACTTAAGGAATGCTAATAAACCTCAGGCCTTTCTCAGTCTGAAAAACTTTTGCTCTGGGCCCTGCCTCCCTAAATACTGCCCCAATGTCCAGAGGGGAAGCAGGTAAGGGCTCAAAGCTAAGTGGAGCCCTAGAGCTCTTAACCCAGGGCTGGTTGAGGAGGGTGGACCCCGCACTTGCAGCTCCTCCGCTACAGCTCCCTTTGCATACACCCGCCCCCTTATACACCTCCAAGCATGCCTCACACTTCTGAAATTCCTCTGCGACTTGACTCAGGAGAATGTCTCCCCTGGAATGCTCCTCCCTATCTGCCTTCAAGTGTCTGGGTGGCAAAAAGAGTGTATTGTGATGCCCTCTCCCTCTCATGCTCGCTCATATCTCCTTCATTCCCAAGTCCGTTCCCAGGCTCCCAACCACCTTCCTGGGCTGCTTTAGCCAGGGAAGTGATTCTCACTTGGAACCTGGTCTGGGTGTGTGTGTGTGTGAAGCGGGGGGGCGGGGGGGGGGGATACTCTCAAGAGAACACCTTCAAAGAAAGCCTCAACTGAATTCAGCTTCTAAGCCCCAGTCGTTCGAACCTGTGCGACAATGCTCGGCAGTCCCTTCCCTTCTTTGGGTCTCCTCGTGAATAACCTGCACTCCAACACATAAGGTGTGAGGCCCTCTGACCCCAATTCAGCCTTAGGCAGTGGTTCTCAATCTCCTGGCCCTTTAAATACAGTTCCTCATGTTGTGACCCAACCATAAAATTATTTTCGTTGCTACTTCATAACTGTCATGTTGCTACTGTTATGAATCGTCATGTAAATATCTGATATGCAGGATGGTCTTAGGCGAACCCTGTGAAAGGGTCGTTCGACCGCCAAAGGGGTCGCGACCCACAGGTTGAGAACCGCTGGTTAGGCCAGACTATAAAGCCCGGACCTGGACCGCCGCACCCAGCCTCTTGCCTTCCCGCCCAGTCGCCAACACAAGGCAGCCTCCAAGGGAGAGGTCGTGACCCTTACCCGTCCGTAAACGTCCCCCTTGAAAGTTCCAGCACGGCTGCAGCCGGCACCTACAGAGCTGCGGTCGCTGGCCGCCACCCTTTTCTTGCAGCCCGCAAAGAACAGGCGGAGGCTCCTTTAAGACCGGGACCTGCTCGGCTAGGCCCGGGCTCCCCCAATATACGCACGAGGCGTGGCCCTGCCCAATGAGGTCAGCGATGCGCCAAGAGCGCGCCGCTCCTAGACTTGGACGGGGCCTTTGTCGGTTGGTCCCGCCCATTCAAGCTCTACGCCAATGGTGAGCGGCGGCGGTGGCGAGCGTGTTACCAATGGGGAGCGGGGCTGCGCGCGTGGCACGACGGGAACTACTCCCAGTTAGTGAGCGTACATTGGCTACCTTAACGAGAGCGGGAGCGGGAGTCGGTTGGAAATGGTGAGTGCCGCCCTCTGCCGCGCCCCTTTTCTAGAGGCCCAGCCCTTAACCTGGTCTAGGCCGTCCCTCTGTCTTTTCCGTGCGGTTCTTGGCTTCAGCATGTCCCTCCTTACTCTGTTATCTTTCTCCGAAGGATCCGAAGAAACCCCAGCTTCCTCGCGGGGCCTTTTCGCTGCCTCCTCTTAACCCTCAGCCGGCCCGCAGCCGCCCCCCGGTCATGCGTGGCCCTCTGGCCAAACTGTTCCAGGCCAAAGAAGACTCGGAACCTCCGAAGGTCTGACCCCTCATAGACCCACAGTGTTTGGGGGGAGGTTTATGATATTTATTAACGCTCATTTTGAAATTTAAATGTAGGGCCATTCGGGAGACGCTCTGACCTACTTGGGGAAGGCAGAGAGAGATATGCCCAATGGATTGAGTTTTATTATTTGATATTGACAGAATGTACATCTTAATAATATTTGGCCAAATCTAGAAGTAATCAAAACTGATACTTAGAGGGAAACGGAGTACCGCGAGTGGCCGTTGTAAGGACATTCTAGTGGGCAAACTACGACCCGCGGGCCGGATCCGGCCCGTTTGAAATGAATAAAACTAAAAAAAAAAAAGACCGTACCCTTTTACGTAATAATGTTTACTTTGAATTTATATTAGTTCACACAAACACTCCATCCATGCTTTTGTTCCGGCCCTCCGGTCCAGTTTAAGACCCCATTGTGGCCCTCGAGTCAAAAAGTTTGCCCACCCCTCTAGAATTAGAATTCAGGAAATGTTTATCATCTGTACAGTTATCCACACTCTGGTTCTTAGCTAGCTTTTGGTCCTTGCTTCTAGAAACAATAGTAAACAGAGGGAGGGATAGAGGTGCATGGAAAGATTGTTATTCCCAATAAACCCTATTATCCCTCCAATTAAGCAAAGCTTTGGGATTGGTTGGTATAAAGTATTTTAAAAGCATATATGGTTGTGTTTATTTTATGTAATATATGGACTACGTTACATAATATTGTGCTTATGTGTTTGTAAACCATCTAAAGGCTTCTTCTAGCCATAAGAAGGCAAACGTGGCATCATCTTCCCAGCCAAAAAGAGTGAATCCTAAGCTGGAGCTTAATCCACAGCAGATACAGGAGCTACGCCAAGCTTTTGATCTCTTCGATACTAATTCAACTGGGACCATTGATGTTAGAGAGCTCAAGGCAAGATCTGTACATTCCTGCTCTGCCTCCTTTCCTTTCCTGTGCCTCTTTGTCTTCTTTCCTTGTCACCACTCTACTCCCATTGTCCTCTTCTCCCTGAAAAAAGTAACAAGGGAAGAATACATTGTGCTGTTGTCCTATCTTTACTTCAAGTGTGATTCAATAAAATGAGTGCAGATGCTGGCTTAATGCTCCCAATACTGTCATTTTTGCTCTTGCTATATTTACATGTGTATATTGAGATATTCCTGTTTTCATTGTAGGTGGTGTTGAGAGCAATGGGCTTTGAACCAAAGAAAGAAGAGATTATGAAGATGATAAATCAAGTGGATCCAGAAGGTACAGGAAAAATGAATTTCAATGACTTCTTGACTTTGATGACTCAAAAAATGGTAAGTTAGCTCTTCAAGACCACAAAGTCACAGGAAAAGTCATGTTACCCTCTGTAGTGAAGGTACTACTGCTATCACTTTTTTTGCTATTGTCTTTCTTTAACTGGTATATCAATATGATAACCACAAGCAATAAAGCCTATAAACACCAACAATATTACAGTATCTCACATTTTGACAAGGTGCAGTCCCTATATTTCCCCTAATTTTAACTGCACCCCTCCTACTGTTTTTTAAAAACAAGTCCAGTTTCTCTTTGGTTTGTATAGAAAGAATGCGGTAAGTGCAGTGCCTTATTAAGTTCCTTTTTAGCTTCTAGGGTTTGTAATGTCATTGAGTTTGTCCTCTTTTTCTACCCTGAATGATGTTTGATCTCCTAGGACCTATGTCACAAAGGCTGTCACCAAGACCAAGCAATGATGTAGGGGAGGGCAGAGGGGTTATACAGTAATGAATAACTGCAGTGTTTCATTACTCATGTATTTTATGTTCTACTTGTTAAGTGCGAGAAAGATTCCAAAGAAGACATCCTGAAAGCTTTCAAGCTCTTTGATGATGATGAAACTGGGACCATATCGTTTGAGAATCTCAAACGCGTATCCAAGGAGTTGGGCGAGGACATAACTGATGAAGAGCTTCAGGTTTGTAATGCACCCGCCTGGAACCCAGAATTCCTGGTTAGAGCTCTGGGTGACTCTTCTGAGTTACATTTTGTCTGATGTGAGCACCACTTTGAAGGAAAACTAGTGTTTTTTCTTGTCCCTCTGTTGACCACTTAATTTCCCTTTTGTAGTGTGACAAACCTATGCACCCTGCTCTCAGAAAAATACACACATGGACAGTTTTACTTTCAGTGTTAGGCTTTAGGAATCCACTCAAGCTCCCTTCTAGGTGATATATATGACAAAGTATGACTTAGATTTCAGATAACTTTTCAGGAACCTTGGACAGTTGTCTATTCATGTAGTATTAGAAAAGCCTGTTGCTTGGTCACATTTTAGCTTCATTATGAATTAATCTAACCTGAATCCTTACTGTCATGCAGGAAATGATTGAAAAAGCTGATCGAGATGGAGATGGGAAAGTCGATGAGGAAGATTTCCTGCGTATGATGAAAAGGACCAGCCTTCATTAAGAGTATTCTCTCCTGTTGCAAGCACACACAACTAGTTTTACTGCCTGTTATTGTGTGAAACCTGGTTTTTGAGAACACAAGTGTTTTTTTCCCACTAACCTCCCTATATACCTTTAGTAACAACCTCACATCCATTTTCAACTTTTGTGTTTTTGACAATATTGTTCTTTGTGAGGTGAACTGCTGCTTTCTTTAATTCGCCAAAACAGAACAAGAGCACATTAGTGCATTTACCCACTTGCCATTCTACCTTGCATTGCTTCACTCTTGTCATGCAGTCCCACATTTATGCCACCATAGAAAGACTTCTCAGGGAAACATGTGTTGTAACTTTGTCACCACAAACAGCAGGCATCTCTACAATGGTTCTGGTTTTAATTGACACCTAAGTGCAGCTTTCTCTTTTAAAAAATACAGTGAACTCTCACTTGCATTTGGATGTCTTTTTCCTGTTTGTTTTGTGTTAAAATAAAGCATTTATTTGAGCTTTTGTTCTCTAAGAGTGAGTTCTTTGGCCTTGACGGAGTTAATCTTCTAAACCAGCGGTTCTCAACCTGTGGGTCTCGACCCCTTTGGGAGTCGAACAACCCTTTCACAGGGGTTGCCTAAGACCATCGGAAAACACATATATAATTACATATTTTTTTTGTGATTAATCACTATGCTTTAATTATGTTCAATTTGTAACAATGAAAATACATCCTGCATATCAGATATTTACATTACAATTCATAACAGTAGCAAAATTATAGTTATGAAGTAGCAACGAAAATAATTTTATGGTGGGTGGTCACCACAATATGAGGAACTGTATTACAGGGTCGCGGCATTGGGAAGGTTGAGAACCACTGTTCTAAACCATTGTGTTGAAGGCAGTCTGGTAGATCCCAAACTCCTTACCAGCCTGTGCGCAGAAAATGAAATAATCCTTTGCTATTGGCATGAGTTGTTTCTTTGCCTTGGAAACCTGTCAGTGGTCAAAACTAGAAGAATCCACTTCATGTAACCCTAAATGATGCCCTAAAAATGGTTTTGATAAAGTGTAAGGCAAAAAAAGAGTTCTTGGCAATTCATGTTTGGACAAATCAGGGAAATCCAGGTTCTTATGACAGTAGGTTTAATTCAGCCAACTTCTGGTCAGTTTATTTGCTGGATGGTTTCTTAGAATATTGGCATCAGGTTGCACTGGGTGACTTTGTTCAGTTCCCTTTTGGTCTCACAAGGGATGACCTGTAAGAGAATTCCTGGCAAATGGCATTAAGCCTCTGCTCTAGGCTGAGGGTGGGAGGATGAAGGGCTGGAATGGAAAATGAGTAAGGATGTAATGTTCCTTTACCCACACAGGGTGGGGAGAGAATGAATTTCAGACTGCTGAGGGCATCCTAGTTCCAAGATAGGGTTGCCTGATTTAGCTAATTAAAAAAAAGAAACATCTAGGTCAATTTGAATTTCAAATCAAGAAATTGTTTTTAGTACAGGTTTGTCCCATTCAGACTTTGTTGTTGTTTCTTTATTCATTGTTGATCTGAAATTCCATTTTACCTGGGTGCCCTATATTTCACCTAGCAACCCTAGGTGGGGAGCATGTTAAGAAGCATGGCTGTGGGTTTCAGTCCCTGGACACTGGCATCCTGGTGGACTTGACCCCCAACCCCCTGAGTCTCCTGTGCCAA
This sequence comes from Myotis myotis, assembly GCF_014108235.1. Taxonomy (NCBI): domain Eukaryota; kingdom Metazoa; phylum Chordata; class Mammalia; order Chiroptera; family Vespertilionidae; genus Myotis; species Myotis myotis. The sequence goes on from NW_023416346.1 coordinate 13,304,945, forward strand.
GCAGCCATTGTAAGATAGGTTGTCAGTTACTCAAAGGAGGGAATAGGGACAGAATAAATGGATGAGGGACTAGAGCAGAGAGTTGCAGGGGATTCAGGAAGATGGAGACAGGGAGCTGGGGCCAGTTCATGTGGAGGCATAAAATAAAGCTGCAAGGGGATGGGAGGATGTGGATGGAGAGAGGGCTGGGGTCAGTTTGTGTGGGACAGGACCAAATGGATGGAGAGAGTGAGAAGGATGGGGAGGAAATGGTTGGAGAGGTCAGTGCAGGTGCAGATGATGCAGAAAGTTGTTGTGCAGTGGTTCCCAATGTGGGGGTACACGCCCCACAGGGGGGCAATTTAAGAATGAGTTATTAACTGAATTTTTTGCATTTCTTATGGTTCTAAGGGCCTCATATACAGTATATAAACATATACTGTGACATTTATGCATTTCACTTCTTTATTATATGTTTTGAAACTTATTTGCTATTTTTTCATATCACTTCATATTATTATTATTTTTAACAATTTCTTAATGATTTCTTCCTCAGTACTTCAACTCTCCTTTTGTTCCTTTATTTTTCTCTTTCATGGTTGCCATGTTTTTTAGAAACTGTTTAGACCAAGTTAATGGCCTTTTAGGCTTCCTCCACATGGATAGGAGTTCACTTTTTTAATAATAAGAATTATATGTCATGGCGGGGGGGGGCAATCAGGATTTTAGAGATGCTTAGGTGGGGCATGGCCAAAGAAAGGTTGGGGACCACTGTTGTAGAGTGAGTGGAGGGTGATGGTGAGGGAAGGGAGCAGAGGTCATTTCATGTGGGACTGGACAAGAGATGTCGGGGAGATGGGGGACAGAAAAAATAGAAGAGGTTAGTTTCTGTGCAGCTGGACCAGGGAGTTGTAAGGGGAGTAGTTGGGTAAAATCTGGATGTGTGTGTGTGGGGGGTGGGGTGGGGGGGTGAATAGGGAGGGAAAGGCAGGGTAGATCAGCTCATGGGGATTGTTCACAGAGCTGAAGGGGGTGGATGTGATGAGCACAGAGGGGGAGGGGATAGGGGTCAGCACTTGTGGTTGGACTAGAGAGATGTAGGGGGTGTAGGGTGGAGTGAGGTGGGAAGGTAGCAGAGTTCAGTTCAATTAGGGATGGATCAGCAAGATATTGGAGAGTGAGATGGGACTGGGAAGTAGAGGGACTGAAGTCATCTATGTGAGCAGAGAAGAGTGATTGGGGGGAGGGGGAGGAAAAGAGGGCAAAAGTTAGTTCATGTGCAGAACTAACTAAAGTTAGTTCAGGCTTTAGGGACTTTGGGGGTGATGGGGAGGAGAAGAGAGCAGTTTTTAATTCACTCAGCCTGAGCAGAGAGCTTCTGTGGGATGGGGATGATGGGAGGGTAAGGATACAGAGGTCAGTTCATGTTGGACTGCACCAGAGAGCTTTAGGGCAGTGGAAGTGGGATTTTGACACAGAGAGCACAGACATCTGTTTATGGGAGGATGAACCAGAGAGCTCTATGGGAGTTGTGGGTAGGGGGAGAGGAAGGAGGAAAGGTGCCTTCATATGGGGCTTGACCAGAGAGATATGCAGGTGTAATTGAGGGGAATGAGAGTAGAAGTTAGTTCTTGTGGGTGGGATAGAGAAGTATATGCACATGGGGGATATGGAGAGCAAGAGGGGGGCATTTTATGTTAGGCTGGGTATTGGGAAGGAGAGGGAGCCAAAGTTAGTTGATATAACACGAACCAGAAAGAGTCATAGTGAGATGACAGGAATGTGGATGGAGAAGTTCCTTCATATAAAGCTGGAGTAGGGAGGTGTAGGGGGTGGAGAGGTGGGGATGGAGAAGGAGATGGAGTCAGTTCCTATGAGGATGTGGACAGATACTGGGAGATGGAGGGAATGGGAGTTTTAGGGGAAGAAAGGTGAGAGAAATGAGGAGGGATAAGAAGTCAGTTCCTGTGGGGCCTGTTGGTCCTCCCTAGTAACTCAGGGACATATCAGGCTTCCTTGAATGAACTCTTTGGTGGATTAGTCTTTTCTTTGCTCTAAACTGTTTCACTTGCTAGGAACATCTGGATTCATTGGTAGCTATATTCAGGCTTTGAGTTAAGTAGATTCTATCTAAGGAAGTGTTTAAAGAAGGGGGGTAGCTCAGATCCTGTCCTTACAGACATAGAATTGCTGCTGGACCCAGACCACTGACTGGACACTAAAGAGTGGAAATGCACATTGACTGACCTAGGGGACACTCTTGAGGTCCTTCCACCTTCAGATTTTAAATTCTTGGTTTTGTTACAGTTTAAAATACTAGGATTTTTGGCAGCACACTCAAAGGGGTAAGACATTCCAAACAACACTTTACTGATGGTTACAACTCAGTCACACCTCCATAGAAAATAGCCATTAGTCATCCCTCTACACAGTCACTCTTTGGTTTGATTAGAACTGCTTGCTCCCAAATCGCCCTCCTTCATGATGCCAAGTTTCCCCAAAGTCCAGGAACTACCTTTTCTTTGAGCCCTTCAGGACCATTGTGATAGTATCTTACAGCAAGTAGCTCTCTCCATTCCATGTCTCATGACCAGCTCAGCTCACCACCCTATATTCTAGAAGCTGCTGGGATATTGTGCATCTTCAATTGTAGCAGAAGTAAGCAGTCTGCATTGATTGCAATTGTGAACAGTGACAGCACCCTAGTAATGGTATCAGCGGTGCCTGAAACTCTCACAGGGACTAGGGGCAATTTCTTAAAACATCACCATGGGAACTTGATGTATCTGGAAGCCAAGTTACCTCTTCCCTAGCTTTTATATGATGATCCCCAGTATTTTCTTCTGAGCCTCCCCCTTTTCTTTCTGGTTGCTATAGTTTTGAAGCCTATCATATTCATTTCCTTTCTCCTCTTTGCCCTGAACATCTGGTATGTCACCAAGATTTCCCTATAGTAATTGCTCTGATCAGCCCCTTTTTCATTTCTGAAGCTACTACCTCAAACCAAATTTGGATTGCTGTAATGTTTTCTTATCTGCTTTCTCTGTCCTGTCTTTTCCCAAGATGATCTGTGGTACTATCTTCCTCATGCCATTACCTTGCTCAGGAAGGAGCCTGGCCTTCAGATTAAGTCATACCTGGTCCAAATTTCACTTTTCTGTTCAGCAGCTATGGGCTTGGGGGACATGACTTAACTGCCCTGAACCTCAGTTTCCTCGTTTAGAAAACAGGGGTGCTGTGCATAGGGAGCTAACAAATATCAGGTGCATAGGGTAGTGCCAGACACTTGGTGGACATGCAATGGGTGATGCTCCCATCACAGCCTCATTTAGAGGCCATCCACCTTCTTGGTTACCAATTATCACTGTCCATTTGCCTGCTTTTCTTTTTCCTTAGTGTAAGAACAGGGAAAAAGTCTTTCTTTTTCTTATATGTGGCCTTCCACAATCTATGAGAAGCACCTGATAATTAAACTCCACAGTTTGTTGGCTCCTCTGTTTGAACTGTGGAATAAAATAAGTTACTCTTAAGGCAACATTCTTTTTTTTTTTAATGGAAATTTTTTTATTACAACTTTTATTTTATTTTATTTTATTTATTGCTTAAAGTATTACAAAAAGTATTACATATGTCTCCTTTTTTTTTCCCTCGCCCTTGACAATCCCCTGGCCTCCCCTACCCCCCAGTGTCTTATGTCCATTGGTTATGCTTATATGCATGCATACAAGTCTTAAGGCAACATTCTTGCATCCCCATCCTCCCTGCTATTTTCACAACTCAGGGATAATTCGAACCAAGGAGTTTCTAGTTGGTAGAAAGTTCCTTTCTCCCCTATCCTTCAAACAAGCCTCTTTTGAACTTTTCATAACTTTTGCTCCAGTCTGTTTTACAGGCTTGGGAAAAATACTTATAAGACACCTCCTTAGGACCTCTGCCTGCCTGTCTCCTGGGAAGCAAACAAACTAACACTTTTCAAGACAACTCCAGATATCTCTGCTCAGTCTCGACAGAATTCCACTCCCTTCCTGTTGCCTAGCAACAATGTCTGCTTAAAAGACCAGGCCACTCTTTGTTGTCTTCCCTGTATTGACTAGCAGTATTTGGCCCTCTTCCTTTGTGGAAAGTAAAATAAACTTCCCCTCTGCATCTCTTCTTTTAGTTGTGAATTCTTTCACAGCCTGCATCACCTGCCAAACCCTAACACTTAACTTAGACTTTTCTGTCCTTAAAAAGTGCCTATGTGTGTTACCCTTGATATAGAGTTCATACATGTACTTATGCCTCTGCTATTGTCCCTAATGAAGTATTATGTCCATATTTTCCCCAAATCTGTATTCTTCTCTTCTTATAAAACTCTCCCCCACCCCTGAGCTCCCTCCTTCCAGAAAAAGACTTTGGTTATAGAGTAGAGAGTACTTGTGGGCTACTTTCCAGCTGGAATTCTGAGACAGCAGCTTTGAGATATGTCCCTTCCTATGAGGTGGAGTGCCAGGACAGAGAAGCTCCAAGGCACCCAATCATCTGGAATCTAACAGTGGGTTCAAACTGGAGCTTCTTGGTGCCTCAAGAGAGCTATGGCCCCAAATAGCCTTGGATTGCAATGGAAAGGATGCCATAGTGGAGACATTCCTGGAGGGGCTGTGGACCCTTCAGAAAAGGCACTAGGTGTGGACAATGATGGAATGACAGCTTGTCTGATTGGAAGCTCAACTGGGTCTAATTAAAAGATAACTAAATGATATGTTTGCATTTCTGTGTTTGGTGCAGGGAAAATTATTTACGTGCTACATGGTCTTACTGAGACTCGCAAACTACACTGAAAATTTCTCAAGGGCAGAGCACAGATGTGCCTTTTATTTCTTCATAGCTGTGCTTTGTGCCTGGTATAATGTTCTGTTCACAGGCAGTCTCACTCGCTTACCAACTTTGTTGATCAAATATCAATGATTTATTACCTCATTAAAAAAATCTAGCATTCTGTGGCTCTTTTTTTCTGACCATTATCTTTTGTTATGATTTGAATTGTGCTCCCTTAAAAGATATGTTGAAGTCTTAACCCCCATACCCCAGAATGTGACTATTTGGGGACAGGATCTTTACCAGGTGATACTGAGGTCATTTGGGTGGGCCCTGATTCAAATTGACTGGTGTTATTATTATAAAGAGGCAATTTGGACACAGAGACATGCATAGAGGGGAGGCAATGTGAGGGCACAGGGAGAAGACAGTCTTCTGCAAGCCAAGAAGAGAGGCCTGGAACAGATTCTTCCTCACAGCCTCAGAAGGAACCTATCCTGCTGACACCTTGATCTTGGACTTCTAGCCTCCAGAATGAAGAGACAATACATTTCTGTTGTTTTAAGTCACCAGTTGGGGTACTGTGTTTTGGCAGCCCCAGCAAACTCATTCATCCTGCTCTCTTACTGAAAACTTTCTTTGTTCCTTAAGTGTCCTGACCAGAAGTACACATGGCCCTGTTGGGGAAACAAAGTTTGGCCTTGGACTCTCTGCTGTAGAACTCCTCACTCCATGCATGCTGGATGTGGCTTCTTCTGGAACACATGAGGGTGGGCAGCATTCTTCCTGAAAGCTTGTACATTGATGTGAAGCTATATCCTTGTGAGATCATGTATGTGGGAAAATATTTGTGCAAATCCTACTACAAAGTGGTCTATCAGGTACTCTGATGACTACAGAGCGAGTCAGAAAAGCATGGGAATGATGAGTGAAACGAAGCAGGTGACAGAGCTTCGGATGGTGATGGTGGTGGTTTCTTGTTTCTGCTCTATACAGTTGAAAAGAAGTGTTTTGGGGATGAACCTGGCTATATGAAAGAACTGAAACCAACCTCATGAAGGGAACCATGAGTAGCAATCAAATATCTCTGGAGTTGGACTAGTGAAGTTCCTCTATGTTACCTCTGGCAAATTACCTCATTGGTTTTTTATTAATAGCACTCACCTCAAGGGTATCTATGAGGATTAATAAGCTAATATATCAGAACAGAGTCTGGCACATAGTAGACATTCAATAAACACTTGTTGAATGAATAAATTCAAAATTAGGCTGCAATCTTTAACTATGGGGTTGCATCATTTTTCCCAGTGGTGCAATTTAGGGGTAGACTAGTAGAAAAGGAATTCCTTGCCTGGAACACTTACACTTCAGTGGAGGTTCTTAAATTTCCTGAAACAACATGCACAATTTGTGTGTACAGGAAAATGGGCAATTTTCATCAGATTTGTTCAAAGAGTTCATGAAACAAAAAAGATTTAGACCTATTGCCCTGGATTTGGACATTGCCTTTTGGGACATGAAGAGAACTATGCAAAACCATAGAATTGTGTCATCGAGTGTGTGTGTGTGTGTGTGTGTTCACAGGTACTGGCTGAGGTCTGTCTGTTTCCTGGGCCAGCCTGTTGTACCTCATACAAAGAGGTCCAATAGGTACACTGATGACTGCAAACCGAATAAAGCAGCTGCTGCTTCCCTGCTGCTCTGGGGATTGGGGAAACTCTACCAAGCTGTCTCTGTGGCTGTTTAGACTTCCTGGCAATCGTAAGCTCCTTGGAACCTCCGGGATCCAGCAACCTCACCATTCTCCTGGATTTCCCCCATCTCCTTCCCTTCCCTCCAGTCTTTCTTAGCTTGAAAATCAATTTTCTTGAAGAAAAAATCCAACAAGGTGGAATTTATTTTCTTCTTAAAAGTTTTTCTTACCTCTCCTTACATTGCCTGAAAGAACTTTTACTTCTCTGTCTTTAGTTTTCTTTGAAAACCTCAATCCATTTTTGGTGTTAGCCTCACTGAAATTATTCTTTGGGATCTACACCATTGCTTTTTAAAAAAACACACGTTTTTATTGATTTTTTAGAGAGAGAGGAAGGGAGAGGGATAGAGAGATAGAAACATCAATGAGAGAGGAACATCATGGATTAGCTGCCTCCTGAACACACCCCCGCTGGGGATGGAGCCCGTAACTGGGGCATGTGCCCTGACTGGCAACCACTTGGTTCCTGGGTTGATGCTCAACCACTGAGCCACACCAGTCAGATGACACCATTGCTTTTTTTAAAATTCATAATTAGATCAGTTCTCTATTCATTCATTCATTCATTCATTCAGCAATACTTAATGAGCACCTATTCTGATCCAGGCTTTGAAGTGAATATATACAGCCTCATGGGATTTACATTCTAGTGAAGGAGACACTGAGAAAAACATCTCAAGAAAATAAAGCAGGATACGGAGATATAAAAAGATGAAAGGGGTACTATTTGGTCGGGGAAGGCCTCTGTGGAGATAACATTCAAGCAAAGACCCAAAGCTGTGCAAGGATCTGGGGAAAGACAACCAAGGCAGAGGGAACATCAAGTGGGAAGGCCTTGAGGCACCAGTGGGTTTGGTGTGAGTGAGGAACAATGAGGAGGCCCATGTGGTTGGGGCAAAGTGAACAAAGTGAAAAATGGCAGGTTGCAGAGTAGGCAGAGGTATGGTAAGGGGTTTTATAAACCCCATGGGTAAGGGTTAATGTTCTGTGGGCAATGGGAAGCCATCACTGCGACTTGAGCAGAAAAGTAACATGCCTTGCACTGGAAAGGACTGTACTGGCAGCTGTGCTGAGAATGTTAAGAATTACCTATGGAAGCAAAGGTGGAAGCATATATCTTTTCACATATGAGCTCATTTAGAGATCTCCCTGCATAACCACATGGCTGACTTTTTTAAAAAATCACATTTGGCCTGGCCAGTGTTGCTCAGTGCTTGAGCATTGACCTATGAACCAGGAGGTCACAGTTTGATTCCTGGTCAGGGCACATGCCAGATTGTGAGCTCGATCCCCCAGTGTGGGGTGTGCAGGAGGCAGCCAATCAATGATTCTCTCTAATCATTGCTGTTTCTAGCTCTCTCTCCCTCTCCCTTCCTCTCTGAAATAAATAAAATATATTTTTTTAAAAATCGCATTTGGATTATTTGAGATTGGGAAATTTTTGATCTGGAATTTGAAGCGACAGAAGACAATTTCCCCTTCTTAGAATCATCAGCTTTCAGTAGCCACCTTACCTTCTAGAGCAGCGGTTCTCAACCTGTGGGTCACGACCCCTTTGACGGTTGAACGACCCATTCACAGAGGTCGCCTAAGACCATCGGAAAACACATATGTAATTACATATTGTTTTGTGATTAATCACTATGCTTTATGTTCAATTTGTAACAATGAAAATACATCCTGCATATCAGATATTTACATTACGATTCATAACAGTAGCAACATTATAGTTATGAAGCAGCAACGAAAATAATTTTATGGTTGGGTCACAACATGAGGAACTGTATTTAAAGGGCCAGAAGGTTGAGAACCACTGTTCTAGAGCCTCTAGCAGTGGGACCACAGATGTGTTGTGTGCTCTTTTGTTTTCTGCCTTTTTCTTCCTGGAGTCTTCCTTCTCACTTCCTCTAGCCCAGTGGTTGGCAGACTGCGGCTCGCGAGGCACATGTGGCTCTTTCACAAAATACCGACTTCTGCGCATGGGCCACGAAGTTTCAATCGCACTGTATGTGCACGCCCACATGTGGTATTTTGTGGAAGAGCCACACTTAAGGGGCCAAAGAGCCGCATGTGGCTCGTGAGCCACAGTTTGCCAACCACTACTCTAGCCTAAGCTCGTGGCTGATGTTCACCTAAGCTTCTGCATTATTATTATTCACTTCAAAATGTCATTATTATTTCCCCCAAGTTTTGATCATTTCCTCACTCACAGTCAATTTAATAGATCATTCCAGAGACAGGGGCCTACAGCTCCCAGGGCTGGGATTTCCCAAACTCTTTATGATTTAGAAAGGACTTTATCCTTGCAATCTTCCTCAGCGAGGTTAAGCATGGAAGCCAAGGCTCAAGCTCAGAGTTTCTGACTCGAGAACTCATGCCCATTGTACTCTATCACTCTGCTGTCTAAGTAAGACAATGTGCTCCTTGTTTTAATTAGTTTAAATATTTTTAAGTGAAAACTAAATGATTTATCCTATGCTCTTTCTCTTTGGTTTGGTTTGCATGGTTTCTATTATTAATGTCTTACTTAGAATTTTGATTGCCTACAACACCCATCAGGGCAATTACTTAAGTGCTATGGGTTTAGGCCCCCCAAAGAGGCTCACATGACCAGTGCGATGGTTAATTTTATGTGTCAACTTGACTAGGCCATGGAGTGTCAAACATTATTCTGGGTGTTTCAGTGAGAGGTTGTTAGCAGATGAGATTAACATTTAAATCCATAGGCCGAGGAACACAAATTATGGGTACCCTCCTTCAAAATGGGACCTGGCTTTTTTTCTGCCTTGGAAACATGGGCTCTTTTCTGGGTCTTGAGCCTGTCAGCCTTCAGACTGGAATGACAGCTTGCTGACTCACCCTGGTTCTCTCCTTATCTCCAGCCTGCTGACTCACCCTGCGGATATTGAAAAATTTGTCAGCCTTCATAATCTTGTGAGCCAATTTCTTATACATCAATCTCCCCTCCCTCTTCTCATCTCCTATTGCTGCTGTGTCTCTGGAGAACCCCGACTGACACAGCCAGCAGAGGGCGATCTCCTACCACACGCTGCCAGTTTCCATTTGGAACTGTTGGACAGTTTTCTTCAAAAGGGAGAAAATCATTCTAATTATTTTCTTTTTCCAGACAAAAATGGTAATTTCGGAGAGAGAGAGAGAGAGAGAGAGAGAGAGAGAGAGAGAGAGAGAGAGAGAGAGAGAGAGAGAGTCATTCCATAACAGGCTTGAGACAGTGCAGGAAATGCATTCTGCATGAGATGAACAGCAAAATTACCCAACACAGCTTACTCTTCCTGGAAATCAAAGACTGCATTCTAACTAGTGGATAGATTTCAGAGATGGAACTTCTCTAACAGAAAGTACAGTGGAATGAGTAGAAAGAAGAGTGGAAACTGATATAGTAGTATGCGTACATTATGCCAGTAATGTAATCTTACAATTATACTTATGTAAAACTATAAATGCAGAGAACAAGATCTGGAAGGATGCACACTAAACTTTTAACAGTGTTTTTTTTCTGGAGATAGGAAGGCTCTTGGAGGGAGCTACACTGAAATGGACTTCCTGCTTTTATTCTGTTGTGGGTTTGAATTTCTTAAAACAAGATTGCATTCATGTATGAATATATATATATATATATATATATATATATATATATATATATATACTTATTATTATTATTAAATAACATTTCACACATAGTAGGATGGCTATAATTTTTATGACCCCAGAAAATAACAAATGTTGGCAAGGATGTGAAGACATAGGAATATTGATGCATTGCTGGTGGGAATATAAAATGGTACAGCCACTTTGGGAAACAGTTTGATGGTTTCTCAGAAGGTTAAGCATTGAACTGCCATATGACCCAACAATTTCACTTTTAGGTATATTTTAACCAAAAATTAAAAGTAAGGACTTGAAAAGATATTTATGTAACCATGTTCATAACAACATTATCCATGATAGCCAAAAGGTGAAAACTCAAGTGTCTGTTGACAGATGAATGAACAAAATGTGGTATATGTACACAATGGAATATTATTCAGCTATAAAAAGGAATTAAATTTTTATATATGCTAAATAGAAAGACAAATATTGTATGAGTCTACCTATATGATGTACCTAGAATGGGCAAATACATAGAGACAGAAGGTAGAATAGAGTTTACCAGGGGTTGGTGGAAGGGGGAAAGGGGTGCTATTATTTAATGAGCTTTTGATGAGTATAATAAAAAAGTTTTGAGCCTAGATAATGGTGATGGTTATTCAACATTGTGAATATATTTAATGCCACTGAATTGTACATGTATGAATCATTAAAATGATAAATATTATGTATATTTTATCAAAAGTAAAAAAAAAAACTTGAAGAATTGTTGAGAAAGGGCTACTGTAGTATTAGATCCAGTTGTACCCTTTTATAAAGGGGAAAAGAGTGGCTTCTAGGGACTATAGAGATGCAGCTTCAGTTTTATGGATAGGGTGTTTGTGTGAAGTAGCAAGTGCTGAGGAAGTTTCTGACAGTTGGAATATCATAAGGAGACCCGAGGATCTGCTGTTATCCAGTTCACACTAAACTCTGTCAGAGGGAGAACTGGATCTATCTTTGCTCATCATTGCAACCTCAGAGACTAGAACAGAGTCTGGTGCAGAGTAGGCACTCAAATATTTATTGAATGAATTAATAAATTTCTGTTACTTGAAAGTAAAAAACATTCTCTAGTTTATCATTTTGGGAACTATTATCAATGATTTAATGCACAATAAATACAGGCCTAGAATTCATATATTTGATTATCATTACCATAGGGGTAGTGTATTAGTTGGAATGGGCTAACTGCTATATCAAACAATCTCTGTATCTTAGTGAGTTAACTTAATAAAATTCCTTTTCACTTATGTTACAGTTCAAAGTCAGCGGGGTTAGGTTGAAGTGGGGGTTGAGCTCTGCTCCACATAGGTTATTAGAGACCCAGCTTCTTCTGTCCAGAGGCCCCTAAGCACTCGGAGGTCTCCACTGGCTTCTTTGTATCTCTCTCTCCACTGGCTGGCAGATGAGTGAAGAGAGAGATCTTGGAGGACCATCAGCGAGATTTGAGTGGCCAGACCTGCAAGTGTCATTGCCCCCGCCACACTCCCATTGATCTGAACTCAGTCACATGACTACATTGAATCACAAGGATTCTGGGAAATGTGGCCTAGCTTCAAGTAAAGGAGGAAAAGGAAATGGTGTTTGATAAATATGTAGCATTGCTTATGTTATAAATATGATATGTGTGGGGAGAATTCCTAGGGTAACTGTGGGCTTGCTAAAAGAAGGCTGCCCAGGACTGAAGTCCCAGGAGCTTCAGTGTTTAAGAAATGGGAAAGGAAAAGAGGCAAAGCAAAGAAAATGAAAATAAGGAAAGAGACAACGGGAAACCCAAGGAAACAGAATGTCACAGAAGCAAGGGGAGAATGTGTCAAGAGACAGACCCTAGCAAGAGCAATTTCTGTGGAAATCAGATTGTGTGGTACTTGGGGGTAAAATGTGGGTGAGGAAGTAGAGGATTATATGTAAAACATTTTAAGAAATTTAACTGTAGAAGTGTAAGAAGAGAAAGATGGTAGCTTAGTGGTCATGTGGAAGTGGCATGTGGGAGAATTTTTTAAATGAGGTACTTCAGAATGAATGTCTAAAGGGAAGGAATCACAGTAAATAAAAACAATGTGGTATAGATCAGAAACAAATGACTATTGGAACTGAAGAAATTATCTTGAAACAGACTTAGGTGTATATAGCAATTTGGTTTTGTCAGGGATGGTGTGAAATGATGGACTGTTTCTCATGCATATATGTACCTAGTAATCTATTTGTATATTTTGCTTTTATTCCCCAAAGGATTTAAGGAAGTTTAAAAAGATACAATCTGGTGACAAAGTAAAACAAATATTTAAAGAGGGAGAAAATGACAGGTTGGGACAATGAAGTGAAATATGCATTTAGGGCCCTAGTAGATAGAGCGTTGGCCTGTGGACTGAAAGGTCCCGGGTTCGATTCTGGTCAAGGGCACATGCCTGGGTTGTGGGCTCGATCCCCTGTAGGGGGCATGCAGAAGGCAGCCAGTCAATGAGTTTCTCTCATCATTGATGTTTCCATCTCTCTCTCCCTCTCCCTTCCTCTCTGAAATCAATAAAAATATTTTTTTTTTAAAAAAATATGCATTTAGGTTTTATAACCCTAAACATCTCTTTGATATTCAGTGGTTTAAACATCAGTGCTATGCTGGTCGTAGGTACGTGGATCAATTTGTGCTGGGATCTGTTAGATAATTCTGTCTATGTAACTTGTTCTGCAATGTCACTTTTCAGGCAGAGACTTGCATTAACTCTCGATATTGCTATGAGAATTATGCCATCCCTGCGCTTTGTCCCATGTATTGTGCAGCAGTAGCCTTTGACCACAAGCAATAAAGCATGACATGCCCATTAGACAGGAACAGACTGTTCTGGCCTCAGAGACAGCTTCTAAGTCAGAAAGAAAGCTCAGTTTCATTTCTCTATAACCATATCTTGTCCCTGACCCAAATGACCCCTATGAGCCATCTATGCTGTATTTACTCTGAAATCTTTTTCCTAAGCTATATGATACCCCTGAACCTTTGCACATCCTTATGTCCACAATGTTCTCTTACGTTTCCTCTCCCCCTACCATATTCATTCTTATCCCTCAGCCCCTGTCCTCTCCATCATAGCTCTGGTGCTGCTGGGTTAGCAAGGCCATCTACTCCACTGACCTTCTGCCTCAACTCTGCATCCTCAGGCTCAAAACTTGACATGGCCAAAATTGGCACACTGTGCTTGGGAACCTTCCAGCAGAGTGGTGGGGGTTTCTATTTAAAACCACAACTATTATTTTGACCTGGATGATTACATGGGAGTGTACATTTGTTAAATTTCACATCAAGCTTTACACTTAGGATCTGTGCAGCTTATTGTATGTATATTATACCTCACAAAAGCTGTTAACTTAATTTGAAAAAAAAAAGAATCAAGCTCCCCCTTAACTACCTGCAGTTTCTTTTGCTTTCCAGGGTGAGTGACATGGTTTTCTTTGGCTAAATAGCTGTTGTCAAACTAAGCTTAGGGAGATAGTTGGCTGCCTCAGGGATAAAACGAAGGTTAGAGAGAGTGCTAAATTACTCCTTCACATGAGGAGAGCAGAATCTGGGATTTCATGAGGCAGCCATTTTAACCTTAAAAGACAGTGTCTCCCTAGTGCTAAAGGGTTTAGGGACCCCATGCAGCTGAGACTTTGCTGTGTGACATTTTTCAAAGTTCTTTCATAACCACTCTTTTGTTTTGTCTTTGGGACAATAAATGTCAACATGGCCTGAGTCCTTCAGTGAAAGAATATAGCCAGGGCAATGATTTCAGCCTGGGGCACAGGAGCCAACCACCAGAAAGCTTTGAGACCTGGAATCTCAGACAGAAATGTGCTTGTCATGGGCCTTGGGGACAAGTGAGCTGTACCAGAAATACCTGAGCCCACAGGACAGCAGAGGTACAAGCTTACCCGGGAAAGGCCTCTGGTTATTCCGAGTAGGGTGAGCTGGGTTACAAATCACCCAGGCTAGCTGACTTGTAAACACAGGCTTGGGGGTCAAACTAAGCTGAGTCTGTGTCTTGGCTTGGTTATGTGGTGGCTTGTGTGGCCCTAAGCAAGATACCTAACCCTTGTATTCTCAGGTCTCTCCTTTGTGAGATACTCATAGTCTATGCCATAGGAGTAAGAGCAGAGAAGGATATTATACTAGTCTGCTGGGGCCGCCATAACAAAGTACCACACACTGGGGTGGGGTGGGGGCTTAAACAACAGAAATGTATTGGAATGCTGAGGAATCTGAGATCAAGGTGTTGGCAGCATTGGTTTCTCCTAAGGCCTCCTTCCTCTTGCAGATGGCTGTCTTCTCCCTGTGTCCTCACAGAGTTTCCCTCTATGTGTGTCAGTGTGCTCTAATCTTTACTTCTTCTTATTTTTATTATTATTGTCTAAAGTTTTACATATGTCTCCTTTTTCCCCAATTTGACCCAGCCATTCCCACCCCAGGCAAGCCCCCACCACCCTAAGGTCTGTGCCCATTGGTTATGCTAATATGCATGCATACAAGTTCTTTGGTTGCTCTGTAACCCCCTCTCCACTGCCATTTGTCTCTAGGTCTATTCTTTTTTTTTTCTTCTAGATCTATTCTTGTTCATCAAATTATGTTGATCATCATAGCCCACATATGAGTGAGATCATGTGATATTTCTTTTTCTCTGACTGGCTTATTTCACTTAGCATAATGCTCTCCAGTTCCTTCCATGCTGTTGCAAAAGATAAAAGTTCCTTCTTTTTTATAGTGGTGTAGTATTCCATTGTGTAGATGTACCACAGTTTTTTAATCCACTGATGGGCACTTAGGTTATTTCTAAATCTTAGCTATTGTAAATTGTGCTGCTATGAACATAGGAATACATATATCCTTTCTGACTGGTGTTTCTGGTTTCTTGGGATATTGTCTTAGAAGTGGGATACTGGGTCAAATGGGAGTTCCATTTTTAATTTTTTGAGGAAACTCCATACTGTTTTCCACAGTTGCTGCACCAGTCTGCATTCCCACCAGCAGTTCACGAGGGTTCCTTTTCCTCCACATCCTTGCCAGCATTTGTCGTTTTTTGATTTGTTGATGATAGCCATACTGGCAGGTGTGAGATGGTATCTCGTTGTTTTGATTTGCATCTTTCAGATGCTTAGTGACTGAGCATGTTTTGATATGTCTCTTGGCCTTCTATATGTCCTCTTTCGAAAAGTGTCTATTTAGGTCCTTTGCCCATTTTTTTGACTGAATCATTTATCTTCTTTTTGTTAAGTTGTATGAGTTCTCTGTAAATTTTGGAGAATAAACTTGAAATATCATTGGCAAATATATTCTCTTATGCATTGGGCTTTCTTGTGGTTTTGTTGATGGTTTGTTTTCCTGTGCAGAAGCTTTTTATTTTGATGTAATTTTGATGATCATTTTGATGTCACATTTGTTTATTTTCTTCTTAGTCTCCATTGCCCTAGGATCTGTGTCTGTAAAGATATTGTTACGACATATGTCTGCTATTTTGCTGCCTATGGAGTCTTGTAGGATTTTTATGGTTTCCCATCTTACATTTAAGTCCTTTAGCCATTTTGAGTTTGTTTTCGTGTATGGTGTAAGTTGGTGATCTAGTTTCATTTTTTTTTTTTTTGCATGTATCTGACCAAATTTCCCAGCACCATTTATTGAAGAGATTGTCTTGACTCCATTGTATGCTCTTGCCTCCTTTGTCAAATATTAATTGAGCATAATGGCTTGGGTTGATTTCTGGGTTCTCTGTTCTGTTCCATTGGTCTATATGTATGTTCTTGTGCCAGTACCAGGCAGTTTTGAGAACCGTGGCTTGGTAATATAGATTGGTATCTGGTATTGTGATTCCTCCTACATTCTTCTTCTTTCTCAGGATTGCTGTGGTTATTCAGGGTCATTTTTAATTCCAGATGAATTGTTGGAGAGTTTGTTCTAGGCCTGTGAAATATGCAATTGGTATTTTAATGGGAAGTGCATTGAATCTGTAGATTGCTTTGGGTAGTATGGACATTTTAATGATGTTGATTCTACCAACCCATGAACATGGTTAATTTTTACTTCTTATAAGGACACCAGTCATATTGGATTTAGGTCCACCCTAAGGACCCCATTTAACTTTAATACTTTCTTAAAGACCCTATATCCAATATAGTCACATTCTGAGGTACTGGTATTTGTACTTAAGCATATGAGTTTTTTGGGGGGGTGAAGGGAGAACAATTCAGCCCATGCCAGGTTCTGGCATGCAGGAAGTCTCACTAAATATAATGTTGCATGGAGCTTTTTCTGTTGCCATAGAATTAGTACCCAGGGGACAAAGAGATGGGAATCATCTATTTTCTAAAGGATCCAGGGCAGTAGGAAGCAGACATCTTCTTCAGGGCTTTCTAAGACATGAGTAGAACCAGAGCGGCTACCACCTGCCATGGACTCACTGCTGCCTCAGCCCTAATTCCAATTGTATCTACTTAATGCTAGCAGTTTCCTCTACTAAACTTGGAGTTCCCAAAGCCTTACTCTCTTTAGTTCTCTGTTCAACCCCTAGAACAAGTGAGAGGACCATGGCTCTGGCTATCCCTATCTTCCTGCCATGAAGATCCAAGGAGTGCTTTCCCATGCTGAAGGCTTGTTTGGGTCAAGCCCCTACAGCTGCTGGTGTCTGAAAGAAGCTAAGGGCAAATACAGTGACCCCTAAAGTATGCTTTCCTCCATGTGGACTTGGGCTAATTACATCTGCTCCCTGTGGGTCAGTTTTCTCCTTTGTGAAATGAGGGTTGTAACTAAGACTGGCTACATGATTTGCAGAGCCCAATGCAAAATAAAAATGCAGGGCTTCTTGTTTAAAAATTGAATTTCAAGATGGTGACAGCAGAGCACCATATCAAACTTGCAAAGCCATACTAAGCATGGGGCCCTGTGGGACTGCCTAGTTTGCCCAGCCATGAGGCTGTCCTTAGTTGTAACTTTGGGCCTTCTCTTGAAACCAAACAGGTGTGTGCTATGTGAGATTCTTATAAAAACAGTCAAGTGCTGGACCTGAAGATTGAAAAGCTTCCTGAAACCCAGTGACTTCCACTTCCTGACATCTGTTGGGTTCATTTGGGCTTTTCTAATTAGTTTTCTTTCTCCATAGCACTCCCTTCTCGTCCCCCTCTCAAGACTTCTCATCCATTGTGCATCCCACTTTCACTTGGCTATGGGCCAGGGTTCCCTTAAAGCATCAGGGTCCAAAGAGGACCATCCATTTCTTGGAGGCTCAGGCCCACAACTGTGCTCAAACCTCTGCCCAAGGGCTAGAGCAGTGTTGCTCATGCAGCAGTCTGGGAAATCCCAAGCGTTCCCTAGCAACAAGGCTGAACCAGAGCTGTTGCTGGGGAAACTCTGGGATTTCCATAGCTACCAGAGTACAGTGAGTATCTCCCAACTGCAGCTGAATATATCTGGTGTCACTAGTAGAGAGGAAAGGGAAGCTGATGTTCAGTTGCGAAGGGAAGAGGTCTGTATCCTCTGAATCTCATTACCTGCACAAAGAGGGGCAGGCCACTGGGAGCAGGACCACTTCTCAAGGCTGATGAGTGGATGGTCTCTCCTCATATGTAGACCTCCAAGAAATGACTGGTCAACTTGGAGTTGTATAGCCTGATGGGCTCCCATAGTACCTGGTACCCTGGCACAGAAATCACCATACTATATTGTCTCAATGCATCTGTATTCCTTCTCACTCCCTATAGCTGGGATCTTACCAAGGCTGTGTCTACAGCGACCAACATAAGGCATGTTAACCTTTTCCTTGATCATTTGGGAAAGTCTGTAGAGTCCTTCTTAGAATAATATTCTCAAGGTGTGAAATAAAATAGGTATAATTACAAAAGAAACTTTTAATTGAAATACAGTGATCAAAAACATGTTAAAAATCATGATTCTGCCGGAACCGGTTTGGCTCAGTGGATAGAGCGTCGGCCTGCGGACTGAAGGGTCCCGGGTTCGATTCTGGTCAAGGGCATGTACCTGGGTTGCGGGCACATCCCCAGTGGGGGGTGTGCAGGAGGCAGCTGATCGATGTTTCTCTCTCATTGATGTTTCCAACTCTCTATCCCTCACCCTTCCTCTCTGTAAAAAATCAATAAAATACATTTTAAAAAAAATAGTGATGTAATGGCCCACCTCATTGGAGAGTGGGTATCTATCTGCATGATTGATTTAGAATGCAGATACTCCAAGGGAGATTTTTCTACTCTTCCACATTTATGGATTTACTCAAACCCTGATTTATCTCAGTAGGATATTTGCTTTTTGCTTTGTATGACAATCAATACTACTTTATTTTTTTGTTCAACTTTTTCCATTTTTGGCCATTTGAAGTTCTTTCCATTGGTTCTTATGTCCCCTTGACCTACTTCCAGTATTGTATTTTTTAGCACCACCTCACTTTCTGCCACTACAAGATGTTGTAGGCTGTCTTGTCTGTTCCCTGCTCTAGTCATAGCATAAGCCATCTCCCCATGGATTTCTGCTTCCTTCTATTACAGAATGGTATTAGAAACCTAGAAGTGGGAACTTGGTGGGATCATGATTCCTGGAGTGTTTTTGTTCTAGCTGTCTCAGTTGAGAGTGAACGTAAACATAAGTGTGTATATAAGCCTATGTATACACATATATCTATAAATATGTATGTCACCATAGGTGTCTGTGTTAAGCTTAACACAAATTCATACTGATGTCTCCAGCTCTAACCCATTATTACCACAGGGGACCTCTGGTCTGCTCCCTTGGATTATCTCTAACCCTTTACTCGGTCAGTGAGAATTCTGGCTCCCAACATCCACAATCCTTATAATTCCTTGGCCACCTCCAGGATATATGTATAGTGGTTTCAGATTGAAAAGTAATACCCCTGTGGGAAATACATCTACATTTATGATTCATGTATGCTTCTACTCATTAAGCAGTGACAGAGAGAATTAAGGGACATGAAAAATGCAATGTATAACCTAATTTGGTTTCATTACAAACAAAGAAATATGTGGGAGAATTGCAGCCATCTGACTGTGAAAGGAATATAAAGAAGATACACTGGATTGTTGGTTTGTCTGGATGATAAAAATTATGTTTTAAAGTCCTTATGTTTTCAGAGTTTTCACCCTCAGGTATGTAGGATTGAGCTGACTTGGTATCTGAGATTTGGTTCAAAGAGCTTCAGCAAGAAAATTAAAAATGAAGGAAGGAAGGAAGTAAAGGAGGAAGGGATAAAGGGAGAAAGGAAGGAGTGGAGTGGGTAAGCAAGGAAGAGGAAAAAGAAAAGGAGGAAGCAAAACAAGAAAAAATGAATGGAGCACATAAGGCACCATATCAATGCTCCTGGGTGATAGGAAAACTGGAGTTTTTATTGTTTTCTTTAGTGTTGAGTATGTTTGACAGTTTATGGTAACAGTTAAACGTGGAGACTTAGCGCCATATCATGAAATAGAGTAGTTAATTACACATATAAATGGGCAACGATAAGGAGGTTATTTAGGTCCTAATTGGAGCCAATCATCAGAGTTTAGGGACATTCTGGTGGCTCCTTCTGTCTTCCAATATGGCTTGTCCCTGTGGCCTGGCCTATTTTAATAAGAAAAACCCTTTTAAAACCTTATCAGAGAAACACATGGAAATGCTTTTCATCTAGAAGGCATTAAATGCATGCAGGCTGAATTGTATTTGCACTGAAAAAGAACCGGCTTTCATGGTGAGAGCACAATGGGCCAAGTCAGAGGGAGTCTTGTAGAGAAGTATATGTGATGTGCAGACTACCTGAGGGGGAAGTGCAAACTAGCCTGTAGGAGTTGAGGGTGTGGTCGTGAGCAAGGCCTCCAGGGACCTCACCATGGCCTTGAGCCATTGATGGACACAGAAAGGCTCTGCCTCCAAGACATGGACAGTGCTGTTCAGAGGCACAGGTTCAAAAGCTGCCCAGAAAATCGTGTCAATATTGAAAGAGAAAGCCTTGGGCAGGAACACAGTGTGGGCCACAGCAAAGATGCAAAGCAGGTGAGGATGCACTCTGAGCTGCCATGAATAACTCACATCTTTCATATGGTGACTCTAACATCTGCACCACCCAATGAACACACTAGCTTTGATTAAGGGGTAGGGACACATGGCAGCTCAAGAGGGCACAGGGAGGCTTTGAGGAGATGATCCCTGTGTCCTGCTGGGCATAGTACGTGGTCTTTGGTGAGCTGGCAACTGACATTAATTTGGATTGCAAAGACTCTGTGTTGCGATTCCATTCTCCAGAGAATATCTCAACTAAAAAGCATCTTGGCCCCCTTAGGGGAATGTCCTTTCCTCCTTCCATAAACCATCAATTTCTAGCTCCAGAGCCAGGATCTGCAGGTGTTTGGAGTCCTAGGCCACAGATTCAGCAAACAGAGGGTCATCACAGCTAGATATGGATTTCTGGAATGTTCTCCCATTGACATCCAGGACACAAACCCCTTTGGAGTAGACACTGCCTTCTCCAAGCCCTGCAATCCCTCTCTTGCACCCAGTGTGAGGCTTTGGCATCCTGCATACACAGCCTATAATACATGGGGCAGCACTTGTTTGAAATGACCTTGCTGCTCAGCAAAGACTTGTGGTCAGCACTGTCATAGAACCACCAGATGTCATCAGACAGGCCTCTGTTGTGTTCTGGATCCATTCAGTGAGGCAGGAACCTTCCTCCTGCCCTCTACAGTGCTGCTATACTGTAGACCAAGAGTCTTGCCCATTCCAGGACAACCTTGCCTTACCTTCCCTTTATCTCAGAAAAGGGTCACTGGACTTCTGCACCTGCACTCCGGCCCAACCTTGCCAAGTCAAGTCAGAAACCTGGTGGTGGGGCCTCTCTTCCTATTGTCTTTCCCTCCACAGGTTCCAGTTCTTCCAGTCTACCTCCATTTCCAGTCCAAGTCCAGAGTGTCCCAATAGTCCCTATAAAACTACCATCCCTCTGGATGATGACAGCAGATTCCCTGTGGGTCTCTTGGTCCCTCCTATGGGTTTCCCACTCTCTTCTGCACCCACTAGTCAGATAAATCTTTTAAACATGCAAGATGAATGTGCTGCCTTGGCTGCTTTTCTCATAGAGTCGTTCAGGCATATTTTTGATGCAGAAAGTGGAAGTGGGGAGCTTGTTTGGATCATGGGCACTTGCAATGTGTATACGGTCATGGGTGGGCAGGAAGGGAGGGGGGCAACTAGGACTTGGGAGCAATTCATGTGGAGCAGTCAAGTGATGAAGGTCCCTGAGTGCAGGGTAATAGAGTGAAGATGGGAGTGCTTGAGTTTTCCCGGCTTTTCTCCACCTGCCTGGGCCTCCCGGAATCCAGCGATACCTTCCCCTTCCCTAATACAAAAGGCAAATCCTGATCAGGAGGACAAGAGTGTCAGGGAGGGTGGATGATTCTCCCTTCTTTGGGAAACTGAACCCAACCATGGAAACATAGAGTTCTAATAAGGAATTGTCTCACGTGGTTATGGAGGCTCAAGATGCTTTGGGTAAAACTCTCAAAAGGCTTACTTGTGCTTTTTCTGCACTTGACAACAGCCATCTGAAGGTTTGGGCTGTCTCTTAATAATGTCACACACCCAATAAATAAACACTTAGGACAATGGCCAATATTTGGTACAGTGACAACACCAAATGCTGTCAAGGATATGGAATGGCAGGAACTTGCATTCATTACCTGTGGGAAAGTGAAATAGTACAGCCGCATTGGAAGCTGTTTGGGCAGTTTCTTAGAATAGTAAGCATAATTTTAACATATGATTCAGCAACTCCATAAGTATTTACCCCAAGTTGATGATGCTGTATCTGTGTAGGCACATCTATTTTTAAAAATGTACCACTCTGGTTGGGGACATTGATAATGGCGGAGGGGCATTATACATGTGAGGGAGTAATGACTTACTAGGATATCTGTATACCATCATATTTATTTTTCTCTGCCATCTAAAAGCATTGTAAAAAAATAACTCTTAAAATAAACACAATATGAACCATAGTATCCGAACAACAAAATTTGAGCAGGCCCTAAGTGAGACTGAAAATTGTGATGAGCTGGCACTTGTGTCTGGGGTGGGAGTAGGGGGAGTGGGGAAGTTGGGAGGGGCTATAGGCTGTATGAGACAGATGACAGGGAAAATAGGAAGAAGGATTTTAAACTTATGCTCTATATCTTGGCACAAATGTTGGGCATTCAGACCACAAATGTCAGTAACCTTAAGGGTATACCACTGCCTTGGGAAAGCTGGGACAGTTGAGGTATGTTATTCAGAGTCTATGCTAATAACCACCTGACAACCATCTTGGTGGGTTAGTGCTGGCTTTTCAAAAATTATTATCTGAATAGTATGTAAAGAACAGACTAATTAGAATAGTGAGTAGCAGAATAAATCATGTATGTTAAGAGTAAGTATTCTCTTGTAAAATACCTGGGATAGTATATCATATAGAAATAAACACGTAAGTGCATGTGTTCCATCCTATACTAATGAAAGACAAACACGCAAATTGACCATACTTTCCCTATGCCTTAAGCCACGCCCACCAGCCAATCATAGCGACTATATGCAAATTAACCCAACGAAGATGGCGGCCCCGCAGCCACGGAGCTGGAGCGAGCAGGAGGCTTGCTTGCTCCAGTGATGGAGGAAGCCAAGGTTCCCCGCCTGCCACAGCCCGGCTCTGAGATCCACCGAAAGCAACAAAGTTTCAATTATAGAAAGTAAACAAACCCCAGATACCTGCTTTCAGCCAGCCATGGCCACGGAGCTGGAGCAAGCAGGAATGAGTTGCCCCTAGCGATGGAGGAAGCCAAGCTTTCTGCGGGCCTCTGCTAAAGGCAACAAAGTTTCAATTATAGAAGGAAATGAATCCCAGAATTAAAAAAAAAAAAGAAAGAAAGAAAGAAAGAAAGAAAGAAAGAAAGAAAGAAAGAAAGAAAGAGAGAAAGAAAGAAAGAAAGAGAGAGAGAGAGAGAGAGAAAGAAAGAAAGAAAGAAAGAAAGGAGAGGCTGGGACTTACGCTGCCAGGGTGCTTGGTCAGCCTGAAAATGGCCCTCAGCCCCTCACCCAGACTGGCTTCTCTACTGCTCCTCCAAATCCTGGGCGCAACAGCGCACCCTGCAGCATCAGTCGTGCTACTGCAGCGATCTTTGCAAGGGGTGTGAGGCCCTCCTGGGTGAGGACTTTGGGGTCCACTGGCTTCAGCACAGAGGGCACTACAGCATCCATCTCCTGGTGCTCCTGTCAGCTCTAGGGACCCAGGGAGGCCCTCCTGACAGCACTGAGAGTCCTCCGTGGGGCGTCTTAATGAGAACTACTTCCTGCCCCCCTCGCCCACCTCTTCAGAGAATGGGGGAGGGGCGGCAGGACAGGCGCTGAGGGGGTGCAATCTCAGGTCGGCACCAGCGGGCCCAGGCTCTGCCTGGAATCAGGGTGAGGACCAGGTGGAGGTCCCCGGGAGCTAGTTCAGCCCGTGCCGGGAGCCCTGGGGAGGGAGGCCCACAGGCCTCCCCTGGGGTCTCGGCGTGAGGGCCTCCATGTGGGGGTCTGGCCTCCCGGTTCACAGAGGGAGGGTCCCAGGACCTGCAGGCCTCACGGTGAGGCCGTGGGGGGGACAAGGTGACTCTGGGCCCAGAGCAGTCAGTCCCGGGAGCCCCAAGGCGCGGGGGGACCACGAGCGGCGAGGCCTGACTTCCGGGTCCTCCGGGTCTGAGACCCTCGGGCGGCTCCGTGTCACGGCGGCGTCTCAGGGGGTCCGGGTCCTGCCCGGGGTCAGTGTGGGGACCCTGAGGGAGACTGGGGGCCTGGCCCCAGAACAGTGTCCATCGGGCAGGCCTCCTGGGGGTGGGGGAGGGCTGAGCTCACGCATTGTGCTTTGTGATTTCTGCATTGGGTCTGAGAGACACGGGGGTTTGGTAGAAGGAGCAGGGCTTCAGGCAGCACAGGGGGGACCCCAGGTCCTGCTGCTGTCAAGTTGAGGACCCTGAGGGAGATTGGGGGCCTGGACCCCAGAATCCTCAGTCCGGGGAGGCCTCCTGGGGTGGGGGAGGGGTGCTTTCACGTATTGTGCTTTGTGATTTCTGCATTGGGTCTGAGAGACACGGGGGATGTTGATAGAAGGAGCAGGGCTTCAGGCGGAGTGGAGGTGGGGCAGCCCGTGCTGCTGTGAAGTTGAGGACACTGGGGGAGAAAAAAAAGGGGATGTCTCCAGTTCTCTGAGGGCATTTGCACCACAGACAGTGTTCCCACTGAAAGCAGCCCTGCCTCTGTCATCCCTGAAGTCCGTAGGCAGGGGTAGCCTCAGGTGGGGCACCCTTCCTTCTGCCTTGGACTCTCAGGGCAGTGAGGCTTGAGGGCCAATTGCATGTCAGTAGAGGGGCCCACATCTGGTCAGCATAGCAGAGTCCCAGGATCTGGGCAGATCTCAAGAAAAGGTCCACCCGAGAGGGGGGAAGGTGTGCAGCTTCCCCTCTCCAAAGGGGAGGAACGTTACAGTGTCTAGCTTGCCCTGTTCTCAGACCCAGGAAGGCCCTGGCAGAAAGGACTGGATGTTGCCAACTCCTGCTTTGCCACATGGGTGTGGATGGGGGGATCTTGGGGATGTGAGGACGTAGGTCTCAGAGATAACCTGAGATCAGCAGAGGGACTAGTCCCAGGATCTGCCCGGTGTGAAAGTGCTGATCATCCGTGAAGCCTCAAGGCACACCCCCTTCTCAGAAAGGAGGGGTGGTACAAAGGCCAGCTGTCCCCAGTCCTTAACCCTGAAAGGAACAACAGTGGACCTAAGTGGCACGCTCCTTTCTATCATGGGTGGGAAAGTGGGAAGCCTTCGGTGAGGTGGGGTCTTTCTGTAAGGGGGCGAGATAGAGTATCCCAGGTGTGAGGCATGGAGGTAGGAGAGGCCCTGACAGGAGTGAAAATGAATAGCCAAATGGGCACCGGGAATGCACCCAGGACAGAGGGCCCAGTCCCTGCTGCCAGCATTTTGAGATGATGTTAGGGATTCCGCTGGGGTGGGATGCGGGGCGCTTGTGGCGGCATTTAGGGGAGATGGTAGCCACCTGAGGCTTCCCCTGGAGTCTGTGCAATGTGGTGCCTCCTAATTTGTCTCTTGGGGCTCTGAGGTAGGTGAGGACCTCGGTCTGAGTGGACAAAGTCTGGTCATCTGAGGAGGGGTATCCGCTCAACAGTGACAAGAGTCCTGGGTGTTGCCAAAGTTAAGTTGAGGACCCCAAAGGAGGAGTGAGTGTACTCCAAACCCCGAAAAGAAGACAGGACCCAACACAAATCCAGCCTGCCCTTACTCTGAGCCCTAGAAACCCTGTGCGAGGCTGTCAGGCTGAGCCCCTTCTCATTTCCAGATTGGTGCTTTCCAGGAGGGCTTTGTCTTGGGGTCTGGACAAAGGTCAGCTGAGGCAGGATCCCACAAGTTGACAGGATAGTCACAGTGAAGAATGAGGGGATCTCTGACACCAGGATCCCAGGCCTGCCAAGCCTTATTGGTCAGGAATGGGAAGACCTGGAATCAGTGGGTGCACTGGCTCCCCTCACTTTCACCTCAATTATCTATGGAGGTGAGACCTTTCCTTTAGGAGGGCAGCCTCAGGACAACACATGGAGTTTTTTCAGTTCCTGCAGGGTGACAAGGTAAGGACTGAGTGGGACATCATCCCAGGACAGATGAACTCAATAGAGTATAGTTATGGTTCCTTGGGGACCCCTGTTAGACTCTGGGCAGGTGTTGCCAGATGTGGGGCCACCCCAAATCCTTCTGGCTAGTCTCAGGGGTGTGTAACCTTGTTCTGAGTGTTTTGTTTCAGGCCAGCATAAGGGGAGGAGAAGGTCCTGGAGTGGACAGGTGAAGACCCTGAGTGAGCATGGATGGGATCCCCCATCCAGAACAGAGGAGACCCTGCAGCACCCAATACCACCTCACCACACTGTCTTTCCAGAACCTTGGGTTGTGCCAGCTGCACCCTGAGGAGCCTTCTCACTTCCTCCTTCAGGATCCTCCTGGACAGGTCGCTGAGCAGAGACACCTGTGATGCCGAAAAGCACGTCTGAAAAAGAGACTTGTAAGTAGCCTTTGTCAGAGCTCCCTAGGGTGCATTTCCCAACTGAGGCCCCTCACATTCCCTCTCTCTCACAGGCCCATGCGTCCCCAGTACCCACTTTCTGCCCAACTACTGTCACGGTCCCAGCACACATCATCATGCGTCACCATCAGAGGAATGAGCTCCACAAGCCTGAGGAAGACAATCAGGACTCAAGGGAGAACCTCGACCTGGTGGTGGTGCAGCTGCTTGGGCCTGAGGAGGTAGAGGAGGAGGAGGCTATATCTCCCTCCTCCTCTGTCTCTTCCTCCCTCTCAGGACTATTCCAAGACAGCCCGGAGGAGGCAGCTGCTGCTGAGACATCAAGTCCTCCCCACAGCCCTCAGGATGCCTGCCTTCCCCCCTCTGCCATGGCAGCCCCTCCATGTATCCAACCTGAAGATGAGGGCTCCAGCAGCCGAGATAAGGAGGGGGCAAGCAGCAGGGAGGCTCTGAAGAGGCCAAGTCCTCTCTGCAAGGCACCCTACGTTTAAAGAAGGCTTGCCTGGTGGCATTCCTGCTCCTCAAGTATCGCACCTGGGAGCCGACCACAAAGGCAGAAATGCTGAGTGGTGCCATCAAAGAGCACCAGGACCACTTCCCTGAGATCTTCAGCGCAGCCTCTGAGTGCATGCAGCTGGTCTTTGGCATTGATGTGAAGGAAGTGGACCCCAGCACCCACACCTATGTCCTGGTGACCACCTTGGGCCTCACCTATGATGGGATGGTACGTGATGAGCCCACATTTCCCATCACTGGCCTCCTGTTCACGGTTCTATGAGTGATTGCCTCAGAGGGTGGCTGTGCCCCTGAGGAGGAAGTTTGGAAAG
The DNA here is from genome assembly GCF_014108235.1 of Myotis myotis. Lineage (NCBI taxonomy): Eukaryota > Metazoa > Chordata > Mammalia > Chiroptera > Vespertilionidae > Myotis > Myotis myotis. The sequence goes on from NW_023416346.1 coordinate 13,332,068, forward strand.
CCCTGCATGTAAGGTGCTTGCATGATGGGAAAGAGCATTGGCTCTATGGGACGCCTAGAGAGCTCCTCACTAAAGTTTGGGTGCAAGAAAAGTACCTGGAGTACCGGCAGGTGCCCAACAGCAATCCCACACTCTATGACATCCTGTAGGGTCCCAGGGCCCATGCTGAGACCACCAAGATGAAGGTCCTCGAGTTTTTGCTCAGGGATTATAGAAGGGATCCAAGTTCTGGCCCATCCCTGTTTGAAGAGGTTCTGAGTGATGAGGAAGTGCAGGCCTGAGTCAAGATTCATTCAGGCACACTTCAGGCCCATGTCTGACATGATGGGACACCAATTCTTTAGTCTGTTTGAGAAGAGGACAGTCAATGTTCTAGGTCGTGAGGCCCAGGGCTATTTGGGGAAATAAGGGCTGTAGCATCTTTGGGTTTCTGTGATGACTGAGAAATGTATCCTTGTTTCCTTTAGGAATTTTCAAATGTGTCTCTTTTCCTAGAAGGTTCCATAAGCTTCAGAACCTAATTTTGTGAATGATATTGACCATACATGTGTTTGTAATATCCAGTTTGAAAGTAAGAGTTGTGTTATTGTGTAACACAAAATGGGATGCTTTTCAGCTTAGTTTGTGATTCTCAGATAGATAACATGGCATTAGAAGAAGATTTTCATGAAAATGTGAAAGAACTCAGCAGTATAATCGATGGAGTCAAGAAATAGAGAAATAAAAGTAAAAGCTTATTAATTCTTACTTAATATCCCTTCTCAGCTGTCATTCTATGAAAGGAACTACATAAGGATCCTAGGATTTGCTTGGTTCATTCAAGAAAATGGAGGCATTTCATCTGAATAAATACAACCCCTGCTCAGTGGTTCGTATATTCTCCAGACATTTACTGAGCCTCTGTCCTCTGAAATGCCCTGTGTTAGTAGTTGGCACCAACATAAGTAGGACCTACCCACCCACAGGATGACAGTGGGAGCCAAAAACATATATTGATGGTGTCAAGGTATCCCCTAAGTGCTATAGAACAAGCAAAAGAATGGGAGAGGCGGTGGGGCTCCAGGGGACAGCACTCCAATGTAAAAGACATGACCAGGACAGTTTGGGGCTTTGGGAAACTGTGATCCCCTCTGTGGGGGTTGATTGTAATGAAGCTGAGTAGTGGCAGTGGCCAGATCTTGCTGAGAGTGTGTTTTGGGCTTAAGGGGAGAGCATGAAAAGAGAAATTTCTTGGAAATTCCTTCTGGATCATGTATAAACCAGAGAGAAATGTTCACCCGAGGCAGGTGGAAGGGTGTCTTCCCTGTACTTCTATCCCATTGTAGGATTACACAGTGAAGAGACCGGTGTTTTATCCACATTACCTGCAAGGATTCCAGAGAAGTAAGGGTCCTGCTCCTTGGAGCAATGCCCCCAAGGTACTGGACAGGCACTCTTCTCCTTTCTGGCCTGGGAAAGCCAGGTCTGACTCCATTGAAAAAATATACTATTTCGGTTTCTGCTGGGGCTGACCAGCAGCCCCTGAGTGATGGATGAATGATTACTCTGACACACGTTTCTGTGAAAGACAGGGCTAAGGGACTGCTTGTCTTGAGAAACCAAACAGCCCTTTTGCCTGCCTCCTTAGGCTGTTATTGTAACAACCGCTTGAACAAAACTATCAGATACTATCAGTAGGGTAAGTATCCTTGAGAAGACACATGAGTCTGCAGTGTCCTTTAAGCAAGGACTTCTAAAGTCTCCACATAAAGATTCCAGTGAAACACCTGGGGGCTCAGACTTCTTTGGAAAAGTCAAGGCAGGGCGGCAGAGATTCCTCCTTATAAATTTTCCAACCAAGTCCTGTGCTCTCCCACATCTCCCCATTTTTTGTTTTGCTGGCTGCAGAAAACTGAAGGAGGCAGCGAACTTTCTGCTTTGGAATGTCGGGGTCCATGAAGTGTGTTCACTGCTTGAGTTCTGATCTTTTTTTAATATTTAAAGTATTACATATGTCTCCTTTTTCCCTGATAGACCCCCTCCCGCCACTCCCACACCCCAGGACAAGCCCCCACCACCCCAGTGTCTGTGTCCACTGCTTATGCTAATATGCATTCATGCACGTCCTTTGATTGATCTTTAACCCCCTTCCTCTGCCTTCTCTCTGAGGTTGGCCAGGCCTCACAGCCCCTCGCAGCCCCAGACAGCCCATGCAGCCCCTCCCTGCCTCAACTGGCCCTTACAGCACTGGCTTCATCCCAGAGGGTTGTCTGGACTGTTGTTCTGCTGTTTGGACTAACTCCTTTGTCAAATTAGCATATTAGCTCTTTATTATATAGGATAGTATTCTATTGTGTAAATGTACCACAGTTCTTTAATACACTCATCTGCTGATGGTACTAAGGCTGTTTCCAAATCTTAGCTATTGTAAATTTTGCTGCTATGAACATAGGGGTGCATATATCCTTTCTGATTGGTGTTTCTGGTTTATTTGAATATAGTCCTAAAAATGGGATTACTGAGTCAAATGCAAGTTCCATTTTTAACCTTTTGAGGAAACTCCATACTGTTTTCCACAGTGGCCGCCCCAGTCTGCATCCCCACCAGCAGTGCATGAGGGTTCCTTTTTTCTCCACATTCTCGCCAGCACTTGTTGTTTGTTGATTTGTTGATGATACCCATTCTGACAGGTGTGAGATGGTACCTCATTATTGTTTTGATTTGCATCTCTCAGTTGAATAGTGACTGAGCATGTTTTCATATGTCTCTTGGCCTTCTGTATGTCCTCTTCCGAAAAATTTATTTAGGTTCTTTGCCTATCCCATTTTTTGATTGGATTGCTTATCTTCCTTTTGTTAAGTTGTGTGAGTTCCTTGTAAATTTTGGAGATTAAACCCTTTTCTGAGATTGCATTGGCAAATATGTATTCCCATGCAGTGGGCTTGCTTTTTATTTAGTTGATGGTTTCTTTTGATGTGCAATATCAAAGATATTGCTATGACATATGTCTGATATTTTGCTGCCTATGGAGTCTTCTAAGATTTTTATGGTTTCCCATCTTACATTTAAGTCCTTTAGCTATTTGGAGTTTATTTTTTTTATGTTGTAAGTTGATGATCTAGTTTCTTTATTTTTCCTTTTTTTTTTTTTTTTTTTTTGCATGTATCTGTCCCACTTTCCCAACACCATTTATTGAAAAGACTGTCTTGACTCCATTGTATGCTCTTGCCTCCTTTGTCAAATATTAATTGAACATAATGGCTTAAGTCTATTTCTGTGTTCTCTGCTCTGTTCCATTGGTCTATATGTCTGTTCTTGTGCCAGTTCCAGGCAGTTTTAAGAATCGTGGCTTTGTAATATAGCTTGATATCTTACAAATATCAAGCTATATTATGGAATATATATTATGGAATAATATTATGGAAGTACTAGCCATAGCAATCAGACAATAAGAAGAAATAAAAGGCATACAAATTAGAAAAGAAGACGAAAAACTGTCATTATTCACAGATGACATGATATTGTACATAGAAAACCCCAAAGACTTTGTTCCTCCAACTTTGTTCTTCTTTCTCAAGATTGCTGTGACTATTCAGGGTCTTTTTTTTATTACAGACAAATTTTTGGATAGTTCTTTCTAGGTCTCTGATGTATGCTGTTGGTATTTAAATGGGGAGTGTATTGAATCTATAGATTGCTTTGGGTAGTATGGTCATTTTAATGATGTTGATTCTACCAATCCATGACTACAGTATGTTCTTCCATTTGTTTATGTCTTCCTCTATCTCTTCAATGTCCTGTAGTTTTCTGAGTACAGGTCTTTTACCTCCTTAGTTAAGTTACTTCCTAGGTAGCTTAATTTTTAGTGCAATGGTAAATGGAATTTATTTTTAGTTTCTCTTTCTGTGAGTTCATTATTGGTGTATAAAAAGCCATAGATTTTTGGGTGTTAATTTTGTATCCTGCTATATTGTCAAATTCATTTATTAAGTCTAGTAGGTTTTTGATGGAGTCTTTGGGGTTTTCTATGTACAATATCATGTCATCTGTGAATAATGACAGTTTTTCGTCTTCTTTTCTAATTTGTATGCCTTTTATTTCTTTTTATTGTCTGATTGCTATGGCTAGTACTTCCAGTAATATGTGGAACAGGAGTGTTGAAAGTGGGCATCCCTGTCTTGTTCCTGTTCTTAGGGGAAATGGTTTTAGTTTTGCCAATTGAGTATGATGTTTGCTAAAGCCAACAACTTAAAGGTTTGTCATATAGCACTTTTATTATGTTGAGGTATGATCCCTCTATTCCCACTTTGCTGAGAGTTTTTATCAAGAAAGTGTGTTGGATTTTGTCAAATGCTTTTTCTGCATCGTTTGATATGATTATGTGATTTTTGTCTCTCAATTTGTTTATGTGCTGTATCACATTTATTGACTTGTGGATACTGTACCATCCAACAAAATTGCTGGAATTTTGTTGAGGATTTTAGCATCTATGTTCATCAAGAATAATGGCCTGTAGTTCTCTTTATTTGTGGAGTGTTTATCTGGTTTTGTAATTAGGGTAATGCTGGTTTCATAGAAGGACCTTGGAAGTGTGCCTTCCTCTTGAACTTTTTGGATTAGTCTGAGGAGGATAGGTTGTAGTTGTTCTTTGAATGCTTGGTAGATCTTCCCTGTAAAGCCATTCAGACAGGGCTTTTGTTTGCTGGAAGATTTTTGATTACTGCTTCAGTTTGTTCGGTAGTTATCAGCCTATTCAGGTTTTTTTATTCTTCCTGATTGAGTTTTGGAAGCTTGTATTTTTCTAAGAATATGTCCATTTCATCTATGTTGCCCAGTTTGTTGGAATAGAATTTTTTCATAATCGTTTGTATTTCTGTGGGATCATTTGTTATTCACCTCTTTCATTTCTGATTTTGTTTATTTGGGTCCTCTCTCTGCTTCTCGGTGAGCCTGGCTAGAGGTTCATCAATCTTGTTTATCCTTTCAAAGAACCAGCTCTTTGTTTTATTGATTTTTTGTATTTTTTTTGTCTGTATATCAATTATTTCTTCTCTGCTTACTCTGGGCTTTCCTTGTTGTTCTCTTTCTAATTTTGTGAGTTTTAGGGTTAGATAATTTATTACTATTTTTCTTGTTTGTTGAGGTAGGCCTGTCTCAGGACTGCTTTCCCTGTGTCCCATTGATTTTTGATTGTTGTGTTTTCATTGTCGTTTGTTACCAAGATGCTTTTTATTTCTTCTTTGATATCTTTGGTAACCCAATTATTGTTTAGTAGCATGCTATTTAGCCTCGATGTGCTTGTTTTTTTTCATAGTTTTTATTGTAGTTTATTTCTAATATTATGCCATTGTGATCCGAGATGATGCTTGATATGATTTCTATTTTCTTGAGTTTGAAGATACTTTGCCTGTGTCCCAATATGTGGACTATCTTTGAAAATGTTCCATGTGCACTTGAGAAGAATGTATATTCTGTAGTTTTGGGGTGAAATGTTCTGAAGATATCAATTAATTCCTTCTGATCTATTGAGTCATTTAGGATTGACGTTTCTTTGCTGAATTTTTGTTTAGAGGATTTATCCAGTGGTGTCAATGGGGTATTAAAGTCCCCTACACTGATTGTATTACTGTTGATCTCTCTGTTGATATTTTCCAGAAGTGTTTTTATGTATTTGGTTGCTCCTGTATTGGGTGCATATATGTTTACCAGAGTTATATCCTCTTGTTGAATTGCTCCATTTAGTATTATGAAGTGGCCTTCCTTATCCATTTTTATGGCCTTCACTTTGAGGTCTAATTTGTCAGATATAAGTATTGCTACCCCAGATTTTTTTTTTCATTTCCATTCACCTGAAATTTTTTTTCCACATCCCTTCACTACCAGTTTGTGTGAGTCCTTTGTTCTGAGGTGGGTTTCTTATAGACAGCAGATATATGGGTTATGTTTTCTTATCCATTAAGCTACCCTATGTCTTTTGATTGGAGCATTTTATCCAGAAACATTTATCGTTATTATTGATAGGTTCTTGGTTGTACATTTTTATTCTCTATGCCTGTGTTCCTTCTTCCCTTCCTATTTATTCTTTTTACAGAAGTCTCTTTAGCATATCTTGTATTGCTGGCTTGGTGGTAATAAACTCCCTTAGTCTTTTTTTTGTCTGTGATGCTCCTGATTTCACCTCAATTTTGAAGAATAGCCTTGCTGGGTATAGTATTTTTGGGTTCAGTCCCTTGCTTTGCATCATGTTGCATATTTCATTCCATTCTATTGTGGCCTGATGTGTTTCTGTTGAGAAATCAGTTGATAGTCTGATGGGAGATCCTTTATAGGTAACTTTCTGTCTCTCTGGCAGCCTTTAAGATTCTTACTTTATCATTGGTGTTAGCCAATTTAATTATGATGTTTCTTGGTGTGGGTCTTCTTGGGTTCAAATTTTTTGGGACTCCGTGAGCTTCTTAGGCTTCTTGTGAGCATTTTTCCTTCCCAATACTAGGGAAGTTTTCTGTCATTATTTCTTGAAACAGGTTTTGTATTCCTTGCTCAGTTTCCTCTTCTTCTGGCACCCTTATTATGCAGATATTGCTTCATTTCTTGGTCTGGCACCCCTATTATGAGGATTTTCTTTCGTTTTGTGTTGTCCCAAAGCTCCCTTAGGCTCTCCTCCTGCTGTTTAAGTTTTTTCTTCCAGTTACTGCTCTTCTTGGTTGTTTTTTCCTACCTTGTTTTCTAGCTCGCTGATGTGGTCTTCACCTCCTCCCAGTCTACTGTTGATGCTTTCTATTGTGTTCTTTATTGTAGCTATGCCATTCTCATTTATTCTTGGTTCTTCATTTCCTCTTGATTCTTACACATGTTGTTGAATTTGTCTTTCATCCTTTTCAGCATCCTTATGACCATTGCTCTGAATTTTTTTCTGTGGCAAATTTCTTGCCTCCATTTCATTTACTTCCTATTCTGGTGATTTTTCCTTTTCTTTTGTATGGGGGCTGTTTCTTTATCTCCACATTTTTGCTCCTCTCAGGGTGTCTGGTTATGTGGCTCACTCTCCACCGTTTTGATCACAAGGCACATAATAAAGCTCAACAAGACATGAGACATTGGGAACAAAAATGAATGTATTTATGACACCTATAATCCCAAATAAAGGTGACCACCAGAGAAAATGAAATTGGGGGGGGGGAGGAAGAGCACAAAAATGATATTGAGAAAAGGAAAAAAAGGTAAGAGAGAAAAGAAAAAGAAGAAAAAAGAGGGGAAGTTTTACATATATAGAGATATAACTCCACAAAACCAACAAATAAACCCCAAAATGCAAACAACAAACACCCAGAAAAAAAGGGGGGCAACTGAATCTGAAGAGGCAGAGCTTATTTCCAGAAACTAAGGTAAAGGAATTGAATGAATGAGCAAATGGCCATGAATGAGTATAGAGGAGGTAGAAAGAGAATGAGTGTATAAGAAGAAAAGTAAAAAAAACCCAAAATACTCATTATATATATATCATATATATGATATATATGATATGTACTAGAGGCCCGGTGCACAAAAATTTGTGCACTCAGGGGAAGGGGGGGTCCCTCAGCCCGGCCTGTGCCCTCTCACAGTCTGGGACCCCTCGGGAGATAACGCCCTGCTGGCTTAGGCCTGCTCCCGGGTGGCAGAGGGCAGGCCCAATCCCTAGGTAGGTGCAGCCCCTGGTTGGGCTCAGAGCAGGGCAGATTGGGGAGTTGGGGCGCCGCCCCCTGTCATGCACAGAGCAGGGTGATCGGGAGGTTGTGATGCCACCCTCAGTCACGCTCAGGGTAGGGCCCATCAGGGGGGTTGGGACTCCGTACCCTGTCATGCACAGAGCAGGGCCAATAAGGGGGTTAGGGCACTGCCCCCTGTCACACACAGAGCAGGGTCAATCAGGGGGGTGGGGAGCTCCCCCCTGCCATGCACAGAGCAGGGGCGATCAGGGGGTTGAGGAGCTCCCCCCTGTCACTCACAGAGTAGGGCCTATAGGGGAGTTGGGGCACTGCCCCCTGTCACACTCAGGGCAGGGCGGATCAGGGGGTTGGGGCGCCGCCCTCTATCACCCACAGAGCAGGGCCACCAGGTGGTTGGGGCGCCGCCACTCTCATACTCAGGGCAGGGCTAATGGGGAGGTTATGGCTCTACCCTGTCACACACAGAGCAGGGCCCGTGGGGGGTGTGGGGGTTGGGGCCCCACCCCCTCTCACACACAGAGCCTCAAGGCGATCAGGGGGTTTGGGCGCTGCCCCCTGTCACGCTGATCCTGGTGCCGGGAGACCTCGCAGCTCCACTGATCCCGGTGCTGGGAGGCATATTACCCTTTTACTATATAGGGTAGAGGCCTGGTGCATGGGTGGGGCTGGCTGGTTTGCCCTGAAGGGTGTCCTGGATCAGGGTGGGGGTCCCCACTGGGGTGCCTGGCCAGCCTGGGTGAGGGGATGATGGCTGTTTGCAGCTGGTCACACACCCTTCAGGGTGGGGGTCCCCACTGGGGTGCCTGGCCAGCCTGGGTGAGGGGATGATGGCTGTTTGCAGCTGGTCACACACCCTTCAGGGTGGGGGTCCCCACTGGGGTGCCTGGCCAGTCTGGGTGAGGGGCTGAGGGCTGTTTTCAGGCTGGGACTGAAGCTCCCAACCGCTCCTTTTTTTCTTTTTTTATTCTGGGCCAGCTTTAGCTCTGAGGCCTCGGCTGCTGAAAACAGGTTTCTGGCCTTTGTTTACCATCTTTATTTGATACAATGTTGTGGTCCAGCTGGCTGAATCCCGGCTGAGTAAAGCAGGTTTCTGTGTTTTTTTTTAGCTTCTATATTTGAAACATAGTTACTTAGAGTTGCAGCTGAGAGGCCAGCAAGTCAGGTGGGGAATGTTGTAGTCCTCCGTCACTGAAGCAAGCAAGCCTCCCTGTTCGCATCAGGTGCCTGGCTGCCGGCTGCCATCTTGGCTGACAGTTAATTTGCATATCTCCCTGATTAGCCAATGGGAAGGGTAGCAGTCATATGCCAATTACCATGTTTCTCTTTTATTAGTGTAGATATATGATGTTTTCATATATATATATATATATATATATATATATATATATTCTATATAATAAAAGAGAAACATGGTAATTAGCCATAACTTCGCTACCCTTCCCATTGGCTAATCAGGGCAATATGCAAATTAACTGCCAACCAAGATGGTGGCCGGCAGCCAGGCACTGAAGTGAACAGGAGGCTTGCTTACTCCAGTGACGGAGGAAGCCAAGGTTCCGCGCCTACTGCTGCCGGGCTCTGAGCTGCAACTCTAAGCAACTATGTTGCAATTATAGAAGGTAAACACTCCCCAGAAACCTGCTTTCAGCCAGCCAGGCTTCAGCCAGCAGGATCGCAACAGTGTTACAATTATAGAACCCAAACAAATCCAGATCCTTGCTTTCAGCAGCTGAGGTCTCAGAGTTGCAGCTGGGCCTCAGAGCTAAAACCCGCTCTCAGCTCCAATGACAGCCATAGAAGGTAAATAAATTCCAGAATAAAAAAAAAAGAAAAAAAGGAGTGGTTGGGAGCCTCAGTTGCCTGCCAGCCTGAAAACAGCCATCATCCCCTCACACAGACTGGCCAGGCACCCTAGTGGGGACCCCCACCCTGAAGCAACAAGATGGCGGCTAAATTGCATACTGAAGGCAGGCGGCAGTGGGAAAGGCTGTCCGTGGTCTGGGACCCAGATCTGTGACCCTGCTGGGCAGGGGGCAGTGCTTGAGGCTGTCCATGGTCTGGGACCTGGATCCGTGTCCTGGAGGGCGGAGGGCAGTGCTTGAGGCTGTCCGTGGTCTGGGACCTGGATCCGTGACCTGGCGGGCGGGGGGCAGTGCTTGAGGCTGTCCGTGGTCTGGGACCTGGATCCATGACCTGGCGGGTGGGGGGCAGTGCTTGAGGCTGTCCATGGGACCAAGACACGGATCTGTGACCCTGCTGGGCGGGGGGCAGTGCTTGAGACTGTCCATGGTCCCGGGACCCGGATCCGTGACCCTGCTGGGCGGGGGGCAGTGCTTGAGGCTGTCCGTGGTCCTGGGACCTGGATCTGTGACCCTGCCGGGCAGGGGGCAGTGCTTGAGGCTGTCCACGGGACCAAGACACGGATCTGTGACCCTGCCGGGTGGGGGGCAGCGCTTGAGACTGTCCGCGATCCCGGGACCCGGATCCGTGACCCTTCCTGGCGGGGCAGCAGCTCACACAGGGGCGGATTAGCCGGGGTTGGGCAGGGCAGAACGCCTGGCTTCCGCCCAGCCCCAGTCACTCTGGGCAGGTGAGCAGTGCAGAGAGCCTCTGGACAGGGGAGGCAGGCCGGCAGAGGGCGGCCTGTACTCCCCACATGGCGGTGGTGACAGCTGTGAGCACACCAAGTGGAGCCTGCAGGCTGAGCTGAAGTAGCGCCTGCAGGCCATCAGCGCCCAGGAGTGGCTGCGCAAGATCTGCCTGCTGGCCCAGAAGGTGCAGGATCGCAGGGACAGCCACTGTGGTGGGCCAGACTGATGTCCTCCTGGCCGCACCACGGGGGTTTGCAGATCTGCAAAGCCAGAGGCCTCTGGTGTGCACATCCCCTCTGGCATGCGAACATCCCCCAGCACACTGTCACCCTCCCGTGCCTGCAACAGTTGCAAACCAAGGCGTGCACAAGTCCCCCCCACCTCTCCACCGCACTTCCATCAACCTGGCATGCCTAACACCCCCACAAGATGTGCACACATCCCCTCTGATGTGCTCATGTCCTTTGGAGAGTGTCTGGGTGTTCTGGGTGCTGAGAGTGGGCGCCTGTGAGATGACAGTGAGAGGGCGGAGTGGTGATGTCCTGTTCCCACGGAGGCCAGTGCAGCTAAGAGATCACCTCTGGGGAGTTAATGCAGGTGCTGAGGCAGAAGCAAGTGGAGACAGACACACCTGGTGGGCACGGGTGGCCCTTGCTGAGGTGCCTTCGGTCAGTGTTCAAGATCAAGAACCCAGAGGCGGAGAGGAATTCCCTCCTCTCAGTGAAACAGTGGGATAGTCGGGGCGACTGTAGAGAAGGAATGTACACTTTGGGTGCCAGCACCCATGAGCGAAGGCTGCCCTGACTGAGTCTCGCTTGCTTGGTGCCTAGCGCACTCCTGCCAGGCAGCGGGTGACAGGACGTGCTTTTCCAAATTAATGAGAGAAAACGTTGATTCTCCTGCTGCCCACGAAGGTGGAAAGTGAAGTGGGGAGACATTTGGGGAGTGAGCGAGGTTCCCTGTCTGGGGGTTCCAAATCTGCTGTTGGTTTCTTTCACCGCTGACTAGAGATAGACAGGGTGTCCCCCCAAAATGTATACACACTTAGAATACCTACTAATTCCAAAGGTTTTAAGCATAAGAAAGAAACAACAATGGAGTTGTTATCTGTTAAAAGTGTGGGCACAAACAAGTAGTTGGACATTCCCTGAGGGGTCTCAGATTGGAGAGGGTGAAGGCCAGACTGAGGGGCCCCTTTCCGCCCCCCACCCCAGTGCACGAATTTCGTACACCAGGCTACTAGTAATATATATACATTCATCTATTTTTGGAAAAGGAGAATACAGTACAGAGCAAATAGGCTTGAGTTTGGTGAGTAAAACTAATTAAGCTATTAACAAACAAGGAGAGGAAAAACAGAATCATAAAAGAAAAATGACAAACAAACAACAACAACAACAAAATTGGCTAGTGCAGAAAGAGGAAAGAGAAAGAGAAAAGAGAATAGTAATGCATCAATAAAGCAGATAAAAATGATGAATTTTTAAAAAGGAGTACAAAGAGAGGTGAGAGAAAATCTAAAGTAGGAACAGGTGGATAGAAACAGGATGAAAAAAGGGAGAAGTGAGGAAGAAAAGATTTGCAGAAAGGAAAAAATGAGATAAGGTAAAATAATGATAAAAATAACAATAAAAATAGAATCCAAAATCCAAAAATACAAGATTAATAATAAGAATGATAATATAAAATAAAGAAAAAATTAATTTCTTAAGTAACCGATAAAAAGTAAAAAAAGTGAAGTAGTGACGTGTAGTTCGCTTCAGCTGAGTTTTAATGTCCCATGGGGGATGATTTAAGACCCCTCTCTGTCTGCCACGTCTCAGTTTCCTGTTAGGTAGTCAGCACAGTGTTGTAGTTCCCAGCTATCTAACACTCCTCTGTCAGAATCCACGGCCTTGTTTTCAGGCAGGTGGGATCAATCTGCCCAGTTTGTTTGACTGCCTCCTTTCAGTTGTATTTACACAAGCATCTATTTCTGACACAGGTTGGGCTGTTGCTGTATTAGTTTCCAGGACCAAATGGCCCCTCAACTCAGTCCCCAAGGGCTCCCTGGGGGTATTCTGAAACCTTGTTTCCCTGCTCAGCTCAAGGCGGGGTGAGGCAGTTCTGCTAGGAGGGGCTCGCTTTTCAGGAGAAAAATGTCTCTTCAGGCTTGGAGGGACCAGGCTGTCTCAGAGCTGGCTTCCTAGTTGCCTCTCCCTATTTTGCTCCCCAGCTTCCACAAAACCTTTTCCTGAATCGCATCCTTGGTGAGTGTTTGTAATTGAAAGATCCTATGTACTGGGTTTAGCAAGTAAAAGCAGGGAAAATATAAAGATAGAGCAACAGCACCTCAGAGCGAGCATCTCTCTCCCCCTTGCACTGCGAGGCTGGTGCAGAACTTCAGGCTGCCTTTCTGAGGGCAGCCTGCTATGCATGTGGACTTAGATCTAGAGTCCCCCACTGCCAGCAGCCCTGTGGACCCCCTTCCACAGTCGAGTGTTACGTGTGTCCCCAAGGGATGCAGACTTGGTGCAGCCCAGTTTCCTTCTGACCCTTTAGTCCTGGTTGCACATGACTCACTCCAGCCCAGGTCCAGAATGCTACTGTTCTCCAGGCGCCCTCTGTCTGTTCGGGCCATGGATTGTCCCACCAGCTGTGTTTAATTCGCCAATTCTAGGTGGATGTTATTCGATTCAGCTGTTTCTTCTATCTGCTCTGTGAGAAGGCACAGAACACTTCACCCTATTTGGCCGCCATTTTTTCTCCCCCTGGACAAAATGTTTAGGAGCCGGTGGCTGGGGAGGCTGGAGTCTTGGTGCTCATCGTTTTGCAGGTGAGGCAGCAGGTCCCTGGCTGGTGTGGCAGTAGGGTCCAGGGTGGTGTCTGAGGTCTCCCTGGTGAAGGTAAGGCTGGGCTGCCAATCACAGCCGCTCTCCCCTTCAAGATGGCACAGTCTCTGTAGCAGATGCGGATACCCTGGGAGAGATTGCAATGGTAGTAGATGCTGCCCGGCTATGGGACCCGGCTGGTCCCCCAGCCCCAAACAGTCCTGCAGAATATAACTGTCCCTCACTCACACATGCACCCACACCCCCACACATCCATGCACTCCCCTTTTGCTCCCTCATGCCCTCACACTCCCTTCCTCACTGCCCTCCTGTCGGCAGCCATCTCTAAAACTCCACTTGAGTTCTGATTTTGTAGACTATAAGAAAAACAAAGAGAATTACAATGACAGCAATGGTTAGTCCAATCAGGTACCAATTGATTCAGGGAAACCATGTGGTGGGGTCTATACACTCTAAATGCCCCTTTACTGTATTCCAAGCAGTAGTCTGTTTTTCATATTCATTGATAGCGAGTAAGGACTCTTTAATTTTCCTTGGCAACATCTTTACTTCTTCAGTGAGGTTATAGTGGAGGACACCCCATAGATCCTTTTTAACATCAATCCACTGATGGTGACTGTAGATGGGGGCCCATAACAAAGACATAGGGGTGAGTGGTGCAAATTAGACTATGGTCAGTATGATTATCAGTACACGTCCTACTATAGTGGCTGGAGGAGTTCTGGTAGTCAGTGTGCTACAATTTCAAAGGGCTGAAAACATGGCCTAATCTCCATCAGGTTTTCTGAACTGGCAAGCCTACTACTCGAGTTCGTGGGGAACTCATCCCTCCCTCAGTCCAAACCACATGCCTGCATAACCGATGTAACTAGTATGAGATGCACGTTGTACCAGAATGTCAGTGATTTCCTTGACAAACTTCCCAATGGAATGCTTCAGCTGAGGGGTCCCACCACTTATTTTGCTTACACAGAGGGATGGGAGGCACAGTAACATTAGTCAGATTGCTGCAGGCCAGACTGCCTGCTTAGAGAAAGGTTAGATGGGCCTTCATCTGGTCATGTTTAGGAATTATATGTAACCAAATCTGATTATGAGCAATCATACAGTACAGAGAGGAATTGGAGGAGGGAATGCATAAGGCTACAATTAAAAACAGGTCTTATTGAATTCATGCAAAGAAACATATTGCCACCTATTCTTAATAAGTTCTTAATATATAATTTACTAAATTGCTTTAAAAATGTTTCCTTACATATGAAAAACAAAAAGTGTAAAAATTAGTGATACTTTCAACAAGTGATATAAAATCTATATAATTATTTTTCTATTAATTCAGCCCCATATTAAAATTTTTGTTTCTCCTGATTTTTCCTGATAGTACTTCTATCAATCCAGATACTTTATAGAGTAGTGCAAATGACATGGAATCTTGTCCTTTCTGCAAAACACAATACTCCAGAATAATAATTAGAGCTATAAATGAAAGCATAATATTGTTATTTTTTTCACAATTTTAGAATTTATTTATTTATTTATTTATTTATTTGTTTATTTATTTTTTTATTACTTAAAGTATTACAATGGGTATTACATATGTGTCCATTTTTTCCACCCCGCCCTAGACAGTCCCCTAGCCTCCCCTACCCCCCAGTGTCTTATGTCCATTGGTTATGCTTATATGCATGCATACAAGTCCTTTAGTTGATCTCTTACCCCCCTACCTCCTGCCCCCCAACCCTCCTTGGCCTTCCCGCTGCAGTTTGACAATCTGTTTGAGGCAGCTCTGCCTCTGTATCTATTATTGTTCAAAAGTTTATAATGGTCTCTATTATCCATGAATGAGTGAGATCATGTGGTATTTTTCCTTCATAATATTGTTATTATTTGACAAAGCTTCCCATGTACCTTAAGTAGAAAATTTTCTTTCATGGAAGAGAAAACAAACACTTGAGGCATTCCAGAGCCTATTGGAATGATCTAAAGCCAATTCTAGGACAAGAAAAAGTTTCTTAAAATTCAAACCCTGGGGAGGTAGTCAAATACAGTAGACTAAAAGATTATATATTATTATTATAATAATTATTATACAGTATTAAGTAATCTATTCATTTAAAGTAACCAAGTTCCTGATTAACATTACATAACCATTTTAATTATATATATAAAACCTTTGCTTCCTAGGCAAATACAGGAAAAAGTATTTTACCTTCAGAAATAGGATTATTTTTCCAATGGAAAATATATTCATTAGGAAGCATAACAGAGATAACATGACCTAGACAACTCCCAGGAGGATGCAGAAAGGGTAGGTGTGCATGTGGGGATATTGCAGGTCCTGGGGCATGTTCCCGGACTGCAGTAACTCCTGGGCCTCTAACGGCTTTAGTGTAAAAGTACCATTTTTTTCCTTTACAAGAAGAGTGCCCCCCACCCCACTGCTGCTGCTTCTGCAGCTATTCAAGGGTATTTCTGTAGCTCCGGTCCTCTTGGATAAATACTTGGGGAGTTTAAATAATTATTTCCCATATTTTTCTTTTTATAATTAGACTAATAGTATGAAATCTTGTATATAAGAAGAAATTTTAAAAAGAGAAACAGAAAAAAAGCCCTACAGTAAATGAATGAGTATTCACAAAAGGGTGGAGTGGGACATTAGCCTTAGAATTCAGCTCACACTAACCCAGCACAGTAAATGGGTTCTAAGGAGCACAAAGCCCAAACAGCAGAGATGGAGGATTCCTTATGTTCATAAAATGGTGAAGTGAAACTACATCCCCCAAAGATAAGAAAGCAAACAAAAAACATCAATCAGTAACCAAGTTCCATTACAGACAGACAAGAACTTCTACTAGCTAAGAGTTTCCAGTGGCTGATGCCTTGAGAGGGAGTGCAGGAAGTGACCCCAAGATTAAGAATTTTTGGCAGCTGCTGGGAAGTTCCTTCCAATCCTTCACCCTGTCACAAGTAGCTGGGTCCCTAGGCAAAGTGAAATATGCCTCATCTTTAAACAAATTAAACCAAACAACAAATATGCAAAAACAACAATCAGCAGAGACACTCTATGTATGATATTTACAGGTGTGCACAACCCACAGACAAGACTTAAAATCAGAGTCCTTTCCATGGATCTTTCAGAAGATGTCTTATAGTGCCTGGGACTTATAGTCAGAATGCAGTCCAGAGGGCTCCCAGGTGGGGTCGCCAGTGAACACCCACAAACAGCCTGTTGTTCACAGATCTCATTATGCTCTACTCTCCATAATAAATGTTGACTGATGTCCAGAGTTGTTTTGACCAAAATCTGCCAGTCCCAAGGCATCATGTGGTAATTTTTCGACAAGGCATTAAGGAGTCCTTTTATAAATGGACTGTTAGGCCCACTTTCTCTAATAATTTTCCTTATTTATTTAAAGGTATTAAAGGAGAGTGGTTCATGAATCCAACTACCTTGCTGATCTTGCATAAGCGGGCAAGCCTAACATAACTTGCCTGACACAGGATCCCGTAACTGAGGATCTAGTTGAGCCTTCCCACACCAGAGGCAGAAAATCAGGAAAGGATTCCTCTGATGGTGGGGCCTTAGGTATTACAGGCTCTACAGGCTCTATTTTGGGAGAAGGGGTCGTGTTAAATCCTGGCATTCTGTAGACTTTTGATCCTCAATATGAAGTGGGGTGGCCACCTTCTTCCAGCTCCCCCTGGGGGCCCTGGAACTTTCAGAGATTCCTCCTTACAAACTTTCCAACTAAGTCCCATGCTTCCCCACAGGTTTCCTTGAGTGTACCTTGGCCAAGTTTAAGCAAGGGCCAAATTTACTGACAAGAAATGAAGAGAAAGTGTTGGTTTTAATGGAAGAACTGCGTGCAAAAGTCGAAATGATCTAGTCTTGGACTGGAATTATGGGGAACTGTGGGTTAGTTGCACCTTGTTGGCAAGGACTCCACACCCAAATCAAATAAGCTAACATCTAGTAGGGAAGTAACCCAGCAGCAATTTGTGCAGATGACCTATTGGGTATCCAATTGCATTGCAAGGTCAATGGAAGGTCATGGAAACAAATGTGTAGAGGACAGAGTGGTGTGGTCTGGGGTGATAATAATACGAAAAATAACTACCAACCAATAGATACAATAGATACAACTGTCCATGTCCATGAACATTCAGAAGACAGCAGAGACTCACAAGTAAATATTGTGATCTTGCATCAAAAGGAAGGAAAAAATTTGCATCCTTGTGAGTTTTCAGGGGGTATTGCCATGGAAAGTGCAGAAAGGTCCTCTGGAATGAAGAGGGTGAACCCTGTCTGCTGAGTTCTGTAGAATGATTTGAAAATTCATGTGATGGGGGGTTTGAAGCACATTCCACACAGTAGGGAAGCACTGGAAAAAAGTGAATTTCAAGAGAAATGTGACTTTCTGAGAAAGCCCTCCCAGAAATGAAGGTGTTTTTTGTTTGTTTGTTTGTTTTTTTTTTTTTTTTTGTTTGTTTGTTTACTACAGATTACAGCAGCTGCATTTTAGAACTTCTACTATGCAACTATCGACTGGGAGATATCAAGTGCTCATCCTCACTTTGTCCTCCTCTTCTCTGAAGGAATGGGGACCCTGCATTGCCCGTCCTCTTGTCCTTAGCAAGGGCTGTGTGATGACCCTTTGCCACTGAATGTTGAGCAGCAGCATTGTTTATCACAGCAATTTCTACAGAAGGCTGCACAGGGTCTGCGGATTCATTCTCAGGCAATGAGAATGCAGACACAGAGCAGTGTGCTAGCTCACCCAGAGACTTAAGCCACGCACATTTTCCCTTGAGAAGTGAGATGCCAGATTGTGTGCCTTTAAGGCCCTGGGAAGGGATAGAAGGATGTTCAAAAGAGGAGCCGGCCCACTGGAAGCTGGCTGCAGGAATTCCTTCACGCCTCCTGCATCCCTAGGCTCCTGAGCCGCTCCAATATACCCATCAGCTGAGTGGTGATTACGAGGCTGGCTACAAGCTGGCCCTGTTGGCATGGTGGTATCCTCCTTCTGGGGCCCTGCCCGTTGCCCCCATCACCACTGCTGCCAACTTTCTCTCCACCCTGGCCCCAGTCTGCACATCTTGGGGCTTTGCCTGTGTTCCCACAGACAACCGCTCAGATCCCGGTAATAATGTTCATATACAGTTATCATCACATGACAGCCCCCAGAAGAGTATCCCCTTTCAGCCAGTGTGGTTCAGGCAGAGGTGGCAGGATGTGAGGTATCTTCCTGGTGAGTGCCCTAGTGATTGATAAATAATAATCATTGTCATGTGAACATGTGACTAATCACTATAACTGCAATTTATCTACATATATAAAAGCATAATACACTAAGTGTCCACTTGGGAGCTCGACCGGGAGATGGGGAGTTTGATAGCTCACTATGCCATGTGCTGCCCACCAAGGGGCGGTGCAGAACAAAGGAAGGCCCCAGCCAGCAGCAGGAAGTCCCTGATAGGCCCTGATTGCCAGCCAGGCCTAGGGACCGTACCCATGCAAGAATCTCATGCACCGGGCCTCTACTTTTCAAATAATTCCCTTTGTTACACACAAATGCTTGATTAAACTATTGGCCTTGTTCAGGTGATTATTAGGGGTTGGTGTTAGAGGCTAAGGCTGAGGCAGAGAGGGTGGCAGGGGTGCCTTGGAAGTTACCCACAAAACCATCTTGGATTTTGGGATCTATACAGGCAATCTGAGAAGATGAAAGGCTGTAGCAGATGGCAGGGGTGGTCACCAGGTTGCCCCCCAGGGGTAGTTCCTGGGCCTCCTTAGCTGAGTCCTTGGGTCAGAGAGGATCTAGCAGACCACCTGCTGAACTGCAAGTAGGCCAGGTCAGGGATAAGCCCCAGGTCTGTGGGGCTGGCGACACATGGCCTTAGTGGACAGGCCCAGTCATCCTGGTGCTTTTCCCTGTGGGTGACACTGAAAGACTCTGTGCAGAGGAAGGATGGAATCACATTTCTGTTATGCAAAAGCCACCTGGGAGACTGACCCTGCAGGGCTCCAATGGCAGGCTGGGCCATAGTGGGTTCCTGTCACTTTCCTGACAGGAATTATGAGAATGGATTAGGCCTTGGCATGGGGCTGGAGAGGACCTGAAGATTCCTGAGATGTTAATGAGGAGCAATAGGCCTGGTTTGTGCAGGGATCCAGCTTGGAGATCAAGATGGTGACTGTAGCAGCTCATGAGTTATTATCAATGTGTTCGTATAAGCCACAGTCCATTCTTTATTAATATGCCATGCTTTTAAAATATTTCCCTGCTGTCTTTTTCTCTGTTTCAGTATCACATCTAGGATCCCACATTCCTCTCATCTGCTGCATCTTCTCAAGACTGCTCTTGGAAGGGCGGGGGAAAAAAAGGAAACATATGTAATACCCTTTGTAATACTTTAAGCAATAAAACTAAAAAAAAAAAAAAAAAAAAAAAAAAAAAAAAAAAAAAAAGACTGCTCTTGGCCCTGGGAGCATCTCAGACCCTATTCCCTTTGGATGACCTTGATCATTTTGAGAAGTTCTGGGTAGGTCCATTATAGGATGTCCTTGCACTGGGATTTGTCTGATGTGTTTCTCATGCTTAGACTGGGGCTCTGGGTTTATGGGAGGAGGACCAGGGAGTTAAAGACCATAATCATCAGATCATATGAAGGGCACTGACATATTATGATCACACATTTTCATTGCTGATGCTGACCTTGATCAGGCGACACAGGTAGAGTTCATCAGGTTTCCCCACTGTAAAGTGACCCTTTATTTTCCCTTTCCACGTTCTCTTCTTTGGAAGGAAGTCACTCTGTGAAAGCCTGGGCCACTACAGAGGACAGCGGTTTTGCTTACTCTCCTTGAAGGAAGAGTATCTACCTCAATGGCTTGGAATGATGATGCAGGAGAAGTTTTTCTACTCATGTATTGGGTTCTTTATCATTCAAACATTTGTTTACCCAAGCTTCCTTCTGTAACTGATGTCTGATTTCATTCCATGTTGGTCAGAGAACACACTTTGCATGATTTCAATCCTTTTGTTCCAATCCTTGTAAATTTATTGAGGTATGCTTTGTGGTCAAACATGTGGATTATCTTGAAGAAAGTTACTTGTGCACTTGAGAAGCACATTTATTCTATTGTTGTCAGATGCGGGGAGGGGTTGTTATAGATATCTTTCACTAGAGATGGTTCTTGTGGTGTTCAGTTCTTTGATTCCATTATTGAGCTTCTTTCTAGTTGTTCTATCCATTATTGACAAAGGGGTGTGTTAGTCTGCTGGGATTGCCATAACAAGTCCCACAGACTGGGTGGTTCACACAGCAGAAATGTATTGTCTCACATAATTCTGGAGGCCACAAGTCCAAGATTAAGGTGCTGAAAAATTTGGTTTCTAGGGAGGAAGGGAGGGCCTATCTTCCTGGCTTGGAGATGATGCTAATTACTATGTCTCTCACGTGGCCTTTTCTGTGCACAGGTAGAGAGAGGAAGAGAGAGAGAGAGAGAGAGAGAGAGAGAGAGAGAGAGAGAGAGAGAGAGAGAGAGAGAGAGAGAGAGAGAGTTAGGGGAAGAAGAAGAAGAAGAAGAAGAAGAAGAAGAAGAAGAAGAAGAAGAAGAAGAAGAAGAAGAAGAAAAAGAGAAAAAAAATGAAAGTAGAGATCTCTGACTTCTCTTCCTCTTCTTCAAAGGACACTCATCCTATTAGATTGGTGTTTTTCTTTTAACCTTCTTTTCTTCCCTAAAGGCCTATCTCAAAATACAGTCACATGAGGAGTTGGGGCTTCAACACGTGATTTGATAGGGTGGGGCGGGACACAATTCATTCCATTGAGAGGGATATTGAAGTCTCTAACTTCTATTGTAAGACAGTCTGTTTCTTTCATCAGTTCTGTCCATTTCACATCATTCATGTTGGACTGCTATTAAGTTACTTAAGATAACTCTGACCTCTACTAGCTATGGATTGTGACCAAAAGGAGTGGCAATTGTGACTACCCATCACCAGTGATTTCCCAGAGGTCCTCTGGCTGGTCGTGGTTGTAGCCTTCCTTGTACCTACCTCAGTCGAACTCTCCCACTCTTTCCGCAGCAATGTTTGTGAATGTCTCTTGCTGTCACCATACCCATGGGAGAGCCAATGAGTCCCAGATGAATTTCCCCTTTCCCAAATACAATAGAAAGTCTGCATATTTTTACCTGTCAGTGTAAAATCTCCTTAAATGCTCTTTAAACCTCCCTGTGCAGTTTCTGCTGCTCACTGTCCACATGGAGCAGGCAGGCTTAGTAGTGCCACTCTTAGCTGAAACCCAGCTCGTATCTAGAAT
The DNA here is from genome assembly GCF_014108235.1 of Myotis myotis. NCBI lineage: Eukaryota > Metazoa > Chordata > Mammalia > Chiroptera > Vespertilionidae > Myotis > Myotis myotis. Next base: position 13,353,506 of record NW_023416346.1, read on the forward strand.
GTAAGATGTTGAACAGTTCATGTATGATCAGTCAAGTCTGTGTAGGTGTTGTGCTGAGTGCTCAGGGGCCTCACTTTCTCTTGTATAAGAACACGCAGCCACCAAAGGTAGTGTGGCACACCTCATGAAAATGTCCCACACCTGGGCTGAACTCAGGCTGGCTTGCTAACATGTCTCAGTGGATGTTGAGGGCATCATTGAACCACCATTGCCCTAAAGAAACTGAGGAATTGTTGTGAGGAAGGGGGTCAGTTTATCCAGGAGCTAGTACATGGTGGATAGACACTCCTATGTATGGCATCAAGAAGTGTGGAAACATTTCAGAAAATCGCCCATGAAAAAGGTAAACATGTAGTTTCAGTAGTTACAAGCTTAAGCGTCAGCCATCCTAGGGAATACTCACCCCTGCCTTACCTAGGAATGCCCATAAGGTGATGCATTCTTCACCCATCTACTGAGGAACAAAGAGGCTGGCAGTATCAACTTCAATGTGCTGGACACAAACCTCCCCCTCAACATGGAAGAAAAACCGTTGACAACAGAAGGACTTGTTAAAGGTGTCAAAACCAAGATCATCATTGTCCCAGGGCCCAGCACAGCTTCAGGCCAGGCTTCCAATTCTATGGCTTGGCAAGTTGCTTCATGTTGGTGTGACCCTGAGGTATTTATTAGTCTAACTTGTGCTCCTCACACTCAATATGGGGGTAGGCTAATGTCCCTGATATGTGACAAGGTGGTCAGTAGGAATGATGAGAAGGTATGGAGACTATACTCACTTAAGCCTCAATCTGAGGAAACACCCTGTGCCCAGGAACACCAGGATCTCTGTCACTGCACCTGGGAAGACCAATGTGTGGGCTCCAGGGACTTTCCCTAATGGTGTGTAGAGACTATTTTCCAGGCCCTTTTTGAACTTAAAGGCAAGAGATGGTCTCATAATGCAAGGACTCTTGAATGGCCCAGTTCCTGGTTCCTGTTGGTCTAACTCTCAAGTCCAGAAAGTCAGAGGCCTAGGAAGTAGACATGTCTCTCTTGTGCCCCTCCACAGGGGTTACTGGTAGGTAGAGCTTATCCTCACTGGATCCCCCCTGAATCCCCACAGAATTGTCCCTGCAATGGCCTGGTCTCCAGCTCTGCTTGCTGGATCCGAGTGCCCTCTCAGATGTAAGAGGTTCTCTAGAGATTAGGATGTTCCCTGGGAGCCACTTGAATTTCACCAGGTCTTCTCTGAGAGCAAGAGGCTTATCTGCTGGGGGTTTTCCCAGGGCCCTAGTGAGGTGCACTAGCCTGGCCCCTGGCCCCATATGAGAAATCTGTCCCTGACAATGTGGGACCCCTCCAACTGCCCCTTTCTTGGGGTCTCCCATTATCTAAAACTGTATCATAGGACTGTCTCTGCACCCTGATACCAGGCCAAAGACCCTTCTTCTGCTGGAAATGTGGACAAGAGCCAGGCTTGGCCTATAATCAGCCTTAACTGCCAGTTTGAAGAGCTTGGGGTCTTTCCTCATGAAAGTGCACACCAACCCCACAATGGTTTTCTTCCACAGAGAGCTCACTCACCAAAGCTCATGCAAGTGCCCATCACCACAACTGAGCCCAGTTTGGTCCAAATGCTTAATGCTGTTTTACTGCCAAACTGGGGTCTGAAATATAGCTGAAGAACACAGAATTTGGGATTTTGAGACTTTAAGCTGTGTGTTCACTGTTATATAGACACCTATGCACAAAGAAACAAATGTTTCCTTGCCGCCTGCAATTTAGCTGGTTAATAAGAGCCAGTGGGTCTGCCAAACATTCAAAGCCTGTCATCCTGTGTTTTACCAAGCCCAAGCACCTCCCTATCAGAAATAAAGTTCCTATGAGTGACATTGATTCCATCACCTTGGTTACCTAAATTTATCCCATTTTGACCTGAACTTCATGTTTACCTGCACATGTCAAATGATTTTTATATTTGGGGAGGATGATTCATTTCTCTCAGTCCTACTTTGAAAATTAGGGCCTTGGGTCAGTATCTCGTGAAAGGATGTGAGAGACAAGGGCATGTAAATTACATTCTAGGTCTGCCCAGTGGTACCTGGCACATTGTGGGTTAGGTCATTCTCTGTGTGAGGAGCTGTCCTAGGCACTGTAGGCTGTTTAGTAGCATCCCTGGTTTCTGCCCACCAGATGTCAGCAGCATCCCCTGCTTCTTCCCTAGTTGGGAAAATGAAATTATCTCCCAGACATTATCATATGTTTCCAGTCGGGGGATCACCACTCCTCCTGGGGAGTTCTGTGGGGATTTGTAAGGCTTTCTTGGGGAACAAGTGTTCACATTTGTGCTTCTCTCAGAAAGCTCTCTCAGGAATCGCTGCTTTGTTAGTTATATAGCCATGTGACCACCAATATCCACTTTTGGTGCCCTCTGCCCTGGCCCAGAGCACCTGGTTGGTAGCTGTGGAATTGGTGGGCCCTTGTTTCATGTGGCCACCATCATAGTGATTGTAAACACAATTATCCACAAGGCCTAATGGGTGCACAGGTAGAAAGGGGCCTGCATTTTCCACAAATCAGGCCCAACACCACAGAGAATGACAGCACTTCTTTCTCTTGGGGTGGACCACTCAGTGGGTCTACCTCTTCCACCTACTGCTATTCACTCTTTGGCCTCAGGCACCTTCACTTGTGAAGGAACAGAGAAAAAGGGAACAAACAGAACATGGGAGGGGTCCCCTGAGGACTAAAGCCGAGGCCTTGGCTAAAGGAGGTTTGGGGAATGAGTCCAAATGGCAAAATCACCGGACTCTACTACTTTAAGCACCAACTGCCACATTTTACACACTTGGGAGACCTTAGAATAGACCCCTCTCTATGCAACTATTTCTGGTTGACTTTCATTTTGTTTTCCTAGACCCTGTCACCTATGCCCTCCTGGGAACAAAAGTAAAATTAAGTGTTCTGGACCAGCCATTGCCTCCTTTGGTCCCCTGAGCATGATTTGTTTTTAAGACGTTTTGGCTGTCATGGCCCAGCACATGAAATGCCTCATGCTCAGATTACTCTTGGGTGCGCTTAGCATGCTGCCCTCTGTCCTGGCCCAGAGGGTACAAGGCCATTGTCTTGGACACATGGCTTATTTTCCTTGACTGGTTTGTGCCCAAAGTGTGAGCTGCACAATCCTTTTATTAAGTGTGGTGCCTGTGATCAAATAAGAGGTGAATATGCAGAGCATCCTTTCTTGCACATCCTCCCCCACATGCAAGTCCACCTTCCCTCAGTAGGCCCCCTGCTTGATCTGGGAACAAAGCTCAATGATTTTCCAGGATGTCCATGAAGCAGAAGCACCCCCAAATTTGAGACATTACCAGCCCAGGACCCAGGCATTCTGGCCTATGGAAGAGAACCGGGGCTCTGCATGCAGACTGCCAACACTGGCATCTCACCCCTGCCATATCCTAGTTGACATTTCCTAGTTTAACTACTGAGACCAATGTCTGTGCTTCCTCAGGGGCAGTTTGTACTAATTTCATTTTTCCTAAGAATGAGCTGTATTGTCTTTCTTTGAATGCCTCTATATACTTTTTTTTCTGAAATCAGACCATGTTGAGTATCATAATTCAGGAGATCATATTTCCACCTCCCCAAGATTTGTTGTTGCCCATCGTGCTATAATTTGTTCCATGATTTTTCTAAACTATTTTTGGAAAGAATGTATTCTTGTCATGTTTTACCATGGAATTCTTGTTATTATAGCTTAGTGGTCAGCTACTGATATGAGAAACATTACCTTACATAGCTGCAGTCAAAACAAAATAAAGAAAACAATACACATGCATATACTCAGAAAATGCCCTGGCCGTGGGGAATTCTCTTCCCTAATGCCTTTAGGTTCCCTTTCAGAAACAAAGGATTGACACTCAGAAAGGAGGAATGACACCACTTAGTGGAAGAGATGGGATAAGGACCTAGAACCAGTGCAGTAGTGCTTTCCCATGGTACCCTTTGTTCTCCCTATTCAGAGTGAGAATTAGGACCAAAGTTCTCCACAACAGCTAGAGAAAATGGACTACAAAGAAACCACTGTAGTATCCTCTCCTCCTTGGTGAAGATTACTTCAATTTGGCTTTTCTCTCATTCCACACTCAGTCTTTCCTCCATGTTCAAGTACATATTTGTGATTATCTTCGTATGGGCTTGCTTCGGCCATGGCTACCTAATGAAATTGTCATTCTCCTTGGCAGTCAGTCTATGTAAAATAGTTTCTTTGAAAAGTATCTAAGGTAAGGGCAAACAAAATGATTCATTGTAGCTACCTTCAAGTAATGGCAGGAGAGGAAAACACAGGTGGGGGAGGGGTCTTCTGGTAAGGAGAATAGGGCTGGCATGAGAATGAGTCAGTGCAATGCTTTGTTTCCACAGAGCTGAATATGTACCCAACCTCCAAATCAGTAATTAAAATGGAAAGTACCAAAGGAGATCCAACTTGGAAATAAGAGATCAGTAATCTGGGAAAGCAAAAGCCTTAATGGAGTGTGAGTCTCAGGGTCTGGGGAGGGTGATTTGGGAAGACAAATGCAGGTGTCCCAAAGTGAGCCCATCTTGGGTAGTGAGAAGAGTTCCTATGGGGAAGAAATGGAAACTAAAGCGAAACCTGTTGTGACCAAATAGATTTGCCGGCAACAGAGCTGAAGACGATCCCCTCCCCCCATCGCCAGGACATCAGAGGGTGTGCTGCCCATTCCCACAGCAACCCCATGGGTAACATTGTCTCTGAGGTGCTTTGGGTAGAACTGAGATTGAGGAATGAGAGGAATGATCTCAAATGTGCTGGAGGACTGCCCTGCTCTAGGGATAACTTGACCCAGGGGTAAGAAAATAGGACTCTCTTTTGAGCTCATCTGAGCAGGATCCACAAAACAGCAGGTACAGCTGGAAGAGACCAAAGCAGGAAACTTGTGAGGGGTGCATTGAAGACTGGGGCTACCTCCTGAGACTGGGCCAACCACCAATTTCATGGAGGTACAGTCCCCCAGGGGCCCATCTGACCCAGGAAATCTTGGTGGTAGCCCAAGTGAGGACTAACCAGGGCCTTGCCCTTGAGAAGCAGAGAGGCCATCAACAGGCCTCCCCCTCTGTAGGGGTGGGAGTAGAGATAGGATCATGACTTCTCAACACATCTAGTGCCTAGAAACAAGAAACACTGTGCCTGGAAGCAGATGAGCACTTTTCTATTAACCTGACCCCTGTTTTTCTGTACTATTTGAAAAGAGAGAAGATGGGGGCTCTAAAGATGTCCACTCCCCCACACTTGGCCAGGGCCCACACTCCAGAGCAGCCATAAGTCACCTTTGTGACATCACATGACTTAAGCAGTTGGTTGCCCCACCACTGAGACTCTAGAATTTTGAGGACAGTATATACAGGGCATCACTGCTGTGACCAAAGGCATTTCTGACCCAGTTTTGAAGTGATAGGATCCTGGGTACCAAGTGCTTTTTGATGTAGAGCATCAACATGGCTAATCAGAATACCCCTGAGATGCAAGAAGCCAAGCTGACCCCATCAGATGGACAACCACCAATAATGGTCCAATATGATACATCCCCAGATCCTCATGTGGGTCCAAGGGAGGCTTTGGAGGGGCACAGGGACCAAGAAGAGAGCCCAGATCCAAGCCCCCAACACAACCTGCAACCACAGGACCCAAACCAAGGCACCACCAACGTGGAAGGAAACAACATTCTTCTTGGGCTGTCCTTCCCAAGAAAGCTTTGGAGACTAGTGGAGGATGACGCCTTCTCGTCTGTGGGCTGGAATGACAACAGAGACACCATGATCATTGATGAAAATCTTTTCCAGAGGGAGATTCTTTGCCGAAGGGGCGAGGAGCAAATCTTTGAATCGAAAAGCCTGAAGAGTTTCATCTGCTTGCTGAACCGCCATGGCTTTAGCAAAATATGCCCAGGCAACTCTTCAGTTTGCTCTGCAGGGAACAGGATGGTGGTAATGTAGAAAGTCTTCCCATTTCCCATGTTCCTTGTTTCTCAAACATCGTCTTAGTGGACCCAGGAGAATGATATACTGAAAGGGCATGATTTCAGGGTCTAATCCTTTTTCACATGATACAGTATTTACCAAAAGATGAGAAAGTATAGATTTTCATTTGAAACTATAGCCCCCTTAGAGATAACCTGCAGGGATGAGTAAAGACTCTGAGAGGCCAGTTAATGTCAAATTGGTATATTTTCTCAACAAGTGACTAAATTAATTAATGTTGTTTCAGATCTACAGAAATTGCAATTTCCAGAGAGGCAAGACTTGGCTCCTCGAGAACATTACAACACAAGGCAACCAGATGACGCGCCTTTGTCCAGGGACCAGTGTCACCCCCCCCAAAGAGAAAGAAGAGGATGGCCCCCACAAGACACTCCCCAAGAACACACCACAACAACGGCGGCAAAGAAGCCGAACAAAAGGCTCAGGAGACAGGCAAGAATGATTGGGGACCCAATGCCACCCAGGCATTCCAGTTCTCGGTTCCTCAGCCCATGGAGAGTGCCAGGGAGGTCCAGTGTCCAAGTGCAGCAAGTGGTTCAAGTGGGGAGGGCACTTCTGGTAGTGTCATGTTTGTGCCCATGTCTACTGCCAGAAGCAATGCCACAGGGGATCTGCTCCCTACCCCCACAAATGAATTACTACAAGGTTCAGTGATGTCTTTGTACAACATCTGCTACTCCACTCCTCTAGCTGGCCTTTCAGACATAGCTCCACTCCAGGACCCTGACCAGGCTGAGGAGGAGTAGCATAGGGCTCCTCAGATAACAAGTGTTCACTGTGTGAGCAATTCAAGGACAATGCAGGCCCATAATGTCACAGGCTTTTTAATCATGAATCCATTTCTGCTTTAATAAGGAAAGGCAAAAACTACCTGGTACAAAATAAACTATCCAATGAGAATTGTGAGTCCGTGTTCTTCTGTTTCCGTGCCACACACCTCATCAGATGAGCCAGAGGAGGCTAGAAGTCCTGGCCCCAGACAGGCTTTTGTGCCAGTTGTCCTCGTTCATTTTCACACCCTTGGCAAGGAACTGGCTAGGGGGTCCTGAAGCAAGCCTAGGAAGATCTGGTTCCCTGAGCCTTGCCTACTGGACAGGAGACAGAACCACCTGGCTCCTGACCTTGGCGGAATCACCTTATATTAGTCATGCAACGTGAAATAGGAGGGTCTTTACTTTTGGGTCTCCCTATGATGCCAGGGATTTTCTGATCAGCATCTGAGTGTTTCTACCCCAAGTTTGAGGGGCCTAGCTGAGAGGCCCACCTAGAACCTGGGCCACCCCATCTGCTAAGCAGTGCACAACAGAGCCAGTCTGGCTCAGAAGATGGGCCATTCCAGTCAAAGCCTGGGAGAAAGCTAACAACCATTAGTAACCCTGCTAGAAGGGACTCAAAAAAAGATTGCCCACACAGTAAAACAGAAAGCTCTATCATCACTGTTCCATTGGAGCTGTATTTCAGATCTGTTGTTGGGTCATGAGGTAGTGATGTGACATGTGTAATGCATGCCCTTGTGAGCCCAGGGACATTTTTACAGCAGACCAGTCACTTGCCAGGGCAGACCAGCGCGTTCTTGAAAATTCTAGTGTCTCCTTCAAGGGGCACGAGACCATGCCTGGTTGGTCACCCTCTGGCAATGATTCAGTGCCCACTCCCAGATCTTCCACGAGGTCCCCTGGATGCTGCTGAAATGTTCTCTGAGTTTGACCAGACCAGTGGTCAGCAAAACTCGGCTCACGAGCCACAGGTGGCTCTTTGGCCCCTTGAGTGTGGCTCTTCCACAAAATACCATGTGCGGGCACGCATATACAGTGCGATTGAAACTTCATGGCCCATGCGCAGAAGTCGGTTTTTCGGTCTCGGCGAGTCTATTTTGAAGAAGTGGCATTAGAAGAAGTGGGGGGTGTCGGTAGGTTGGGCGGGAGATGGGAGACACAGCGCAGGCGGGCCGCGGGATACGCAGCATGGGGGAGGCGTGCACGATTCATGCACGAGTTGAGTGAGCCAGTCAGTCAGCAGTCTCATGTGCAGTGGTTAGTGCTAGTCCTGTCCGCAAATTACCCGCGGGTGACAAAAGTACCTACTCAAAGCATAAAGTTACCTTTATTTTTCCAACCAGCTGCAAATCCTACAGGTATTTTTGTCATCAATTTAAGAATTGTAATTATTTTGTGTTGGTGGCTTTATTATTATAAAATGAAACATTTTTTAGGTGCCCTGTTTGAGATGGCTACAAAGAAGAAGCAAAGAAAAATGGAAGACGAAAACCGCGAATTTAAAGTTGAATTTAAAGTTGAATGTACCTACCTATATAGTTTAACGTTTAAAAAATTTGGCTCTCGGCTGGCTTCCAGGCTGCGGCTCGTCTGGTGAAAGACTTGGGCCGCTTTGCTCTGAGGATGCGATGCCTTAGCTTCTTGGACTTCCCTTTGCAGTGTGACAGTCCTAGCTGAGCAGTTACTTCCCCTGAGAGGCTGATAAGCCTTTGACAAAGCAGATCCAAGCAAAAGCAGCCTCCTGAGCACCACACCCTCTGCTGAGGAACAGCAGCTGTACGTGAAGCCTCCCCCCACCAGCCAGAAGAGCCACCACAGCTGTGAACAGCACCCACCAGAGGAGCTGCTGCTAACTGAGGAGCAGCTGCTACCGCAACCACCCGAAGAACAACCACAGACCAAGGTGTCACAGCCACCCAGGGAGCAGCCACTGAACGACTCAACGTCTAGATATGTCAGTGAGATCAAACATGGGTAGACAAAGAAACCCCCAAAGGAAAGAGAAGGAGGACTCTCCAGAAAAGCAGCTAAGTAATACAGAGGCATGCAACATGACAGAAAAAGAATTCAGAATAAGAGTCCTAGAGTGCATAAACCGGATGGAGGAAAAAATCAACAACTTCTACAAGAAGCAAGAAGAAACAGATGAAAAAGTCAACTACCTATGCAAGAAGCAAGAAGAAACAGATGAAAAAATCAATAACATATGGAAGAAGCTAGAAGAAACAGATGAAAAAATCAACAACTTAAGTAAGACCCAAGAAGAAATGAAGAGTGATATAGCTGCAATAAAAAACACCATTGAAAGTATCAACAGTAGACTAGGAGAAGTGGAGGACCGAATTAGTGAATTAGAAGACAAGGAAGCAAAACACACCCAAAATGTACTGCAATTGGAGAAAAAAATTAAAAGACAGGAAGAGAGCCTAAGGGAGCTTTGGGACAACATGAAATGAAACAACATACGAATAATAGGGTTACCAGAACAACAGAAGGATGAACAAGGATTAGAAAACCTATTAGAAGAAATAATATCAGAAAACTTCCCTGAGGTGGGGAAGAAAAAAGTCACACAAGCCCAGAGAGTCCCAAACAAGGTGAACCCGAAAAGACCCACACCAAGACACATCATAATTACCATGGCAAATGTTCAGGACAAAGAGAGAATCTTACAGGCTGCAAGAGAGAGACGGAAAGTTACATACAAGGGATCTCCCATTAGATTATCAAATGATTTCTCAACAGAAACACATCAGGCCAGAAAAGAATGGACAGAAATTTACAAAGTGATGCAAAGCAAAGGACTGAATCCAAGAATACTCTATCCAGCAAGGCTATCATTCAAAATTGAAGGGGGAATAAGAAGCTTCACAGACAAAAAAAAAAAAAGGCTAAGGGAGTTTATCACCACCAAGCCAGCAATGCAAGGAATACTAAAGGGGCTGGTATAAAAAGAAGAAATAAAAAGCTCAGAAAGAAAACAGCCACACAAAAAACGAAATGGCTATAAACAAGTACCTTTCAGTAATAACTTTAAACGTAAATGGACTAAATGCTCCAGCCAAAAGACATCAAGTGGCTGAATGGATAAAAAAACATGACCCATACATCTGCTGTCTACAAGAAACCCACCTCATTAGAAGGGACTCACACGGACTGAAAGTGAAAGGATGGAAAAATATCTTTCAGGCAAATGGAAAGGAAAAGAAAGCTGGTGTAGCAGTACTTATATCGGACAAAATAGACCTCAAAGTGAAGGCCATCACAAGAGATAAGGAAGGCCACTTCATAATACTAAAGGGATCAATACAACAAGAAGATATAACCCTGGTAAACATATATGCACCCAATGCAGGAGCACCCAAATTCATAAAAAAAACTCCTGGAAGATATCAAAGGAGAGACTGACAACAATACAATCATAGTAGGGGACTTTAATACACCACTGACAGCACTGGATAAGTCCTCTAGACAAACAATCAGCAAAGATACAGCAATCCTAAATGACTCACTAGATCAGATGGACTTAATAGACATCTTCAGAACACTTCACCCCAAAGCTAGGGAATATACATTCTACTCACGTGCTCATAAGACATATTCAAAAATAGACCATATATTGGGTCACAAGCAAAGTATCCCCAAATTCAAGAAGATTGAAATCATAAAGAGCATCTTCGCAGACCACGATGGCATAATATTAGAAACAAACTACAATAAAAACAACCCAAAATACTCAAACACCTGGAAGCTGAATAGCATGCTATTAAATATTGATTGGGTTACCAATGAGATCAAAGAAGAAATTAAAAACATCCTGGAAACTAATGACAATGAAAACACAACAATCCAAAACCTATGGGACACAATGAAAGCAGTCCTGAGAGGGAAGTTTATAGCTCTACAGGCCTATCTCAAAAAACAAAAAAAAATGGTAGTAAATCATATAACTCTACAACTCAAAGAATAAGAAAGAGAGCAACAAGAAAACCCCAGCGTGAGCAGAAGGAAGGAGATAATAAAGATTAGAGCAGAAATAAATGACATAGAGACCAAAAAAACAATACAGAAAATCAATGAAACCAAGAGCTGGTTCTTTGAAAGGATAAACAAGATTGACAAACCTCTATCCAGACTTACCAAGGAGCAAAGAGAGAGGACCCAAATAAACAAAATCAGAAACGATAGAGGCGAAATAACAACAGACCCCACAGAAATACAAATGATTGTTAAAAAATACTATGGACAGCTCTACTCCAACAAACTAGACAACCTGGAGGAAATGGACAAATTCCTAGAAAAATACAATATTCCAAAACTCAATCAGGAAGAATCTAAAAATCTCAACAGGCCAATAACTATGGAAGAAATTGAAGCAGTCATCAAAAAGCTTCTATCAAACAAAAGCCCAGGACCAGACGGCTTCACAGGGGAGTTTTACCAAACATTCAACGAAGAACTAAAACCTATACTCCTCAGACTACTACAAAAAATTCAAGAGGAAGGAACACTTCCAAGCTCATTCTATGAAGCCAGCATCACCCTAATACCAAAACCAGGTAAAGACAACACAATGAAAGAGAATTACAGGCCAATATCCCTCATGAACATAGATGCCAAAATCCTCAACAAAATCTTAGCAAATCGGATCCAGCAGTACATCAGAAAGATCATACACCATGACCAAGTAGGATTTATCCCAGGGATGCAAGGATGGTACAATATCTGCAAATCAATAAATATGATACATCACATAAAAAAATTGAAAGAAAAAAACCACATGGTCATATCAATTGATGCAGAAAAAGCATTTGACAAAATTCAACACCCATTTTTGATAAAAACTCTCAGCAAGGCGGGAGTAGAAGGATCATACCTCAACATAATAAAAGCCATATATGACAGGCCCACAGCCAACATCATACTCAATGGACAAAAACTAGCACCATTTCCCCTAAGAACAGGAACAAGACAGGGATGCCCCCTCTCACCACTCATGTTCAACATAGTACTGGAAGTGTTAGCCATTGCAATTTGGCAAGAAGAAGAAATAAAAGGCATCCAAATTGGAAAAGAGGAAGTAAAACTGTCCTTATTTGCAGCCGACATGATATTTATTATACATACAAAACCCTAGAGACTCCATCAAAAAGCTACTAGACTTAATACATGAATTTGTCAATGTAGCAGGATACAAAATTAACCCCAAGAAATCTGAGTCATTTCTATACGCCAATAGTGAACTTTCAGAAAGAGAGATTATAAAAACAATCCTGTTTACCATCGCACCAAAAAAATTAAGCTACCTAGGAATAAACTTAACTAAAGAGGTAAAAGTCCTCTACTCGGAAAACTACAGGACATTGAAAAAAGATATAGAGGAAGACATAAACAGATGGAAGAACATACCGTGTTCATGGATTGGTAGAATCAACATCATTAAAATGTCCATACTACCCAAAGCAATCTATAAATTCAACGCAATTCCCATTAAAATACCAATGGCATACTTCATAGATCTAGAACGAACTCTCCAAAAATTCATCTGGAATAAAAAAAGACCCCAAATAGCTGCAGCAATCCTGAGAAAGAACAAAGTAGGTGGGATCTCAATACCAGATATCAAAATGTATTACAAAGCCACTGTTCTCAAAACTGCCTGGTACTGGCACAAGAATAGGCATATAGATCAATGGAATAGAATAGAGAGCCCAGAAATCGGCCTGAACCAATATGCTCAATTAATATTTGACAAAGGAGGCAAGAACATACAATGGAGCCAAGATAGTCTCTTCAATAAATGGTGTTGGGAAAATTGGACAGATACATGCAAGAAAATGAAACTAGACCACCAACTTACACCATACACAAAAATAAACTCAAAATGGATAAAGGACTTAAATGTATGACAGGAAACCATAAAAATTCTAGAAGAATCCAAAGGCAACAAAATCTCAGACATATGCCGAAGCAATTTCTTCACTGATACAGCTCCTAGGGCACTTGAAAGTAAAGAGAAAATGAACAAATGGGACTACATCAAAATAAAAAGCTTCTGCACAGCAAAAGAAACCATCAACAAAACAACGAGAAAACCCACTGTGTGGGAAAACATATTTGCCAATGTCATACCTGATAAGGGCCTAATCTCCAAAATTTATAGGGAACTCATACAACTTAACAATAGGAAGATAAACAATCCAATCAAAAAATGGGCAAAGGACCTAAATAGACACCTTTCAAAAGAGGACATTCAGAAAGCCAAGAGACATATGAAAACATGCTGAAAGTCACTAATCATCCGAGAGATGCAAATCAAAACAACAATGAGGTACCATCTCACACCTGTCAGATTGGCTATCATCAACAAATCAACAAACGACAAGTGCTGGAGAGGATGTGGAGAAAAAGGAACACTTGTGCACTGCTGGTGGGAATGCAGACTGGTGCAGCCACTATGGAAGACAGTATGGATTTTCCTCAAAAAACTACAAATGGAACTCCCATTTGACCCTGTGATCCCACTTCTAGGACTATATCCCAAGAAACCAGAAACACCAATCAGAAAGGATATATGCACCCCTATGTTCATAGCAGCACAATTCACCATAGCTAAGATCTGGAAACAGCCTAAGTGCCCATCAGTAGATGAATGGATCAGAAAACTGTGGTACATCTACACGATGGAATACTATGCTGCTGTAAAAAAGAAGGAACTCTTACCATTTGCAACGGCATGGATGGAACTGGAGAGCATTATGCTAAGTGAAATAAGCCAGTCAATGAAGGAAAAATACCACATGATCTCACTCATTCATGGATAATAGAGACCATTATAAACTTTTGAATAATAATAGATACAGAGTCAGAGCTGCCTCAAACAGATTGTCAAACTGCAGCGGGAAGGCCGGGGAGGGTTGGGGGACAGGAGGTAGGGTGGTAAGAGATCAACCAAAGGACTTGTATGCATGCATATAAGCATAACCAATGGACATAAGACACTGGGGGATAGGGGAGGCTAGGGGACTGTCTAGGGCGGGGTGGAAAAAATGGACACATATGTAATACTTTATGCAATAAAATATATATATATATATATATATATATATATATATATATATATATATAGAAAGGAAAAACAAGAAAGAAATAAAAAAATTAAAAAATAATAAATTTGGCTCTCAAAAGAAATTTCAATAGTTGTACTGTTGATATTTGACTCTGTTGACTAATGAGTTTGCCAACCACTGGACCAGACCAAGAGAGGGAAAATGTGTAAAGGAGTCCCGAACACTAACCACTTCTAAAACATTTCTCTTTGTACAACCCAGGAATGAGCAGAACCAAAAAGTGTGACAGCACCAAGATATTGCCTGGCAGCTTTCCCTTTTCCCTAAAGGTCAGAGTCCTTGAGACAGTCAGTGAGCCCAGAGAGGCATCTCAGGAGGACAGTCGCCTAGATCTGGGCACAGCAATCTGTTGCCCTGAGGGACAGCATGGAGGGACCCAGAGGCTACTATGCTAAGTGGAATAAGCCAGAAAGGCAAGTATCACAGGATCTCTCTCCTATGTGGGGTGTAAAGAGCAAACTAAAGTGATGAACAAAATAGATCCTGAGACTTAGAAGCCTGAAACAGATTGTTAAATCTCAGAGGAGAAGCGCGGGTGGGTGGGAAGAGATGGAGTAAAGAACTTGGGTGCATAACCCATGGACACAGGCAATAGTGTAGTGAAGGCCTGGGGCAGGGGCTGGTTCCGGCTGGAAGGGGTCCATGAGGAATAGGGGACCTCTGTAACACTGTTGGCAATGAAGACAACAACAAGAAAGGCGGGCGTAGGTAGGAGGAGGACAGTGGTTTTGGGGACAGGAGTCCACCATTGGCCCAGGTCAGGTGGCTCGGGAATCAATCCTTTCCTTTCTCGGCAGCACCCGCCCCCTGCTTTTGGCTGTCCTTGAGGCAGGCAGCAGAACCTCCGATTCTGTTCGGGTCCACCTGCCTTCCAGGACGGGCCTCAGGCGGGGACACCCATCAAGAGCAGGGCTTCTGGTTAGCAGAGGGGGGCAGAAGCTGCCTAGGGTCAGTGAGCAGCGGGGGCGGAAGAGACCCTGCCCCCACCACAGGCTCAGCATGGAAGGGCTTCTGGGAGGGGGACCACACACGCCTCATCCGGGTCTCAGAGACCCTGCCCCAGCACGTTCCTCACTTCTGCATCCGGGTCTCTGAGACCCTGGGGATGCCCAGGAGATCCTGAACGCGCTCACATCCTGAGGGCGGCCCGGGACCCGCCCGAGTCCAGGTGAGGGTGCCAGGGAGGGCGAGGGACCCCGGGCCCTGGGACAACGGTTTCCGTCCTGGGAGCCCCTGGGGGTGACCACACACGGCCTGTTGTGGTTGGCGCAGCCAGGTCTGGGTACTCGGGGGTGAGGGGCTAGGCGCGTCCCTCCACAGGGCCCAGGTGGGCCCAGGGCTTCCAGGGTCCATGTGGCGGGCAGCTGCGTGGGAGGAGGCCCCGAGGCCACCCGGGTCCCTCAGACGGGGCTGGACCCAGGGCCTCTGCCGTCAGGAGCAGAGCCAGCCCCGGGCCCGCAGGGGGTGAAGCCCACAGCGGTAGGCAGCCTCTGTGACCTTTTCCTGGGCTCCCATGACGCGGGCCTTGCGGGGCTTGGCGGGGTGTGGCGGACCTCACCTGGGCCGAGGGGGGCCGGGCCCTGCGGGAGTCCCGGTGAGCAGCCGGGTCCCACCGCACCGCAGCGGGAAGCCGCACAAGTGCCCCTGCTGTCCTCTGCGAGGGGCCCCGTGGCGGGTGGCCATGCGCGGTGTCCCGACTGCACAGCGGGGGCAGGGAAGGGGCGGTGGTAAGGAGCTGGGCCTCTCCTCCGCCATGGAGTGCAGAGCAGCTTCCCAGAGTCCCGGTCAGCTGGCAGTAGGGGATGGGAGGACCCCAGACCCCCACAGAGCCAGCCCGCAGGACTCGGGAGGGGGACACGCGGGACATTACCTGACCTCCACAGGCGGGTCTGAGAGTCTCTGGGGGTGGCTGTGAGGATGAGGACCCCCGTCAGCACAGGGCGGAGCCAGCTCCTGCCAGAGCAGATGGGGGCCATGTGGGAGGATGACCACACCCCCTTCCTCCCTTCCGCTTCCAGTCCCAGTCTCAGAGACTCTGGGGGTTCAGTACAGGGAGGAGGACCCCATCTCGGCAGATGGTGGGCCAGGGACCCTGGAAGCTAGACCAGAGTCAGTCCTGGTCTCAGAGACTCTGGGGGTTCCGTACAGGGAGGAGGACCCCATCTCGGCAGATGGTGGGCCAGGGACCTGCCAGAGCCAAGGTGAGGACCCTGAGGGAGGACGGAGGGACCCTGGAAACCAAACCAGAGTCAGTGCTGGGATCCCGCTGGAGGATGACCACACACAGCATGCGCTGACTTGCACAACCGGGTCGGTACCGGGAACAATACTTGAGAACGGCAGAGGGTGGGCCCAGGGCCCTCCACAGTCCATCCAGCAGGCCTCGTGGAGGATGATCCTAGGGGGCATTTCCTCATTGGTGCATCTGGGTCTGACAGTCTGGGGCTTGGGTATAAAGAGCAGGACCTCACATCAGCAGAGGGTGGGGCCAGCACCTGCCAGAGTCAAGGGAGGATCCTAAGGGAGAACTGAGGGAACCTTGGATCCCACCACAGTGGGAACCCCACAGACGCCTGCACCTGCGCTCAGCCCTGGGATTTCTGGAATCGCTTTCCCATGGCTTCTCCCGCTCCCTTTGCTCTCAGGAAGATGAAAGAGGTGGGGCCTTACACAAAGGGTGAGGCGTATGGACAGCAGAGCCAGGACACTCGGGCACTGCAGGTGGCCAAGCTATTGACCATGCGGGAGGAAGGAGGGGGAATTGTCCTCCAGAACAAATGTGGGCCTCACGGACAGGCACCCCACTTCCACTTTCAGCTCTGACACACCAGGCAGGGCTGTCCAACTGAGAGCACTCTGATGTGGCTGGGGGGGGGGGGGCCTCAGGTAGGTGAGAGACCTGGACTGAGGGGAGCACATGCAGGTCAGCAAAGGAGGAGCGGGAGGTGGCCCGGGCCCTGACCTCTTTGCAGGTGAGCAATCTGAGGAAAGACAGAAGGAACCCTAATGCTCCTCCCGTGCTCCTGAGTCTTGCTGTCTCTTTTCAAGGTTCAGCTGAGGACTGAGGGAACCACTCACATCACAACAGGGGGAGTCCCAGCCTTACTTTGCCACTTGTCAGCCACGAGAGAAAGTGGAACATGGTGGCTAGCCGTGCTGTCCCTCACGTCCTCCACCAGTGACTCAGGAAGGTGAGCTTTTCAGTCTGAAGGTAAGTGGCCTCAGGTCAGCACAGGAAGTTATCCAAGACCCTGTCAGATGTCACAGTTAGGACTGAGGGGACTCCCCGTCCCAGGACAGATAGACCCCACAGAGTTTGGCCATGTCATACTGTATCCCGTGGGAGGTTCTGGGCAGCTGTGGTCTGTTGCGGGGCCCGCTCACTTTCTTCTGTTCATTTTCAGGGGTATGTAGCCTTGTTCTGAGAGTTTTGCCTCAGGTCCAGCAAGGGGAGGTTCCAGGCCCTGCCAGGGGAAAGGAGAGGATGCTAAGGGAGGATGCAGGAGACCATCCAGCCCAGAAGAGTGGGGACCTCACAGCATCCTGGCCTTCCTCTTGTCAGCACTGGAGGCCCATGGCTGTGCATGCCACCTGCACGCTGAGGTGTTTCCTCGTTTCCTCTTACAGGTGCTCCAGGAACCAGGAGATAAAGGCCTAGGTCTGAGGCACAAAACACAGGTCACAGAGCAGAGGAGGTTCAGGCAGTGCCAGCAGTCAAGGTGAGGTGCCTGCCCTGACCTAGAATGTGTCCCTAGGGTCTCCCCCATGCCAGAATAGATGAGAACTCCCTCAGTACCCGACCCCACCCCACTGCCAGCCACAGAACCCTGGCCTATGCCGACTGTACCCCAAAGAGCCATCTGACTTCCGCATTCAGGATCTTAGGGGACAGGCCACCCAGGAGGAGAGACCACAGTGAGGCCCAAGAGCACCCCTAAAGAGGAGACCTGCAGTTCCACTGTCTCACAGCTGCCAAGGGTGTACTCAGCTGAGGCCACTTACCCTTCCTCTCTCCCCCAGGCCTGTGAGTCCTCCTTGCGCCCCTCCTGCCCGCACTCCTGTGGCTGCCTGACACGAGTCATCATGCCTCGAGCTCCAAAGCGAAGACGCTACAAGCTTGAGATTCCTGAGGCTGTGGAAGAGGATTCTTCCTCCTCCTCCTCCACCTGCTCCTCTTCTTTTCCTTCCTCTTTTTCCTCCTCCTCCTCTTCCTCTTCCTATCCTCTGCTTTCAAGTAACCCAAGCACCTCATATGAGGAAGAGAAGGAGGAGGAAGAGGAGGAAGAAGAGGAGGAGGAGGAGGAAGAGGAGGAGGAGGAGAAGGAGGAGGAGGAGGAGGAGGAGGAGGAGAAGGAGAAAGAGGCAGAGGAGGAGGAGGAGGAGGAGGAGGAGGAGGAGCAGAAGGACGAGGAGGAGGTGGAGGAGGAGGAGGAGGAGAAGGAGGAGGAGGAGGAGGAGGAGGAGGAGGAGGAGGAGGAGGAGGAGGAGAAGGAGGAGGAGGCGAAGGAGGAGGAGGAGGAGGAGGAGGAGAGGGAGGAGGAGAAGGAGGAGGAGGAGAAGGAGGAGGAGGAGGAGGAGGTGGAGGAGGAGGAGAAGGAGGAGGAAGAGGAGGAGGGGGAGGAAAAGGAGGAAGAGGAGGAGGTGGAGGTGGTTCCTGCTGCTGCTGGGGCACCGAGTTCTCCCCGGAGCTCTCCAAGTGCCTATGCCTCCCCTACTGCCTTTGCCGCTGCTGCTCCCTTGAGCCAATCCAGCAGCGAAGAAGGGGAGGGTCCGAGTACCTCCTGGGCCCTGCCAGGCCCAGCGCCCTTGCCCAGATATGTGATTAATGATAAGGTAGCTGATCTGGTGGGGTTCCTGCTCCTGAAGTATCGCACAAAGGAGCTGACCACAAGGGCAGAAATGCTGAGTAGCATCATCAGAGAGCACCAGGACCACTTTGCTGTAATCTTTAGGGAGGCCTCTGAGTGCATGCAGCTGGTTTATGGCATTGATGTGAAGGAAGTGGACCCCACCAGCCACACCTATGTCCTAGTCACCAACCTGGGCCTCACCTATGATGGGATGGTGAGCGATGAGCACAGTATGCCCAAGACTGGCCTTCTGATACTCATCCTTACTATAATCTTCTCGGAGCATGATTGTGCCCCCGAAGAGAGGATATGGGAAGCACTGAATGCCATGGGGGTGCATGCTGGGATGGAGCATAGCATCTATGGGGAGCCCAGGGAGCTCCTCACCAGAGTTTGGGTGCAGGAACAGTACCTGGAGTACCGGCAGGTGCCCAACAGCGATCCTGCACGGTACGAGTTCCTGTGGGGTCCCAGGGCCCACGCTGAGACCACCAAGTTGAAAGTCCTGGAGTTTTTGGCCCAGGTCAGTGGGTGTGACCCCAGATCATACACACACTGGTATCAGGAGGCTTTGAGAGAGGAGGAACAGAGAGCCCAGGCCAGAGTTAGCACCACAGATGATACTACTGCCATGGCCAGTGCAAGCTCTTCTGCCATGGCCAGTAGCTTCTTCTGCCCTGAGTGAAATCCAGGGCAGATTTCTTTACTTTGTGTTTTAGGAGGGCAGTCGTGATCTCAGCACTTAGTGCAGGGCCTGACTGGGGATGAGGGAATCATAGTGAATGACATGTTTGTGTCTCTGTTCCATTGAGGTGACTTAGAAATGTATCTTCTTTTATTTTTGGTATTTTAAAATGTTACTTTAAGTAGAATGTTTATTAGCTTCAGAACCTAACTTTACAAATGACACAGGTCACATGTTTATTGTTATTTAACTGAAGAGAAAGCACTTTGCTATTTTGTAAAACTAATTAGGAATCTGCCATTTTATTTGTACTCTGTAACAAGATAATATGGAATTGGAATCGTATTTTTTAATGTGGAAGAACTTAGCTGTAAAACAGATAAAATAGTTAATTTTTGAATTCTTGTATCATACACACACACAAACACACACACAAACCTGGATTTTTCTTAGCTTATTCAAGAATGTAGAAAAATAAACAGTGAAAAAATAAACCTTCTCACTGGTTCATGCACACCCTAAACATTCATTGAGCCTCTCTCCTCACAGGGAAAGGCACCCCAGCCAGAGAGAGGGAGGGAATGCAGAGGAGAGGAGCTGTGCACAGGCACTGGCAGGACACTGGGTTGGGAAGGGAGTGAACTGGAGGCAGCTTTTGTCCCCTGGACTTCGTCTTTGAGAGTAGGTATGTTTTCATAAACATGAGGACATAATAGCTGGAGTGGTGTTTATGTCCTTTTAGACAGGAGGGGAGAGTCAACCAGAGTGGGGGGTGTCTCATGTGGAGT